>NW_006159736.1:1790922-1807600 GCF_000334495.1 Tupaia belangeri chinensis
TGAGCCATTTTCTTAGTTGTTTTTTGTTCTCGTATAACTGTCTCCACTTAATTTTCCTGATTTTGCACTCCCTTGAGAACTTCTTGGAGATCTGGTCTGGTGTTGGTAAATTCTTTCAGGTTTTGTTTATCTGAGAATATTCTTGTCTTTTATCCCCATATGAAGGATAATCTTGCCAGGTACAGTATTCTTGGTTGAAATTGCTTTTCCCTTAATGCTTTGAATATATTTTCCCATTCTTTCCTTGCTTACATTGTTTCTGATGAGAGAGCTGCTGTTAGCCTGATGGGATATCCTTTGTAGGTAACTTGCCATTTCTCTCTTGCCAATCTTAGTATCTTGTCTTTGTCTGTGGTTTTGCTCGATCTGGCTATAAAGTGTCCTGGAGAAGATTTTCTTGGGTTGATTCTATTTAGGGTCCTTTGTATTTCTTGGGACTGGTTCTTTGAGTGCCTCTCTAGGTTTGGAAAGTTTTCTTCCAGGATATCATGGAATAGATTATCAGTGCCCTTATGAGTCTCTTCACCAATAATTGGTATTGGGATACCAATTATCTGGATATTTGGATATTTGATTGTATGTAATATTTCTCATACATTATTCTCATTTTTGGGCCATTTTCTCAGTTTTCATGGTGGATTTTTCTATGCCAGTGATTCTATCTTCTACATCTGAGATTCGATTTTCTGTATGACCTAGTCTGCTTTTAATACTTTCAAGGGAGATTTTGACTTTCTGTATTATAGCCTTCATCTCTAACAGGTCCATTTGATTCTTTTTTAGAGTATTTCCTCTTTTAGATCTTGCAAGAATTTTCTCACCTCCTGTAACTCATGAGTTCCTTTCTCCTGCCTCTTCTGCAGTTCATTGTGTCTCTTCTCTTCCATCTCTATTAGCTTTGTAATTATGAATATTCTAAATTCCTTATCATACATTTCCATGAGTTTCGTTGTACCGCCTGGGGATGAAGAGGTGTTATTCTTTTCCCTTGGAGAAGAGGTATTGTCTTGCTTCCTCATATTTCTTGTAATCCTGCAGTGATTTCTAGTCATCTGATGGATGGTACGTTTCTTCCTAATTCTTGAAGTTCAATCTGAGCGTTGAGAGGTGAGCAGAAGGAGGTGATCTGCAATCTCTCCTCTATTCTGTTTTCACTCTTTGTGCATCAGATTCAAAGTGAATAGAGGAATATTCTGACCCTAATCATATTCAGATGTTTGGAAACTGTCCACTTGGACCTGTCTAGACACTTAGTGCATAGAGACTGATTAGCCAATGGGAAAAAAAAAAAGATAAAGAGAAAAAGGAAAAGAATTAAGAAAAGAAGAAGAAACAAAACGAAAACTAAAAACGGGGGGAAAAGATGATTAAAAAACCATAAGGTTATAATTTTAAAAAGAAAAAATGAAAACCGCGCGCCACATGAAACCACTATTTCACAGCTGACTAATGGTATCCATCAAAGGATAGGCCTGGCTTGGGTTGTGCCTTTCCTAAATAAAGTGAGGAAAGGAACCAATTAACACAATAAAGGAGAGACTTGAGAGCCCAGAAAATACTTTACCTTAAAAAAAATAATTAAAAGCCACATAGCAAGACAGAGAGACAGACAGAAATGCAGAGAAAGAGACACAGAGCTATCCTACCTCACTAGAAATAAGTCTCGAGGGGGAAGTCTCCACAGAAAATCTTTATTTGTGATCAAGGAAACCAATATTTCACAGCTGAAGTACAGTATCCATCTCAGGATAGGCAGACTGCCCAAAATCTTTAAGGGGGGAGAAACAGAGGAGATTGAAGCATGTCCATTCCTCATGGAGGGTGCTTTCTTACTCCTTCTGCTCCCCCTCCTGCAAGCTCACATGCCCTCCGGCAAAAACTTTTTTTTTTTTTTAAGAGTTTTTTGCTATAGGGCACGTGCGCTCACCAGACAGACAGAGAGAGACATAGAGACAGAAAGCGAGAAATCACCCCCTAGGGGGGATGGCCATGCCGCAATCCCTTCTCCTCCATTCTCCTCTCGGGATCTTGGGCATGCATGTACATGCGCCTGGCGTGAGTTTTAAGCCACCGGGTCCAGGACACAAACTGCGGTCGACTACATCGTAGTCCAGTGGCATAGCCATTATGCTAACTGCTAGTCCCCTGGCAAAAACTTTTTAAAATAAGCTCTAAAGAAAAAAAATTTTTTTTTTTTTTTTGGAGAGATTTTCACTGTAGGGCGCGTGCGCTCGCCAGACAGACAGAGAGAGACATAGAGACAGAAAGCGAGAAATCACCCCCCAGGGGGGATGGTCACGCCGCAATCCCTTCTCCTCCATTCTCCTCTCGGGATCTTGGGCACGCACGCACACGCGCCCGGCGTGAGTTTTAAGCCACCGGGTCCGGGACACGAACCGCGGTCGACTACGTGGGAGTCCAGCGACATAGCCATTACGCTAACTGCTGGTTCCCAAGAAAAAAAATTTTGAGGTCCAGTCACAGTCATGCATACTGTTAAGACTGGGTTCTGCTTCTGGGACCACCTGGGAGGCCCAGGTTTCCAGCCCGACTAAAGGCCAGGTGCACTGGTATGCACCTGTAACCCCAGCAAATCATGGAGGCTAAGGCAAGGGACCTCGAGCTCAAAGCTGGCTTGGGAAACATAGCCACTCATTTTCTCCCTCTCGCCCCAATCCCAGTCTCCCTCCAGTCAAATTGAAGAATAATAATAAATAAAAGTAAATGAATAATTCTTTAAAAAAAAAAAAAAAAAAAAGGAGAGAGAAAGCTGGTGGCGAGAGGTTAAGGCAGCTGGATCCTATATGATCTACTGAGCAGTTTGAGTCCTGGACAGCAGCTTTAAAAATATGCCATGTGTGAATGCATGTTTGTGTGTGTGTATGTGTGTGTGCCCAAGATCCTAAGAGAAGAAATGGAAGAAAAGAGATTGGGGATATAGCCACCCGCCCATGATGAATGCGTTCTCTACTTTCCCTTTCTCTCTGTGTCTCTCTCTAGTGAGTACACACACACTATAGACATTCTATTTATTTACTTTTTAATTTTTTAGAGAGATTTTTGCTATCAGGCATGTGCGTTTGCCAGAAAGACAGAAAACAAGAAATCACTCCCCAGAGAGGATAATCACACCACAATCCTTTCTCCTCTATTCTCTCAGGATTTTGAGCATGCATGCACACTCAGCATGAGTTTAAGCTGCCGGGTCTGGGGTTCAAACCATAGTCAACTACGTGGGAGTCCAGCGACATAACCTTTATGCCATCTGCTGGTTCTGAAATTTAAAAGAGAGAGAGAGAAAAAATACTGGGGCCAACTAGTGATGGCTAAGGTGCTGGATTCCCACATGGCTGACCACTGTTTGAGTCCCAGACCTCGTGACCTGAAGATTGTGCCAGGAGCATCTGCATATGTGCCCAAGATCCCAGAAGAGTGGAGGAGAAGGAACTGTAGCGGTGCCATCTCCTCTAGGAGGTGATTTCTGACTTTCCCTCTCACTGTCTCTGTTTCTCTCTGGCAAGCACATTCACCCTATGGCTGAAAGAAAAAAAAGAGAGAGAGAGAGAGAAACTACTGAATGTAATCTACTTCTCCACCAAGAATGTTCACCTTGGCTAGGAGCCAGCATTTTTTTCACCTTTTATAGACATTTTGATGTTATGTGACATTTTAAAAGTCACATTAGTCCTTTCAGCATATGAAATCTTCATGTCTTAAGGCTCACACTGTAGAATATTGTTTATCTTCTTTGTTCTAACATTTAATATTCTTACATCTTACAGGAGGTCATGGAATTCTGTACAGTAATGTGAGCACCACCTAGTGGACATTCTGGCTACATTCCTAACTTGAAAGAAATGAAACAGTCTGGAGATCAAAGAGGAGTGTGAAGAGGCCAATGCCTTCCTCACTACTGATGGAAGTTAAAGCGACAATTTATATAATTCACAGAACCTTCCAGTCACCCCAGTACTTAATAATGTTCAGAACACTCCTCTAAATCCATCTTACTTAAGCTGCAAAACCAGAAAAAAAGAACCTTTATTCTTTTAAAGCCCAAACAACACTGAGTAGCCTACAAGCCTTTTCTGCTCCCAAATGTTCCACTCCTAGAGCTTAACCCCTCTTGTACAACAGCCCTATAATGACATCATGTTTTCTGAGCCTCCGTTTTTTAGTGTAATACAGTTAAATGTACTCTGTCCTGCATTTCCTATATCTGAACGTCATATTTGTTTCTATTTCTAGTCTTTATTAATTTTTTAAAAGAATTATGTATTATTTACTTAGTTAATTCCATTTGTTATTGTTGTTGTTATTATTATTTAATTATTATTATTTAATTTATTTATTATTATTATTTATTTAATTTGACCAGAGAGAGAAAGGGAAGGCGAGAAAGCAAGCTGCCAGATCTGGGACTCGAACTACAGTCAGTGGTTCCAGTGGGGATCCAGTGCCCCTAACCACCATGCCACCTGCCAGCCCCAATAACCTTTATTAATTTATAACCTTTTCTTGATTAATTATTTTTAATAATCTCTGGCCCCCTATTTGGTTAAAATAGCATATTTCAGTCTAATTTAAGAGAGATGCTGATAATAAATGCTTTAAACATTTAGCAAGACTGTTTTTATTTTTAGAGAGTTTTTTGCTATAGGGTAGTGGGCTCGCTGAAGAGACAGAAAGAGACAGAGACAGAGAAATCATCCCCGGGGGATGGCCACACGCAATCCCTTCTCCTCCACAGCTTCTTGAGATTTTGGCCATGTACACACACACCTACATGCACCTGGCATGAGTTTGAAGCTGCCAGATCCAGGACTCGAACCGCGGTCAACTACGTGGGAGTCCAGCAACATAACCATTATGCCATCTGCTAGTCTCACAAGACTGATTTTAGTAGTATCAAATCAATAGTAACTCACAAATATTTAACATCCATTACAATAAATAAGAACCTGGCCCAGCTTCAGTGGCACAATCTGTAGCAAATTGAACTGCAAGGCTGGAAGCCACACAGGCCAACCATGGGGGCAGATCCCAGCCCAGACAATACGAATAGAGTAGGTACCCATGCATACGCCCAGGGTCCTGAGGAGCTTGAGGGGCGGAGGAACCCCATCAAGGGTGCTTGTCTCTCTCATGTGTATGTGCACATGCTTTGTATCATAAAGAAGACAAAATAAACAACTTTTAAAGATTAATGAGAACTTACTGTTGGCATTAGAATTCTTAAATTAAGGAAAGGAAGTTTTGAGGCTTGGCATATGATATTTATTTCACAGCATTTTGGAATCACTAATGGCAGACAGCTTGGAAGACATCCAGTTCCCTAACATGGTGCAAGAATCCCCCCTGCAGTTGTGAAGTAGTCACCCAAACTCTTCTTGAACACTTCCTGGGAGACAGAAAAGGTTTTGTTTGAAACAAAGCAAAAAAATGGGCTCTAATATCAAACAAACTTAAGCCCTAATCTTTCTATTTGTCAGTACTAGGCCGTGGCCTGGGGTAAATAACAAAAACCTTCAAAACTTTCATTTTTTTTTTCCATCTGTAAAATAGTATGGTTGGGAGTTGGGAAAAGTAATCATTCCAATCCATATGATTGTTATAAGAAGTAAACGAAATAATGCTCTGCCGTTCACAAGTGCACTTGCTATGCTTTGAAACACCTTTGTTTGCCTCCCTGTGTTTTCCATCTATTTGATGCAGTTTTCCTCCATGGTTTTCCTTCTGACATGTTTTTCCAAGTAGACAGAGACCATAAGCCTCCAACTTCTGACCTCACAGTCTCCGACGCCACTGTTTTACTTAAATTTTTCTTTCTCTAAAGTAGATCTCTACATATCTTTCAATCATTTGATTGTTTGTTTTGCCAGAGGGTACATGCATTTTTCAGAAAAAGAGAGGGAAAGTGAGAAAGCACGCCCATAAGGGATAGGAAGGCCGCAATCCCTTCTCCATTTTCCCCTCCTTTCAGGATTTGGGCATGCACAACACATACCAGTATGTTTCTCAAACCTACAGATCTGGGACTCAAACTGCAGTCAGCCTGTAAGATCTACCACGCCACCTGCTGGATCTACCATGCCTCCAGCTGACCCCTTAATCATTCTTCATAGCAATGCTCCCCAGATTGTTCATGTGATAACAAGAAAGTGATAACATTAATACAGTACTGGGCTAAATGGATGAGGCTGCTCAGAGCCAATAGGCTTTATGCCGTCTCTCAGAGAAGCACTATTAGCCCATTTGCCCCCACAGTAACCTGCTTATCAAGGTCCCCCTTAAAGCGTTCCTCTCTTGCTAGTCTTTTCCACTCCTTAATCATGCTTGCTGTGATGATCTCTCAAACTACCACACTCACATTTTCATCACAGCATAGTAGATAATAAGTACCAATAAAGTGGCAACATAGAAACAAAAATAATACCCAAGCAGGGCCAGCTGGCTGCATGATGGTTAAGGTGGCAGGACCCCACATGACCAACTGCATGGTTCGAGTCCCAGACCCAATGGCTTAAAATACACACTTGGGGGAACAGCAGTTAACATAATGGCTAGGTCGCTGAACTCTCATGTAGTCGACCGCAGTTTAAGTCCCAGACCCGGTGGCTTAAATTCATGTTGGGCGCCTGTGCGTATGTGCCCAAGATCCCAAGACGAGAATGGAGGAGAAGGGATTGTGGCATGGCCATCCCTTCTGGGGGGGTGATTTCTCACTTTCTATCTCTCTGTCTCACTCTGTGTTTCTGGAGAGCGCATGCGCCCTATAGCAAAAACCTCCCCTCCCCACAAAAATAATACACACTAGGTGTGCATCCATGCATGCCCAAAGTCCCAAGAGGAGAGCAGAGGAGAAGGAATTGTAGTGTGGCCATCCCCCCTAGGGGGTGATTTCTCTCTCTCTGTCTCTCTCTCTCTCTCATCTTTGGAGAGCACACACACACTATAGGAAAAAAAAAATCCAAATAAAGTGAACCTTTGTGTATTAAGCTTTGCTTCAAAGAATATATCAACCACTAAGGTAAAATAATGTCTTAATTAATGAGGGTTATTGCTTAAATTTTAAACTATACTTTGTATGAGGAAGTACTGCATTCATTTTAAGAGTATTTTCAGGGTTGGTCCCATGGCCTAGTGGTTAAGAAGCCAAAAGGCCAATTGAGATTTGAATCCCAGCTCCAACAGTTTGAGAAACACACTGGGCACATGTGCCCCAAATCCTGACAGGATGAAGAAATGGAGAAGGGATTACAGGGTGATCATGCCCCAATGGGGTGTGCTTACTCCCTCTCCGTCTTTGTCTGGTGAGCCCTCGTGCCCTCTGGCATTTAAGTACAAAGGAACATTTCCATACATATCAACATGTTTGTCTTTCATAACTAAAACACTAGACCATAAAACATTTAATGACTTCCAAAGTTACATCTTTAACAGTAAAAGTAAAAATAATTAAGACTTATTGACTGTTATTACATGCCAATCCGTATGTGAGGTATTCTTACTATTTCACTAAACATTGCAACAACCTTATTTATTTTTAAAGTTATTTTTATTTATTTCTTCCATGAGGAGCAAAACAGAGAGGCAGAGAGAGGCAGAGAGGCCCTCCCACCAGTGTTGTCACACTGCAGTGCACCCCCAGTCTCAGCCAGCTGGGAGCACGGGCACACGTGTGCAGCTGGCCTGCTCAGTGAGGTCCGCAGAATGAACTCAGGACCTTTCCCGTACAGATCCAGTGGCATTAACCTGGTGCCACCACCTGCCCCTCCTTATATGATAACGTTTTAGAGGTGTTATATATGCTCCACAAATGCGGAAATCCGGGCTTAAAGAGAATGGATCCAGGACCAGCTCCACGGCCTGGTGATTAAGGAAGTGGGCTACTACATGGCAGAGCCACAGTTCAAGTGCTTGACCCAGAAGCTTGAGAAACACGCTGAGCACATGTGGGCGTGTGCCTCAAATCCCCAAGGCAGAGCGAAATGGAAGATAAGGGATTGCAGCATGTCCATTTCTCATAGGGAGGCGGTTTTTCCTCTCCCTCTCTCTCTGTCTCTCTGTCTCTCTCTGGTGAGTGCATTTGTCCTCTAGCACACAAAAAGAAAAAAAGGTTACAAATTGGCACACTAATCAAAATAAAAAAAAAAGCTTTCAAATGACAAGTAGAAAGAAGCTGTGGCTATATCAACTATTTTTATCCTACAAAAATGGAAATTCTAATAAAATCTATAATATTCTCCCAAAATGAAGTAGAAGATTAGGACAGATAATTCAACAACTTTCTCCAGGCAATGATAATTCATAAAGAACACATTTGGGGTGAATTATCCACATGGTTGAACCAAATCTGTACTATATGGGGGAACTTCAAAAAGTCTGTGGATGGGGCCAGCAGGTGGCATGGTGATTAAGACACTGGACTCCCAAATGGTCATCCAGGGTTCAAGTCTCAGACCCGGCAGCTTTCTTTCACACTTTCCCTCTCTCTCCCTTTGTCTCTCTCTAACCAAATTAAAAAGTAATAATAATAAATAAAATAAAATAATTATTTTTAAAAGTCTGCGGAAAATGGAAGTACTGGTTTATTTTGGTTAAAAAAAAAAACTGTAATCTGTCATCCTTGCATAATTATTTCACAATGTACATTTTCCATGAACTTTTTGAAGTCCTTCCTATATCACATGTTTAACTAACCTCAGACTTGGTCTTAAACAAAGGGTCACTTTGCAGCAACACTGGCTGTAAAAAATGTCCAGCTGATTATTTAATTAGACAAAACTGCAAACTGGTATTTTTAGAGCTCGCAAAATTAGCACTTTAGTAAAATGAGATTTTCATCCTTGATTCTGTAGGCCTTCTGGATTTGTTTCCTAGAGACAGAGATGGAATTTGCACCAGAAATCTAAATACAGAGAAACAGTCTTGAGCATATGGCCAAGTGTTCATGTGGAGTTGCTTAAACACGTGAAACTGCTGTCGGCGTCCATGAAGTCTTGGTTCCTTGGTTTATTTATACTGACTCACACTGTAGCTCTTTGATATTTAAAGTATTTGGAATTCTACTGCATTCTACTCAAACCAGGCAAACTGGAGGTTTTCTTTTGTTTCTAGGTTTCTGGTTCGTTCAGTCTCCTTATACTTATAGTCCTGAGCCTGGAAATTCGTTAAGTTTCTGTTTGTATTTTTACTCTCCTTTCCTTATAGTTTAAATATCAAAGTTATCTCACTCATTCCACTTTTGTTAAGAGTGGGCAAAAAGACTGTTTCCCGTTAAGGATGAGCTCACCATATTCTGACAGTATGTTAAAGAAGAGTTGGACAACACACTGGCAGGAGGAAGTCAATTGAGGGGGAAAAAGTGTACTCGATTCGGAAAATGAGTCAGTGTCTAGGAACCAACTGCACTGAATACAAAATTTGCTCCAAATAAACTGCAAGTGCTTTTAAGAGAAGCTGTATAATGCATATATCTGGAGTTCTTAGGAAATTCTTTATAACTACTTCTGCTGAATTGCAATGACATCAATTTCTGGAGCATCTTTGGGGTAAGTTGACAGATTTTTTAAAAACTAAAATACATAATCGAATCACTAAATGCATTCAGAACTTTCCCCTAGAATTGTCAAAGTCTGCATGTCTAAGTGTGTTCTAGTAAGTAGTTGAGTGTCTACCCCAAGCCAAAGTGCATAAAAAATAACAACATTTTGGAGGAGCAAAATTATAACAGGACATACCAACGTGCCATACTGGAACAGATACGTCAGAGATACTTGACATTACAGAATCAACTCGAGGGGTTGGCAGGTGGCATGGTGGTTAAGGTTCTGTACTCGAGTCCCAGAACTGACAGCTTGCTTTCTCATATTCCCTTTCTCTCTCTCTGGTTAAACTATAATAATAATAATAAATTAAATTAAATTAAATAATTATTAACAAAAAAAAAAGAAAAAAACAACTCGAAAAAGATACTCAATAAGGGACCAGCAGTTAGCATAATGGCTATGTCGCTGGACTCCCATGTAGTCGACCGCGGTTCGAGTCCTGGACCTGGTGGCTTAAACTCACTCTGGGCACATGTGCGTGCATGCCCAGGATCCCGAGAGGAGAATGGAGGAGAAGGGATTGCGACGTGACCATCCCCCCTGGGGGGTGATTTCTCGCTTTCTGTCTCTATGTCTCTCTCTGTCTGTCTGGTGAGCGTAGGCGCCCTGTAATAAAAACCTCTCCAAAAAAAAAAAAAAAAGATACTCAATAAGTCACAATGTTTTCCCCTCTTCAACCTAATAGTTTAAGTTGTACTGTCTTGGGACTAGCAGGTTGGTGTAGCAGTTAAGGCACTGGACTCCCACATGGCTGACCATGTTTCGAGTCCTGGACCCAGCGGCTTGAAATTTATGTGTGGGTGTGTGTGTGGGCCCAACATCCTAAGAGGAGAATACAGGAGAAGGGATTGTGGAATGGCCATCCTTTCTGGAGCAGGGGGATGATTTCTCACTTTCTCTGTCTCTATCTCTCTCAGTATCTCTGGTGAGTGCAGGCACCCTATAGCAAAAACCTCTCAAAAAAAAAAAAAGATTCTAGTTGTTGTAGGGACCAGCAGGTGGTTATGTTGATGGACTCTCACGCAATCAACTGCGGTTTGAGTCCTGGACCTGGCAGCTTCAAGCTCATGCCTGGCACGTGTGAGCGTGCCCAAAACTCCAAGAGGAAAACAGAAGAGGAGGGTCTGTGGCATGGCCACCCCTCCCTGCAGGGTGATTTCTCACTTTCTGCTTCTCCATCACTCTGTCTTTCCAGCAATCGCATATGCCCCATAGCAAAGTCTCTCTTAAAAACAAAAAGATTCTAGTTATTTTTATTAGCAATGACATTTGTGAGCATCTTGTAGTAATGTACAGCTTACAAACTACTTTTTAAAAAAAAAATTATTTATTTAATTTTACTTGTCATTATTTTTTGAGACAGGACACATGCACTCTCCAGAGAGAGGAGAGAGAGAGAGACGGAAAATGAGAAAGCTAGGCACCAGGTCCGGGACTCACTCTGTGGTGGGCTCTGTGGGAGTCCAGTGCCTTAACCACCATGCCACCACTGACCCCCAACTGCTTTTACCTACTATAACCACATGACCCTCAAAACAATCCTATCAAGTAAGTGAGACATGTATTACTATTTCCATTTACCAAAGGAACCAGAGCTCACGTCTCCAGATGGCCCTGTTTTCCCTCTACTGTCCAGTACTCAGTCTCAGTCCTTAAACTGCATGAACAGTCTTAAAAGACTATGACTTTGACAAGCCTTGATCACCCTTCACCATGCTGATATCAGAGGGACTCCATCTGTTTACCAATTTATTCAATAACAAAATGATAGGGCTGACTCTGCATTGCATTCTTTCGTTTCTTTGTTTGGTTTTGGAGTTTCACTATAGGATGCGTGCGCTTGCCAGAAAGACAGAGAGAGACAGGGAGATAGAAAGTGAGAAATCACCCCCCAGGGAGGATGGCCACGTCGCAATCCCTTCTCCATTCTCCTCTCGGGATCTTGAGCATGCACACACACGCGCCCGGCGTGAGTTTAAGCCACCGGGTCCAGGACTTGAACTGCGGTCGACTACATGGGAGTCCAGCGACATAGCCATTATGTTAACTGCTGGTCCCTGCATTCTGTGAAATAATAGGTTAAGTATTTAAATGATGATAAACTCCAGGAACAAAGAAAAGCAAGATAAGTCAGTGTGCTAAATCAGAAGACCCAAATAAATGTTCATCACTGCCCTGATGACAACTGGGTACTAGGCCAGAAAACTAGTACAAAAATAAAACCCTTGCTTGGGCATCATCATAAATCTGTACTACAGAGGGCTCCAGGCGCCACACCAACCAACAGTGCAGGAAACACTAAAATACCTCCTTAGCAACTGTAACTAAGGACATCCTCAGGAGGCTGAAAATGTAAAAGAGGAGAAAAGAGCCACAAACCATAGACACACAGAGAGGTGCCCTGGCGGAGTGAAGCTCATAGTTCACTTTCAGGAAACAGACACGTAACCACGTAAGGGAGACCATGACCAGCTATTCCAGTTAGCCAAACCCATGCTCCTAATCTATATCCTTTCAAGGAAAGAAATCAGCCAAATTACTGCAAGCACAAGGAGGCCATGGACCGTGTAGCAGGCAGCAGTGCATGCTGGTCTAGTGGATGTCCGAGGGTCAGGGAGGAAGGGTGTGGGCCTCGGCTCTGTCACTTAGTAATTATCAGACCTGTTTTGGGCCAAGCAGGCATTGACAGGGACACAGAAATGAATCAGAAATAGATTCTGTTCTTTCAGTGCTCTGTGTTCTGGCAGGGGATAAAAGATACATTGCTGAGGCTAGCAGGTAGCATGGTGGTTAAGGCACTGGATCCCACATGGCCAATTGGGGTTCAAGTCCCAGACCTGGAGGCTTGAAAATCATATTGGTTACATGTGTATGTGTGCCGAAAATCCCAGGATGACAGTACGATGACACCCTCAGGGGTGATTTCCCACTTTTCTCCTCATTATCTTTCTCTGTCTCTCTCCAGTGAGCACACACACTCTATGGCAGAGACCTACATAAATAAATACAAAAAAAATATATATGCGAGATGTGATACACGTCAAAAGAGAAGTAAGATTGTTGCTATTCAGTTTGTGGAATTTTACTGGGTTGTTGGACTACATGGTGTACTCCAAGGAAATCGGTTGAGGGCAGGTTCCATGGCACAACAATAATGCATTTCTCAAGAGAAGCCAGATCCCACATAGCAACTGGGGTTTGAGCCTCCCAGCTCTGTCCACCTGAAACACACGAGGCAGATGCGTGAGTACCCAGGATTCAACAGACTGGAGAAATGGAGGAAGGGGATCGCAGCATCACCAGACTCTGTGGAAGGTCCTCCTCTTTCTCTCTCTTTTTCATGCTCATATGCGTACACAAGCGCTCCATAAAGAATAAAGGAAAAAATAACAAAGCAAGCAGTAGAAGACAGCTGCTTTTATTGTCTTCTTTAAAAGTAAAAGGGAGGGCCAGCAAGTGGCATGGTGGTTAAAGTGCTAGACTCTCACATGGCTGGCCACAGTTTGGGTACTAGATCTGGTGAGTTGCTTTCTCACTTTCTCTCTCTCACTCTTTAGTTTCTCTCTGGTGAGACAGACAATAATGTTAACAATTACAAGTAAAATAACAATAGTAAGTAAAATTAAATATTAAAAAAAAAAAAAAACTAAAAGGCTAGCCGTGATGTGGTGGCTGAGGTGGCTGGATCCCATATGTCCAAATGCATGGTTCAAGTCCCAGATCCAGCAGCTTGAGAAACATAAGGTGCATGTGTATGTGTACTTAAAATGCAAAATGGAGGAGACATGGAAGAGAATGGATTGCAGTGTGACCATTCCCCACAGAAGGTGCTTCCCCTCCCCCCATCTCCCTAGTAAACACACGCACCCTCTGGTACATTAAAAAGGAAATATGTTGAAATCCTAAACCCTTGTACCTAAGAATGTGATCTCATTTGGAAATGGTATTTGCAGATATAATCAAGTTAAATGAGGTGTTTAGGGTGGACCTTAGTCTACTATGACTGCTGTCCTTTAAAAAAAGGAGCACACCATGTGAGGAGAAAAAAGATGGCCATGCAACCACAATGACAGAGACTGAGAGATGCAGCTCTAAAGCCGAAGAATACCACGATTGCTTAGAAACACCAAAAGATAGCAAGAAGCAAAAAAGAGTCCCCTTAGAGCCATCAGAGAGCATGGCTGTGCCGACATCTTCATTCCAAACTTCCCACCTCCAGAACTGGGAGGGAACATATTTCTGGTTTTTTGTTTGTTTGTTTGTTTTTTTAAGGTTTTTGCCACAGGGTGCTTGGATTGGGGTGCTTATCAGAGAGACAGAGAGAGACAGTGAGAGGGAAAGTGAGAAATCAGCCCCCACGGAGGATGGCCACACCTCAATCTCTTCTCCTCCATTCTCTCTCAGGGATTTTGGGCACATGCACACGCACAAACACACATACAGTGTAAGTTTCAAAAAATAATAAAGTGACGTGAATTGTGGCTGATCATGTGGGAGTCCAGCACCTTAACCACCATGCCACCTGCTAGCCCCACACATTTCTGTTGTTTTAAGCCATCCAATTTTTGATGCTTTGTAATTGCAGCCTTAGCAGACTAATGTGGAGAGAGAGATTACTTCATTCTAAAGGGATTAAAGCATGTTACTTGTTAGAAATGACATCTAAGTTGAACCTTGAAGAATTTATAGCATCCGAGTGGTGGGAAATGGGTTTTCCCATTGATAGTGACAATGACATGTATCACTTATTTAGAATCCACCACCATGTGCCATGTACTGTTCCAGGAATCATGGAGTTAATACTTGACTGGACTCAGGCTCACACGTGGTGGTCATCTGGCCCTCACCTTCCTAATTGACCCTCTCCCTTCCAGCCTGCAATGGTCGATATGTACAGAAGCTTCAATTCAGTAAATGGAAGAAAAAGGAGGGTTAAGGATTTGAGGAGAGCTGGGATGAGAAGGTGGAAAAGGATGGGGCAGGCAACAAAGGCTCTGCTTTCATTCTGACCCTGGCTAAGATCTCGCTAGAAGAAAGAGTGGAAGCAAATTCTAGGACCTGTGAGTTGTTTTGTTCTCATGAGGAACTTAGGTGATCAACTAGTCAGAGACCCTCACAGGGGTTAGGCACAAGCCCAGCATATTTGGACTGAGAGGGCTTGGAACCAGGGAAGGCCATCCTCCCTCTGCTCCTCAGAAGTGGGCCAGTGTAGGCCTCTTGAAAACCAGACTCTTTGAGAGCATTAAGAGTCAACACCCTTGGCGTGGGCTGCATTCTCATGATGGGCAGTGACCCTGGAAAAATTTCAACCTTGGCAAAGCCTCAGCAAGTGGCTTTGCAAGCAGGAGCTGGACATGTGAGAACTGGGACAGAAGGAAAATAACAGGGCAGAAGTCTATAGCAACTGTGAGAAAAAAAGACTGGCTAGCTAGGAGACTTCTTCAGACACTACTAGAAATAAGTGGAGATTGTTGGAGGAAGTTAATTTCCTTCAGGCAAGTAGGAAGGGGACTCACGCCTTAAAATTGGGATATAAAAAGAAGCCCTCGTTTTGTGGCAGCAGCAGGCTTGTGAGGCCTGGAACACATAGATCAGGCACATATTTTCTGACATAATCCAACTGAAACCCATCATCATTCGCATTTTCCACTTCTGGTAAAAATACAGAGGCTCAGGAGGTTAAATGACTTTCCCAGCCAGCAGCTGAGACAATGAGTAACTGAATCAGAAATAAAACATGTCTCTCTGCTCCTAAAGATGATGCTATTTCTATTCTAACATGTGGTCAATCTAGGGAAAAGGTGGCACTTTCATGGAGTTTGGAAAATAGCACGGTAGGTCAGGGTATCAGCCAGGGTCCTGGCAGGAAACAGAATTGAACTCAAAGTGTTCAAATAAATAATATTTTCTTTTAGGTTTTTGCCATAGGGAGCATGTCTCTCTCGCGCGCCAGAGAGAGAGAGACAGAGACAGTGGGAGGCGTCATTTTCTTTCTTTCTTTTTTTATTTAAGAATTATTTTTAATTTTTTTGGAGAGGTTTTTGTTATAGGGTACGTGTGCTCACCAGAAAGACAGAGAGAGACAGAGAGACAGAAAGCGAGAAATCACCCCCCAGGGGGCAGGGCCATGCCGCAATCCCTTCTCCTCCATTCTCCTCTCGGGATCTTGGGCATGCACATATATGCACCCAGAGTGAGTTTAAGTCACTGGATCCAGGACTTGAACCGTGGTCAGCTACATGGGAGTCCAGCGACATAGCCATTATGCTAACTGCTGGTCCCAATAATTATTTTTAATTTAACTTTATTTATTTATTTGTTTATTTTATTTGACCAGAGAGAGAGAAAGGGAGAAAGTAAGCAGCCAGGTCTGGTACTTGAACTGTGGTCAGCCATGTGGGAGTCCAGTCCCCTTAACCAGCATGCCACCTGCCGGCCCTGAGAGGCATGATTTTCAAGCCATTGGGTCCAGGATTTGAACTGCAGGAGTCCAGTGCCTTAACCACCACGTCAGCTGCTGGCCCTCAGGCAAAGAGACTTTAATAAAGATACTACTTACACAGCTGTGGGCAGAATTAAGAGAATAACCTTGGGATATTGAGATACCCAGTGACTGGCAACAGTGGAAGTCACTCTAGTGAGACTGGAGCCACAGAGAAGAGGCCACCAGCAAACTCTGGTCATGGAGGGACTGCACTCCTGCCCGAGAGGAAGCTCCAAAGCAGGGGGAGAACTGGGACAAATAACCTGACCTTTCCTCTCACCTCCCAATCTCAAGCCGGTGCCATCCATTGGCTCTGCCCAGCTGGAAACCAGCTCTCAAGGGAGCCTAAGTGAGATAGGTGGCAGGAACCAGAAACCTACAAAGATGGAATTGGAAGAAGGCCTCTCCGTGGAGAGAGAGAAGTTTAAGTCGAGTGTTGGTCTTGTCCTGTTTTGCTCTTAGGAACACTTCCTGCCCTTCACTACCCTGTTCTGTATGAAGAGAATGACTCTCCCCATATTCCTTTTTTTTTTTTTTTTTTTTTTTTTTTGAGGTTTTTGTACTAGGGGCGGGGGGCTCGCCA
>NW_006159736.1:1807650-1809076 GCF_000334495.1 Tupaia belangeri chinensis
GGATGGCCACGCCGCAGTCCCTTCTCCTCTATTCTCCTCTCGGGATCTTTGACACGCACACGAACCTGGCGTGAGTTTTAAGCCACCAGGTCTGGGACACGAACTGCATCGACTACATGGGAGTCCAGCGACATAGCCATTACTCTAACTCCTGGTCCCTTCCCGCATTCCTTTGCCTGTTGGATTCTGAGTCAGTTCAGCCAATGGCAGGCCCTGAAGGGAGGACAGAAAGGGAGAAGCGCGCGGGTATTTCCCCTTTTCCCTTTGCCTCAGGCATCATCTCTGGGAGTGGCTCTTTCCTATGGACCCAGCTCTAGCTGCAGGACTTCCTGTGGTTCCAGCTTCTGTTCCATGAACTACCTCCTTTGGCCCCTTAAACTTTAGGTGGTGGTGGCAGCTCCTGCTCTTGATAATCCTAGAGATGCTTCACTGTCCCACTTCAGGCTTTTTCTGTTTGTTTTTAAATTTTGCATTGGGCTCATTGAACATAGATGGGGGAGGAGTGGTCCTAGTTAAAAAGCACTCCCTATGAGCAATGGTCACATTGCAATCCCTTTTCCTCCATTTCTTCTTCCTTTCAAGATTTTGGGCATAGGCTCACACACTTGGCATGCTTTTTAAGTTGTCATCCATTTTAAAACCTTGTGATTAGCCATTTGGGATCCAGCTGTCTTCACTACCAGGCTACTGGATGGCTCCACTTAGGCTTCTGATCTCTGTCTTCTCCTATGGAGCCAATTTCCTGTACTGAACTTCCTCTGTTTAAAATATCATGAACATGGGGGCGCAGCCTTGCCCCGGGAACAGCCGGCCCCCACTCCGGTCACGCCCCCTGCGCAGCCGCGCGTCGGGAATGGCCGGCCAGCTCTGGTGGGGGCCCCGCCACGCCCCCTGCGCAGCCCGGGCTTATGCCCCTGCCAGGCATCCCTGGCCTCTCCGGGCGCTGGATAGCCCGGAGGCCGTAAATAAGGTTGAAGAGCTTGCAACTTGAGAAGATGACGGTTACCAGCCCTCCATTACTTCAGGGGAAAACAAGAACTACTCTGCCATTCTTAAGGAAGCCAGATACCCAAGGACAACTCACACTGCAGATGCCCACAACACCATTCCTGGTAACTACAAGATGACTGCTGTGCCGCATCAGCTGATAATCCCCCCTGTGTACCAGAACTGTTTTCCTGAAACAGCATTCCCTGGAGACTCACCTACACTTGTGGATCTGCAGGAGACCCTCCCTTAATCCAACCCTGAATAGAATCTATGCTCCCTATTGTCAAAAACTTTAAGAGCTGATAATTGGAACTCTTGGCCTCTCTCCCTTTACTTGTATGTATCACTTTTTCAATAACTCTTCTGGAAGACAACTGTACATAGCAGAGATATTGTAAGGAGGGAGTGGGAAAGGGCAGAGGGACAAACATAGGGG
>NW_006159736.1:1809998-1847229 GCF_000334495.1 Tupaia belangeri chinensis
GGGACCAGCAGTTAGCGTAATGGCTATGTTGCTGGATTCCCATGTAGTCGACCGCAGTTCGCGTCCTGGATCTGGTGGCTTAAAACTCACACCAGGCAGGTGTGCGTGCGTACCCAAGATCCCGAGAGGAGAATGGAGAAGGGACTGTGGCGTGGCCATCCCCCCTGGGGGGTGATTTCTCGCTTTCTGTCTCTCTGTCTCTCTCTGTCTGTCTGGCGAGCGCAAGGGCCCTACAGCAAAAACCTCTCCAAAAAAAAAAAAAAATCATGAACATTTGCAGACCACTGACTGATACACAAAACTCACATCACAGAGCCTCAACCTTCCCAGGAAAGGATGAGAAAAAATGAATGCAAACATGACTTGCATATTGTAAGTACAGAATAAACGCCAGCTGAATCTGTCAGTACTGTGAGCCTGCTCCTTCCTCTCGCTGTGGCCTCCAGCCCCCTAGCCACCAGTGTTCTGATCTGCTTTCTGGTCCAGCCTAGCCTTCCCACTCCTGATGATCAAGAACAGACATATTCCCCACATCTCTGTGTCCCAAATGTCTCTCTTCTTACAAATACACATTGGATTCAGGGCCCACCCTAGCCCATTATGACCTTGATTTATTGCTGACTTGTTCTTCTGCCTTAACTATTTTATTGGTCCTTATCCCTGAATAGAATAAATTATTTACTTTCTCTGTTCTAGTTTCTTTCCTTTTTAGTTAGACAAAGGAACACTGACTGCTTGGCCAAACTTTTTTCCTAGGATGTTCATCTGTCCTGTTAATTATTTCTGTAGTGCCCATTTCTAACAATCTCAGGTTCACATACCTTACCTCAGAGTTCCAAGAAACCAATGGGGTTCATATCAACTCACGTAAAGGAAACCCACTAAGAATCAAAGACCAAAAAAAGAAATTTATGACATCATGCTATAATTTCACACACATGAAACTAGAAAAAGTTAAATGAATTCATAAAAAATAAGTTGCTGATATATGAACCTTGACATAAACAATGAGTAAGTTATTAAAGTGATTCTTTATAAAATACTTCACTGCATTTTTCACTTTAGAGTACTCCCACCATTCATTTGGAATGTAATTCCACATAATAAAGTTTCCATTTGACCTCAACTCCTCAGGGTCACTGACTTTGCAAACTGAGTCCCATCTCAAATATATTTCAACACTCAATATCAATGGTTTAAATACATATGACGACATCGCAGACAGAAATTCAGTGTTTTCTCTGTTACATACTTTTACTCAAAACTGGAGTGCAGTTTAGTTTATTGTTAAATGCAAAGGTGCTGTGGATTGCATTATAGGTCCTGACTCTTTCCTGTACTAAATTCACACCCTTTGCACTTTGGAATTCCTTCCTTGTCAAGGTTGTATCTGCAGATGGTACTGGGTCATTGCAAAAGTCATGACGCATTTTTACATGGAAAAACAGGTCGTAACTTTTCTGAAGGCCCAATATTTTGTGGAATGCTTTGGAGAATAGCAATTTATTTTTAATTTTTTTCAATTTTTTTCTACAGGCATGTGCACTCCCCAGAGACAGAGACAGAGAGAGACAGTGAGAAAGCACCCTCCCCCACCCCCATGGAAATGGAAACACCATAATCCCTTCTCCTCCATTCTTCTCTTGGGATTTTGGGCACGCATGCACACATGCCTGGCATGTTCTTCAAGCTGCCAGATCCAAAACTCAAACTGTGCAGTTGGCCAGTGGATCAGCTGTATTAACCTTCTTGGCATTGTCTGGCCCAAGAATAGCAATTTTTTAGGAAGTAAAGATTGGGCAAAGAAAAAAAACAAGGACTCATTTAGTTACAACTGAGGTCTCAGTCAATTCCATTGGAAGGTATGGAGTTTCAGAGATGTCTAGAATTGCGGCAAAGGGTCAAATCTTGTACTCACATCTGGCCAGTGATGGAATGTTTACCCAGAGAGGCACCCTTGAGCAAAACAGTGCCCTTCAGCTGAGAGCAGTTCCTGGTGGGCAATGGATAGGGGGATTAGGAGTGATTAGGAGTGAAAGTAAAAGCAGGGAGATGCGAGTCAAGGGACTGTGAGCCGCCATCAGCAAGAAAAATACCTATTTAATGACCGCAGTAAGCTATATAGCACCAGCTAGGTGTTACTTTCTAATATATTCATTGTATTCAGAGTTTCACACCTAAAGTCAAACATGTATTCACAGATATGTATATATCAGCTGACCTTGCTATTGAAAGTAGGTAGGTTATTTAAGATATTTTGTGAATTAATAAAATGTGAGGAAAAACAAAACAAAAACAAAAAACAAAAATATAATGGACTAAACACTTTGATCAAAAGATAAAACTTGTCAGAGGAATTAAAATGAAAGTTTCAGGGACCAGCAGATGGTGAAATGGTTATGTCACTGGACTTCCACATAATTGACCTCAGTTTGAGTCCCAGACCCAGTGACTTAAAGCTCACACCGGACACCTGTGTGTGTTGCCCACCATCCCGAGAGGAAAATGGAGGAGAAGGGATTGCAATGTGGCTATTCTCCCCACCCCACCCCTAGGGAGGGGTGCTTTCTCACTTTCTGTCTCTGTCTCTCGCTGTCTCTCCAGCGAGCGCACACACCCTGTTGCAAAAATATTTCTTAAAAAAAGTAATAATGAGTCAGCAGGTGGCATGGTGGTTAAGGCACTGGACTCCCACATGGTCAACCATGGTTTGAGTCCCAAACCAGGTTGCTTGTTTTCTCACTTTCCCTCTCTTTCTCTCTCTCCCTCTCTCTGTCTCCCTTGAATGAGTGCATGTGCCCTATAGCAAAAATTTAAATAATAAAAAATAAATTGTTTCTAAAAAATAATAAAATAAAATGTGTGAGATGCAGTTTAAAAAAAGAAAAGAAAGAAAGAAAAGAAATATTCCTAGCAGCTGAAGGAGTAGAGTAAGTACCTTGCTTCTGAAAGAGGATCGGAAGTTGTACCACAGACTACTATATTTCTTATAGGTGGATTATGTCTCTTTGCTCCTTGACGTTAGATTCAGCTTTGAAATTGTCTAGAACAGGATGAGGCAGTAGTGAATGCATCAGTTACAAGGCCTTAAGAGACTTGCATATTTCCAATTTCATTCTTACACAAGGCCAGGTTAACCTACTGGTCTCAGAAAGAGTGAAAGGCACTTTTGCAACAGGAATTTGAGTTGCCATTCGTCAAAATTCATCAGACGTTATGCTTATGAGTTGCAAATTTAGTATATGTGAATTTTATCTCCAAGGAGGGAAAATCAACACAAATATTTAACTCTAGTTAATGATATGCATAGGAAATATTTCAGGGAACATGCATCATTATCAGCAACTTACTTGGAATGCATCAAAAACTAAAATGGAGTAGAGGATAAGGGAAAAAAAAAAACTAAAATGGAATAGAGGATGAGAAAAAAAAACTAAAATGGAATAGAGATGGTTAGAGGATGGATGGATAGAAAAGTCATGATTGGTGATAATGCAAGCATTTGAAAATATTATTGATGGTATTTCTGTAGTAGATAAAATTTCCTTAATCTTAAAAAAAAAAAAAAAAAAGAATGAAAGGCACTTAGCAGAACCACCTCAGGCAGCTCCCCTGCCAAGCCCAACTTAGATCAGTCAGCCCTACAAAATAACCCATAGACATTCGTGTTTTTATACAACTTGTTTTTTGTTTTGTTGTTGTTGAAGTTTTTGCTATAGGGCACATGTGTTCCCCAGAGAGAGACAGTGAGAAGGAAAGTGAGAAATCATCCCCAGAGTGGATGGCCATACTGCAATCCCTCCTCCACCATTTCCTCCTAAGATTTTAGGCACCCAACACACACATGCCCATCATGATTTTCAAGCCACCAGATCCAGGATTCGAACCACTGTCAACCATGTGGGAGTCCAGTGCCTTAACCACCATGCCACCTGCTGGCCTCATGATGAGGAGTTTTTTATGCACCAATAACCTGTCAATACAATGGGCTCTGACTCAAGAGAGTCATATCTATTACAATGCCAGATACTTCTGACTTAGACCCATCTGTGACCTTGAACAATTTACACAAACCTTGTTCTAAACCTCAAGTTCACCCTTGATATAGAAAGAATTATGTGTGGGGCCAGCAGATGGCCTAATGGTTACGTTGCTAGACTCCCACATAGTCGAACACCTTAAGTCCCAGACACAGCAGTATAAACCTCACGCAGGGTGTGTTTGCGTGCATACCCAAGATCCCGAGAAGAGAATAGAGGAGAAGGAATTGCAGTGTGGCCATCTCCTCGTGGGGGATGCTTTCTGTCTCTCTGTCTCTCTCTGGCAAGCACAAGTACCATATAGCAAAACTCTCAACAACAACAAAAAAGAATGATGTGTGTTCTATGATGGTGTTGTGAATTTAGCATGGTACATGGTAACTTAGAAGCATTTGTTATGAGTTACAACCCAATTTCCTGTGCTTTTATATATTTCTAGATGCAGAAATCATGAACCTAGAAGATATTTCTGGGCAAAGGGGAATGGAAAAGGATGGATCAGCCCCCACTGCTCTTCGATAGTTGAGGTTGGTCTTTCCTGCCCTCTGCCCTCCAAGTGTTTAGGTTCTAGAAGTGGAGGAGATAGCAGACTTGGGTCCAACAATGACAGAGACAAATTAGAGTATCTGTCTTCTGAGTTCCCAAACTATGGAGCCAAAGATAATATGAGATGGAAAAGGGGAGAAAAAAGAGGGGACAGATGCCCTTTAGTCTACACTGGTCTTTTTCTGTAGCTTCCAGGCCCTTGGACCTTCTTAACTTTGCATAAGATGAAGTTTTGATGCATCAAGAGTAGCCTGCAGGGCCCTCATACGTAGTCACTCAAACATTGCTGTAGGTGGAAAATTTGGGCTTGCTAAAATTCAACTGCCAAATTTTGGCAGGGTGCTTCCCTTTTTTTCTCTTCCTTTTAAAGCTGACAAGGAAAAACAAAGTGCAGAAATAGTGTTAACCAAACAAAGAGACATTATGCTTTTTTTTCTAACCTCATTTGCGTCAGAAAATTCATTCCCAGATGAGCCATAACTAGTTGAGACTACATAAATCCCACATCCTACCAGAGAAAGTGTTAAGTACAGATTTCATATTTTATGACCAAGCCATGTTCCAAAGGGAGTGGAGACCTGGAAAATCTTCACTTCTCCACCTCCAAGACTTTAACTGTGACATGCCATTCCCAATTATTAAGTTGTTTCATTTTAAACATGAGTGAAACTCAGAGCCATTCCTCTTCACTTTCCAAATTCCTAAAACAGCTACTCTTTGTTTTTAATGGTGCTGCAAAAAAAGGAAGAGAAAAGAAAAACAGTGCATTCCTAAAACATTACAAAAGACCAGCAGAAGAGAATCAAGTGTAGCACACTGGAGAAAATCCTGGGGAAGGGCTAAGGCAGGGCTTCTGGAACTTTTCCTCTAAGACAACTTAACAAAAGATCAGAAAAAAGAACAACTTGTAGGATATCTACAAGTGTAAATAAAAATGAGAGTTCACTATGTACCAGTCACTGTTCACATTTAACATATACTTATTTAATTCCCATGACAATCCTATGAGGCAGTTGGTATTAGTATTTCCATTTTAGAGATAAGAAAACTGAGATAACAAGAGGTTAAGCAACATCCTCAAGGATACACTGCTGGAAAAAGTTAGAGCTAGGATTGAAATCCTTGCTACAAATCCTATGGTTTCGATCACAAATTGCTGTGAATAGTCTACCATAAGTTCAAAATTTAATTAAAGCTGTACCCTAAAAATACATACAAGGGGACCAGCAAATGGCATAATGGCTATGTTGCTGGACTCCCATGTAGTCCACTGTGATTTGAATCCTGGACTCAGTGACTTAAACTCACACGGGGTGCCTGTG
This sequence comes from Tupaia belangeri chinensis, assembly GCF_000334495.1. Classification (NCBI taxonomy): domain Eukaryota; kingdom Metazoa; phylum Chordata; class Mammalia; order Scandentia; family Tupaiidae; genus Tupaia; species Tupaia belangeri. Next base: position 1,815,907 of record NW_006159736.1, read on the forward strand.
CCTACATGCCCAAAATCCCAAAAGGAGAAGGGACTGTGTTGTGGCCATCCCCCCAAGGGGTGATTTCTTGTTTTTTGTCTCTGTTTCTCTCTGTGTCTCTGGCAAGCACACATGCCCTATTGCAAAAATATCTCTCAATCAATCAATCAATCAATCAATCAATCAATAACATACAAGGCCCAGCCACAGTAGCCTGCAGTGGTTGACACTGCTATGTAGCAGGCTGAGGTCACACAGGAGGCCCAGATTCAAGTCCTGGCCCACTCTAAAAGCCAGGTGAGGTGGGGTACATTTGTAATCACAGTTACATGGGAGGCTATGACAGGAGGATCCTGTCTTTTAAAAAAATGCATATGGATATTCCATTCTGTTCTACTTCTGTTTTCTTTAAGATAAAAAGCATATTTCTTCTAGGGCTGGTGTGTCGTAGTGGGTAAGTGCTGTACAGAGGGAGCCAAATTCCATGGGGTTAACCACAGCTTGAGTCTGCACGTGCAGCTGGAAAAATACACTGGGAGTATAAGCATGCTTGCCCCAAATCCTGATGGGACGGAGAAGTGGAGGAAGATCACAGTGTGACCACACTCTACTCAAAGGTGCTTCCATCTCTCTCTCTCTCTCTCTCTCTCTCTCTCTCTCTGGTGAGTGCACACACCCTCTGGCAATTAGAAAAATGAAAACTCCTTTAAAAGATTTTCATCTACATTTTCAGCGTCCCACTTCCACTTCCTCTTTAAGAAAATCTTCAAGTAAGACTGATATTCCAAGAGGAGACCACAAGTGCTCTTTGCAGTGTGCTTGGTTTAAGAAACACTGACTCAGGGTGGCTAACTTGTCCAAGAAAAATAAAAATAGCTTTATTGTATGTGTCATAGGCAACCTGGCAAATTAACCAAATATATAAGAAAGAAGGTGTGCTTCTTCCCCAACGTCAAGGCCACGGATACTAACAGGTTGCAGGTAAAATAGAAATGAACAAAATAGACAAAGTGAGTAACTTCGTAGGAGGAAGGAGGTTAATGCACCAGTTAGACAGATGGAGTTTGCCATGGCTAGACTCAAACAAGCATAAGGCTTGAACATAAGGCAGAGTAGTGATGAACAGGATATTTTTAGCTTGGACTGAGATGTAAGAACATGTGATGAGGAGAAAAAAGTGGCAAAAATCGTTGTTGCATGTGTGTGTAAATGGAAAGAGGAAGAAAACTCAGAGAAGGAGCAAAAGTCTTCTTTTGTTAGGAAAAAATCATGTGATTTAATGGGAAAAAAGTATGGCATTGAGAGCCGATTCAACTATGAAATAAAACAGTACATTTACTACTTAATAAAAGTGCACCTTCCCTTATTATGTCAAATCTAACATACCATAAATGGTCAAGTCTGTACACATTTCAAAGATGTAAAGTGTTTGTTTGTTTGTTTGTTTTTGAGAAGTTTTTGCTCTAGAGAGTGTGCGCTCTCCAGACAGACAGAGAGAGACAGAGAGACAGAAAGCGAGAAATCACCCCCCCAGGGGGGATGGCCACACCGCAATCCCTTCTCCTCCATTCTCCTCTCGGGATCTTGGGCACGCATGCACACGCGCCCGGCGTGAGTTTTAAGCCACCAGGTCCGGGACGCGAACTGCGGTCAACTACGTGGGAGTCCAACGACATAGCCATTACGCTAACTGCTGGTCCCATAAAATGTTTTTTTAATTTTTAAATTTTATCATTGATGAACCACTATAGCATCAAGTTCCACTTACCCAGTGAAAATAATCCATAACACAGTCCTGCAGGTTAATGGTAAGAGATAAATGAGATAGCACATGCCTGGCATGTGTTAGGGACTCACTCAGGAAATATAAGAAGTAATGTTTCTACTACTTTTTTTCCAAAGCAAGATAATTGTCATTTTCCATAAAATAATACTTTTATTTTTATTCCAAAAGTTGAAATTACAAAAGGGGACATTTACCTCATCACAAATTAATCGAGTATGCAGATGGGTAAAGCAAGACAGTATTTATCCTCTTCAGATGTTTCTACAATTATACACACACACACACACACACACACACACACACACACACAGAGTGATGAATTGCTTTTTAAAACTTATTCTGTAAGTGTTTGAGCACTCACAGAGAATTTCACATTGCATTGTGTAACAGAAAAGAATCACAGTAGAGGAGACGTGGATTCATTAACTCTCTTTTTAAAAAGTTCTAGGTGCTGGGACCACCAGTTGACATAATGGCTATGTCGCTGGACTTCCATGTAGTTGACTGGGTTCGAGTCCTGGATCTGATGGCTTAAACTCATGCCAGGAACATGTGTGTGTGTGCCCAAGATCCTGAGAGGAGAATGGAGGAGAAGGGATTGCAGCGTGGCCAGCCCCTCTGGTGTGAGATTTCTTCCTGTCTCTCTGGCTTTCTGGTGAGCGCACATGCCCTATAGCAAAAATCTCTCCAAAAAAAAAAAAAGTTCCAGGTGCTATCAGTGAAATGAATATAAATTACAACACTCCTCAACTGAAAGAGCTTTAGAGTCCAGTAGTGTCTTCTTCATATTTGTATCTCTTATAAGAGTCTTGAGGTTTTCAGTGATCATCCTAGTCAGATGTACTCTCTTCTACCTTCACAGGTTCATGGATTTCTGCCTTATGCTTGTGGTTTTTATAGGACACAGCTGCATACTGTAGTTATTGTTTTTATCTTTTCTCTTATCACCTCTACCATCCCTGCCCTGGTGTAAAAATGGGGAAGACAGGGAACCAGCAGTTAGCGTAATGGCTATGTCGCTGGACTCCCACGTAGTCGACCGCGGTTCGTGTCCCGGACCCGGTGGCTTAAAACTCACGCCGGGCGCGTGTGCGTGCGTGCCCAAGATCCCGAGAGGAGAATGGAGGAGAAGGGATTGCAGTGTGACCATCCCCCCTGGGGGGTGATTTCTCGCTTTCTGTCTCTATGTCTCTCTCTGTCTGTCTGGCGAGCGCACGCGCCCTACAGTGAAAATCTCTCCAAAAAAAAAATGGAGAAGACAGATGATGGCAATGACCCAGCACTGATCATTGCAAAGAGTGGTAGAAATAGAGAAATGCAAATAAATTGGGAGCAAGTCTAAAAATTAAGTATGTATTCCAGGCTGTGCAGAGAAAGGCTAGAAGTCAAGAAGAGACTGAAAGATTAATTAAATAAAAGGATGGAAGTGACTAAGCTTTCCTTGTCCTCAAAGAGTTTGTAAAGGGCACTAGCCCTATGGCCTAGTGGGTAAGGTAGTTGGCCAACCATGGTTTGAATCTCATCCCCAGTGACCAGAAAAGCATGCCAGGCATATGTGCATGTACGCTCAGTATCCTGACAGGAAGCAGAAATAGAGAAGGGATTAACAGTGTGACCACACTCCACTGGGGAATGCCTTCTCCTTCTGTTTCTCTCTCTCTCTCTCGCTTTCATTCTGTGTGTGTGTGTGTGTGTGTGTGTGTTTCTCTCCCTTGTGAGCACACAGGCCCTTGGGCAATTAAAGAAAAGAAAGGAAAGATAAAGAGTAAGTAAAGTTGCAGTGAAGAGAAGTGACAACTGGAAGGAGTTTAAGTTAGGGTCACAGTGAAGAAAAGTAAAATTTATTTTGTATGTGATAGAGAAGTTCAGAGTTATGGTAAGACTCAGGTTGTCTGAACCTGGGCTTCCTATCTGAAGCCCCAAGGTGGGCTCAGCCTTCCATGAAACTAGGGATAGGAGTAGACAGGAGAATTTGCCAGATTACTGTTGGATATTTGCTGGATAACTGTTTGCTGGCTAACCATTAATAACTACACTAACAATATTTCACAGTAGCCATAATTATCCTACTGATAGCTACTAGTAACTGAATATAATTAGTAGTGATCACTCTGAATTCAGTAATAAAAACCACCAGAAGATCAAGTTCTATGATCTCTCAATGCTCATGGGTAGGAGCAGCCATCTGCATGACTACAGTACCAGGTGCAACAGCCAGCCACATAGACTAATGAGTTTTCAGTTTACCTTTAGACTAACCAAAATCAGACCTGTAGCATATTAATGAGCCCATAGCATCCAAGGAGCATTAAAGTTAACGGATTTAGTATAAACCTTCTGATTTATAGACCAAGCCCTACACTCATAGTCTCTTTCTGCTATGATACAAACCACTCCCTAAGTGCTTCTGTGATCGTTCTCTAAATGGAGCTTCAGCCCTAGTCACATAGGTTATTTTACACCTAACTAATGTTTCCTTCATTTGTGTGTCGCTTTTCTTAGGAAATTGAGGAGGGGATCCTGACACCCAAACAACTGGGAACAATGTCTGCAGAATTTAATTTAAGCTGGACCCTCTCCTCCTCCTGGCTAAACTTCAGTTTCATTCTTAGCTCTGTGTACTTGAGTCATAGGAATGTAAACACTAGGGAACCTCATCCTCTTTATCTTGTCTGTTTCTTTCCATGTCTGTCCTAAATTTATTTACCTAACATATCCTATTTTTAGTAATTACCAACCTTAATACTTTTTTAATTAATTATTTTAACTTTATTTATTATTATTTTCTGATTTGACCAGAGAGAGAGAGGGAAAGTGAGAAAGGAAGCCACCAGGTCTGGGACTTGAACCATGGTTGGTCATGTGGGAGTCCAGTGCCTTTCACCACCACACCATCTGCTGGTCCCCACTAAACTTAATACTTTTCTTTCCTTCCATAAAATAGATCTTTGTGATAAATACAACCCAAATGGATAACATAACAAGATGGATGAGACAATTCATGAGGGGTTTAAGAACTAAGAAAGCACAGACCTGCAGTGGGAATGCCAGCCTGGACAATTTATGACCATGTAAGTCAATATAGAGTTCAGGCAAGAGCTTGCACACTTTTTGAAAGACTTAGGTTCTCAAATTAGATAGGCTAATTATTAGCTGTGTGAGCTTAGACATAATAATAGTAACTACTTCATCAGTTTGTTATGAGATTAAGTAATAATGCATATAAAAGTGCATAGCACAGTTTTGCATAGTGAACCTCAGTAAATGGTATCTTTAGTTTGGATTTCTTTTGACTAAACTATATATCCTGTAGACAAATTAAAGGACAATACCCAATTGGGAATCAAGTGATAAGTAAATATTTTCTTCAGTGGACATAAAATTATTACTGAGAAGGAAGGAGAGATTATTAAATCTCTAAATAGAATAAGAATGGAATACAGTTAGCATTATGTTGTGCTGAATTAAAAGGGGAAAGAAGTCAAGGTCATTATCCTCAATGGAGCAAGACAAAGAGTTTTTAAAGATTAATGTTAGGGGACCAGCAGGTAGTGTGGTGGTTAGAGGCACTGGACTCCCACATGGCCAACCGCAGTTTGAGTCCCAGACCTGGAAACTTCTTTTCTCTCTCTCTTTCTCGCTCTCGCTCTCACTCTGTCCCTCTCTGGCCAAATTAAAATACATAAATAAATAAGTAAATAAAGTTAAATAAAATAACTCTTTTTTTAAAAAAATAGATTAATGTTAGGTAACTATACAAGCGAAGTTAAGGGTTTCTTGACTGGGTGGATAAATCTGAGCAGGAATTCAAAATTAGGAAACAATTAGTGAAGGATGGGATTAATTAGGGACTTTTCCTAGAGGACATGAAATTTGAGAGAAGTTATAATTGAATGTTAGAATGGTAGTTGAGTTATTGTAACTTGAATTGTGCAGTGTCTAGGAAAGCAATGTTTATGCTGATAAGAAAAGAATGGATCTGGTGAAAAGAGGTTTGGATATTTTTTCCCCAAATATATGATGACCTAGCATATGAAATAAAATGGCTACCTGAACAATACATAATATGATGGTAACTGCCTAACTCATTTTCCCTTCTCTGTTACAAGTTCCAACCCACAAGAATGACCACTGGGGACCAACAGTTAGTGTAATGGCTATGTCACTGGACTCCCATGTAGTCAACCATGGTTCAAGTCCCAAACCCAGTGGCTTAAACTCATGCCAGGCGCGTGTGTGTGCGTGCCCAAGATCCCGAGAGGAGAATGGAAGAGAAGGGATTGCGGCGTGGCCATCCCCCTGGGGGGTGATTTCTCGCTTTCTGTCTCTCTGTCTCTCTCTGTCTTTCTGGCAAGCGCACGTGCCCTATAGCAAAAACCTTCCAAAAAAATAAAAAGAAGAATGACCACTGCATCCATGTTGGAAGTACATAACTTAACCCTTCCTGCCCTTGGTCAACTGGACCCAGGAAACAATCTGATCCAAACTAGGAATTTAGATTCTCTCATCTAGATATTTGCGACTCATCCAGCAGAAGTGTTCAAAACCTAGGGAATGGCCAAACAGCAAAATTGAAAGCATCCAGGTCACTAAATATCTACACAGACAGATCAGTCCTCTGCCAAACTACATTAGGCTGTGACACAACTAGAAATTAGATTAGTCTTTATTGTGTTAGGCCACCAAGATTTGGAGATTAGAATGGTTAACCTACCTTGACTAATATATCAAGTTAGACTATATATCACCTCTAAATATCCCTTCAAGCTCTTTGATTTCTTGATGAAAGTAAGATAAAGAAAACTAAACTAAAATAATCTGCAGATGGATTAAACTAAGAGAAAATGAAAACAAAGAGTTCAATTCTAAATCTGGCACGGAAATTTAGGTTCAAAATAAAAAGGATTGAGTTTGGTGGTAGGGAAGTGAGGACAAATATCTGACTGCTTTTTCCTACTTCCAAAAATCCCTTACAGAGGACCTGGGGTGAGTCATGCCCACAGACATTAACAGACCATTTTGGCCCATTTGATAACAGAACTCTTCCTACATCCTGTTCCCAGGTATAGTATCTTTGGGAAGGGTGAGTCACATCCACAATCATTAACAGATCATTTTGACTTTTAACAGCAGGACTCTTCCAATATCCTGTCCTTGGGGCAGTATCTTGTGAAGTATACAAGCCTGTTATCTCTGTTAAAGTACACTCTTGCTGATCCCTTCCTGAAGCATTAACCTTCCTTTCCAATCACCAATCTAAGAATTGTAAAAAAAACACCTATGGCAAACAAGCCCCTGTTTCCAGATGTCCTGCCTTTTGGGGCCAGACCAATGAAAGAACTCTTTTCACTAAATTTTAAACCTTGTCCCTCACTCTCAAAATCAAATAAAAGAAACTCCTGTATCTGATCACCCCGAAAAAGGCTGTGATAGGCATTTAGCTAGAAAAGAGCAGAAAGCCCTAAGAAAATAGCAGAAGGACATCATCCACATCAATCACAACTTATCAGGAGCTACCAGACCCTCCATGAAAATGCCTTCTTCCCACCCGGCTCCTGGCACAGTAAGACATGGCAGATCCCATATTTCTTCTTCAGTACCTGAGAAAGATACATAAAGATGGTTGTTAATTTCCCTCATCATTCTTCATAAATACAAAAGGGCCCAACAAGAAGTTTTGATCAATATCTTGATTTTCACTGGGCCAATAAACTGATTGGGCAGTTCATTCAAATAAGGATGTTCATACCTTCTAAATCCACATTGAGAATGTGAGATTAGGTAATCAAATTCCTTACCTGTGAGAAAGATACAAAGCCCGCAAATTCGAACAAATAAGCCAGATACTATGAGAGACCTTCCCCTGCTAAACATTCATTATCAACTCTTGGAATAAATATAATACCTAACCCCATGCCCAGTGCAGTTGTCTTCTGGCAGCTGCCCATCTGCATACCTTTTAGCCATGGAGGTATACTTCTTTTAAGTATTATTTTCAAGTGTTTGTGATTTTGCATTTTGTGTCTCACGATAGGTCCCTAATCTTAGAGAACTGGACCTAATGAACGAAGGATTTTGTACTACACAGATCAACTCTCCCATCTTATTACAAGCCATATTTACCTCTTCTCAGGGCCTGGTCACACACATTGATGCTTAGAAATAAACCACATTAATGATTAGATCCTCAGAGTTGGTTATTTCCATAGGCAAAAGAAACAAAAAGATGATATGTCAGATGAGCAGATGGCATGATGGTTGGGGCACCGAACTCCCCCATGGCTGACTGTAGTTCAGGTCCTGGACCCAAAGTCTTGCTTTCTCATTTTGCCTCTCTCTCTCTCTGTCTCTCTCTCTGGTCAAATTTAAAAATAATAATAAATAAAATTAAATAAATTATTCTTTCACAGGTATTTAGATAATGGCTAGGAAGAAAACTATAAGAGAGAAATTAAAATGTAACTTAATTGAGTGCCATGAATAAGAAAGAGGAAAAGTCAAATATTTACTTCTTCCATCTTACACCACTCTCTGCTTGCCCACAAGGTTCCCATTGGTTTTCGGTACCTCGAATCCATTAAGCCAATTCCCTTTGCAGGATATTCACACATGCCCTTCCTTCTGCCTGGAATTTTATCATGTCTTCTCTATCATGCAGCTAATTTACGCACCTATTCTCAGGTCTCTGCTCACATCCATCTTTATAAAGCAGCTTTCACTGGCTCCTGAATCTAAATTATGTCCCCCTCTTCACTATCATTTTTCCTACCCTGATTTTTTTTCATAGTATTTACTATAAATCACTATTTATCAATTATATATGTGTACACACACACACACACACACACAGGTATTTATTTAAAGCAAATCTGGGGGCCAGCAGGTGGCATGGTAGTTAAGCATACTGGACTCCCACATGGTCGACCGGGGTTCAGGTCCCAGACCTGGTGGCTCACTTTCTCACTTTCCCTCTCTCTCTCTTTCTCACTTTGTCCTTCTCTGGTCAAATTAAAAATAAATAAATAAATAAAGTTAAATAAAATAATTCTTAAAAAATAAAGTCAATCTGGGACCAGTAATTGGCGTAATGGCTGTGTCACTGGACTCCCACGTAGTCGACCACAGTTCGAGTCCCGGACCCAGTGCCTTAAACTCACGCTGGGCGCGTGTGCATGCACGCCCAAGATCCCGAGAGGAGAATGGAGGAGAATGGATTGCAGGTTGTCCATCCCCCTCGGGGGGATTTCTCGCTGTCTCTCTGTCCCTTTCTCTCTTTCTGGCGAGTACGTACCCCATAACACAAAAAAAAAAAAAAGAAAGAAAAAAGAAATAAATAAAGTCAATCTGGCTCCTTAAATTGTGAGTATCATGAGGACAGTGGTCATATCTCTTTATTTCATTTTTATACACAATGCCCAAAGCAGGCCCTGACATTAGCAAATACCTAATAAATATCTGCAGAATAAATGAACTTCCAAATTCCAAATCTGAAACACTGGAGAAATGACACGCATTGCCTGAATCACTATTAAAAAAAGAGCAATCTTTGTAAGATCAATTAATTAAACATTTTATGAATGGAAAAAAAAGTAAGAAAACATTAACTGGCACAATGTCCAGGCAATCAGAAACAGGTCACTAAACAAATAGTTGTTCTATCTCTTAGGATTTGTGCTCCAAACCACCAGATGAATGACTTAAACCACAGTGGAATTGCATTAAAACAGAAAAGATGAACTTCTATCACAAGATATAGGTCTTCCCAACAGTAGAAAGGCCAAAAGCTAGTTGGGGCAGGATGTAATAATTTCAGGAGTGTCAGGACCAAAATAGAGATGGCTCCACCTCTGCAGTAACAATACTCCCATCCGAAGACTTCCCTTAGATCTAGGTTCTCAAACTCAGTGTGCCAGTTCCACTCTCTATCCAGTCTTTTGGCTCTAAGCCTTTTATTAGCACATAACCTTGGGTATTCCTTATCTCTCATTAGACAACTTACCAGGACACCTCAGAAAGTTAATGGAAAAAAATAAAATTAAAGGGAAACAGCAGGTGATGTCGTGGCTAAGGTGCTGGATGCTCCCACATGGCTGACCACAGTTCAAGTCCCAGACCTGTTGGCTTGCTTTCTCACTCCCCCACCCCACACTGTGTTTCTCTTTGATGAAATTAAAATAAATGAATGAATAAGTAAAATTGAGTAAAAAAAAAAATTTCATTTAATTTAAAAATAGAATTAAAGTACACATTTTTGGTGCAAAAAAAAAATGTCAAATTTGGGACCAGCAGCTGGTGTAATAGCTATGTCACTGGACTCCCATGTAGTTGACCACAGTTCGAGTCCCGGATCCGCTGGCTTAAACTCATACCAGGTGTGTGTGCTTGCATGCCCAAGATCCCCAGAGGAGAAGAGAGGAAAAGGAATGGGGTGGGGCCATCCTTCCCAGGGGGTGATTTCTCACTTTCTGTTTCTCTGTCTCTGTCTTTTTGACGAGCACATGCGCCCTATAGCAAAAACCTCTCAAAAAATTAATTAAAAATAAGTCAAATATATGCATAGCTTTTTTGGGTTTTTTTTTTTTTTTTGAGAAGTTTTTGCTATAGGGGATGTGTGCTCGCCAGACAGACAGAGAGAGACAGAGAGACAGAAAGCAAGAAATCACCCCCCAGGGGGGATGGCCATGCCACAATCCCTTCTCCTCCATTCTTCTCTCGGGATCTTGGGCACGCACACACATGCGCCCTGAGTGAGTTTAAGCCACCGGGTCCAGGACTCAAACGACAGTCGACTACATGGGAGTCCAGCGACATAGCCATTATGCTAACTGCTGGTCCCATGCATAGTTTTCTTTAATTAGCTTAGATTTTCACTCTTTACAAAACATTCACATTTATAACATTTAAGCATATCACATAGAAACTGCAAACATTCATTAGAGGACAAATATCTTTTAAATTTGTGTTGTCAGATCACAACCTTTTACATCCATGTTTCCATAATTATCCTTTAATTATTGTTTGAAGATAACTGAGTCTGGTTCCTCCAGATATTAACATGGGAAGGAGGTGGCCATTCATTCTATAGAAACCAACATGTTGAGCAAACTGACATGTGTACTATTCAATGAATTCTGTTATTTTGAAACAGTATTTTAAGGATATCAAATGGAAATCACTAAGTCACTGGAAGGTACTTTTAAAATATTGCATTCTATTTAAACTGGTTATAAAATCAAAGTTAAAGGAGTACAAGGCTGAACCTAATATTGCTAGCCAAGGACAATTAGGTAAGTTAATAGGTATGATTTATCTCTCTCCATGGATAGCAAATTAAATTTGAAGATTGCTTTGTAATCCAAAGAGCTTGGCTCAGTTTCAAGCTGTTCCTGCCATCTGTTTCCACTGTTAACTTGCTGGGTGCCTGGATACTACACTTTTCTAACCAATTCTCTGCAGTTATAATTCAGAGGCATATGTAAATACACTTGGATATAGTTGATCATGCCTTAAGACTATGTCTGATTTAAATAATCCAAGATTTTATATACACCCCTTAACTCCCTAACTGGTCTCATTTTGAGCACTGGCACCTGTAATGGATCCACTTTTTTTTTATTAAATTCAAAATTCTCAAGCACAGATTGAATATCATGCTATTAATAAGTGGGCTAGAGCTATTGTACCCAGCATCTTGATTTTTTCTTAAAAATGCGGATTTCAAAAACAAACTCATCCTGGAGCCAGCAGGTGGCATGGCGGTTAAGATACTGGACTCCCACATGGCTGATTGTGATTCGAGTCTCAGACCTGGTGGCTTGAAAATCACACTGGGGCTCTTTTCTGGCTGGAACCATGGAGGGTGTTCAAGAGAAGAAAAAGAAGGTTCCTGCTGCAGCAGAAACCAAGAAATGGTAGAAACCAAGAAAAAGGCTCCTGCTGTGGTGAAAGCCACCAAGAAAAGGAATTTTGCAGAGCTGAAGATCAAGCATCTGAGAAATAAGTTTGCTCAAGAAATGCTTCAAAAGGCAAGGAGGAAGCTTATCTATGAAAAAGCTAAGCACTATCATAAGGAATATGGACAGATGTACAGAACTGACATTCACATGACCAGGATGGCAAGAAAAGCTGGCAACTTGTATGTACCTGCAGAACCCAAATTGGCGTTTGCTGTCAGGATCAGAAGTATCAATGGAGTGAGCCCAAAGGTTCGAAAGGTGTCGCAGCTTCTTTCTCTTCACCAGATCTTCAATGGCACCTTTGTTAAGCTCAACAAAGCCTCAATTAACATGCTGACAATTGTGGTACCATATATTGTATGGGGGTACCCAAACCTGAAGTCAGTAAATGAATTGATCTACAAGCATGGTTATGGCAAAATCAGTAAGAAGTGAATTGCTTTACAGATAACCCTTTGCTTGATCTCTTGGTAAATTCGGCATCATCTGCATGGAGGATCTGATTCATGAAATCTATACTGCTGGAAAAAGCTTCAAAGAAGCAAATATCTTCCTATGGCCCTTCAAATGATCTTTTTCACAAGGTAGAATGAAGAAAAAGACCACTCATTTTGTAGAAGGTGGAGATGCTGGCAACGGGAAGACCAGATCAACAGACTTATTAGAAGGATGAACTAAGGCATCCACATGATTATTTTTGTAATCTGGTCAGTAAATAAACAGCGTGGCTGTTTTAAGACTGCAATTAAAAAAAAAAAAAATCCCACCAGGTACATCTACGTGCACACCCAAAATCCTGACAGGAGAATGGAGGAGAAGGGATTGTAGCATGACCATCTCTCCTTGGTGGGGGAGGGAGGGGTGATTCTTCACTTTCCCTCCCTCTGTTTCTCTCTCCTCTTCAGCAAGCACCTTCACTCTATAGCAAAAGATGTAAAAAAAGAATAGGGAAGAAATAAATTCATACTCGCCCACTAGCCAGGCATACAAATGCAGCCAGAATGAGAGTTTATTTTTATTTTTGTTTATAGTGCTCTTCTTTTTTTAAAAAAATTGCCAGAGAGCATGTGTAATCATCAGAGAAGGACAGACAGAAAGAAACAGAGAGAGAGAAGCTCCCCACCCCAAGCCACAGTAGCCATGTCACAGTCCCTTCTCCTCCATTTCTCCCTTCCATTGCAATTTGGGGCATACATGCATATGCACCCAGTGTGTTATTCAAACCACCAGGGCCAGTATTCGAAACATGGTAGGCCATGTGAGATCCAGATCCTTTAACCCCTAGGCTATGGGACAAAGCCAGGATCAGAGTGTTTTGTTTTGTTTTTTATAAAAAATTATTTATTTTGGGATCAGCAGATAGCATAATGGCTATGTTATTGGACTCCCATGTAGTCGACTGTGGTTCAAGTCCCAGACTCAGTGGCTTACACTCATGCCGGGCGTGTGTGTGTGTGCCCAATATCCCGAGAGGAGAATGGAGGAGAAGGGATTGTGGTGTGGCCATCCCCCCTGGGGGGTGATTTCTCGCTTTCTGTCTCTCTGTCTCTCTCTGTCTTTCTGCAAATGCACGTGTCCTATAGCAAAAACCTTTCCAAAAAAAAATATTTATTTTATTTATTGTTATTATTATTTGAACTTGCTATAATCATGAGAGAGAGAGAGAAAGTGAGAAAGCAAGCCACCAGGTCTGGGACTTGAACCATGGCTGGCCGTGTGCAAGTCCAGGATCCCAACCACACAACACCTGCTGGCTTCAGAATTTGTTTTTAAAAGCCCAAATGGTGGGCTCAGCAGATGATGTGGTGGTTGAGGTGCTGGACTCTCATATAACTGATCTCAGTCCAAGTCTCAGATCTTGAAGCTTGCTTTCTCACTTTCCTTTTCTCTATTCTCTCTGGTCAAATTAAAATAATAATAGTAATAAATAAAGTTAAATAAATAATTCTTTAAAAATAAAATAAAATTAATAAAATAAATAAAACCCCAAATGGTAGGATTCCCCTCCAGGAAAAATCTTTTGAGTCATATAGTAATTAGTTGCCAAAGGTTTCTAGGCCATGTCAAAAGAAAACCTCAACATTCTTTAAATCATTACTTGAACAGTTTTTGTATCCAAAATGACATCCTAAGATAGACTTTTGATGGTCCTATGAAACATTTTTTCACACAGACCAAACATATAGAGGACATTTCTCTCTCTTCTGCAGCAACTGTAAGTATGGATTTATGCTATTCCAGCAGTTTTTGCTATTTCTAATTGGTGCCTTTCACATCTATCTGGTGCTCAAAAGATACTAAATATAATCTTGCTCTCAATAAGCCTCAATTATAACTCTATAATTTATTTCATAATTCTTTCTTTCTTCCTTCAAAGTACTCATTGACAGATAATTACTAAGCACTTTTCAAATTTCCAACAATATGTGTGGTATGAAACAGAGCCTTGAAATTTGACAAGTTGTAAAACTCCTTACTACTTACCCAGGCCCAGAGGAGTGATGACTAATCTTACACGACTCAATCAATGTCACTGTTGTATGATGGCAATGAAGGAGAGCTAGTTCGGTAGGGCTGAGACTAGTCATTGATCAAAATAGGAAAGATGATGGATACCGAAGGTCTAAGAAATCAAGAAACTGGGCCAGACAGTGGTGTGGTGTTTCAGGCGGCTAAATTCCACACTGGCAACTGACAGTTCGAGTCCCAGACCTAGCATCTTGAAAGATATGCCAGGTGCATGTGCATGCATGCCCAAATTCCCGAGAAGGGAATAGAGGAGAAAGAATTTCAGCCTGATTATCTGCCCTGGGGGGTACTTTCTTCCTTTCTTTCTCTCTCTCTCTAGCAAGTGTGCCTACCCCATAGCACAAACTGGAACAAAAAAAGAAAAGAAATCAAGTCCAGGTCCAGACAGGCCATATGGAATAGGGAAAAGCACACAAGGACGGTATGGGCATAAGCAGAAACTGGCAGGTAACGTATCAGCAGAAACAGGGGACCCAGTAGACACCTGCCTACTACTCCTAGCAGTGGTGAGCTGCTGCTCCATGTGCAAGCTGGCTGGTTCTGGGAAGGGCTGCCTCTCTAGAGTCTCATCATTTCTCCTCCACCCGGACATGGGCATAAACTTATGAAACAGGCTGAGTAAATCAGACCTGGCAAAGATTATATTTAAGACTAAACAAAAAGGGGCCAGGAGGTGGCGTGGTGGTTACGATGCTGATTTCTACATGGCTGACTATGGCTTGAGTCCCATACCTCATGGCTTACTTTCTCATTTTCTCTCTGTCACGCTCTCTCTAGTGGGCACATGTGCCCTGTAGCAATTTTTTTTTAAAGAATTGTTTTATTTAATTTTACTCATCATTGTTATTTGTTTACTTATGTATTTATTTATTTTAATTTGAGTAGAGAGAGACACAGAAAGAGAGAGAAGTGAGAAAGCAAGCTGCCAGGTCCGAGACTTGAGCCACAGTCAGCCACGTGGCAGTCCAGCTCTCCAACTCCTACATCATCTGCTGGCCCTGCAATTTTTTTTTTTTTCGAGAAGTTTTCACTACAGAGCACGTGCGCTCGCCAGACAGAGAGAGACATAGAGACAGAAAGCGAGAAATCACCCCCCAGCAATTTTTTAAAAAAAGGATTATTTATTTATTTAATTCCATTTGTTATTATCTTTATTTTTTAATTTGACCAGGGAGAAACTCAGAAAGAGAGAAAGAGAAAGCAAGCTGCCAGGTTCCGGACTTGAACTGTGGTCAGCCATGTGGAAGTCCAGTGCCTCAACCACCACACCACCTGCCTGCCCCAAATTTTAAAATAATAATTATTACAATTATAAATAAAATTAAATAAATGTTTTAGAATTATTTTATTCAACTTTATTTATTCATGGGGTTTTTTGTTTGTTTGTTTTTGTCTTTGTTTTTGTTTCGGAGAGGTTTTTGCTATAGAGCGTGTGCACTTGCCAAAAAGACAAAGAGACAGAAAGTGAAAAATCGCCCCCTGGGGGGATGGCCACACCGCAATCCCTTCTCCTCCATTCTCCTCTCAGGATCTTGGGCACGCACGCATATGTGCCTGGAGTGAGTTTAAGCCACCGGGTCCGGGACTCGAACCATGGTCAAGCGACATAGCCATTATGCCAACTGCTGATCCCTTATTCATATTTTTTAATTTGACCAGAGAAAGACAGAGAGGGAAAGTGAGAAAGCAAGCCACCAGGTCCAGGACTTGAACCACAGTCGGTCAGTGCCCTTAACCACCACGCTACCTGTCAGCCCCATAAATAAATTTATTTTTAATTTTAAAAAAAGACTAAACAAAGAAAACTTTTATTTTTATTATACTTCTCAGGGATTGGTCACTCCCTAACTAGTGCATTAAGCTCCCTCCCCTAATACACACACTCAGACTCTGGGTTTCTGAGCTGGTGCAATGCAATTCTGTTTTTCATTCTGCTCTTCTCCCATCACAAAAAATAAAATCCAACATATCTGTCCATCTCCAGATTAGAAATTATTTCCTATTGTTTTCACTTCAAGATGTAAGGTGTTAGGGACAAGCAGCTGGTGTAATGGCTGGCACTGGGCTCCCATGTAGTTGACTCTGGTTTGAGTCCTGGACCCGGTGGCTTAAACTCATGCCGGGTGCATGTGCGTATGTGCCCAAGATCCCAAGAGGAGACTGGAAGAGAAGGGATTGCAGTATGGTCATGCACCATGGGGGGGGGTGGGGGGGTTAATTTCTTGCTTTCTGTCTCTCTGTCTCTCTCTGTTTTTCTGGTGAGTGCACACACCCTATAGCAAAAACCTCTCAAAAAAAAAAATGTAAGATGTTATATGAAGCAAAGCTGATCCCTTTGAGACACAGACCAAGAAAACTTGTAATATCCTTTCATTCACAATGGCCTACAGAACAAATAGCACAGGTTTCTGTAACACGTTTTGTTCACATTTAATAAGTTACCAAAAGGAATCTTAGAACAAGAGAAAATAAAAATTTATTTCTAAGGAAATTAAATATTTTCAGCGTCGAGATATATAGATAAATAGACATAGCTGTGATAGAATAAGTGAGCAATCACTAAAGTAATAAGTACTCTTGATATAAAACTAGAATTAGATTGGAATGTTTTCTACAGTTAAGCAATACTTTTTTTAAAAAATTAGTTATTTTATTTTATTTACCATCATTATTATGATTTTAATTTGCTATAGAGCATGCATGCTTACCAGAGAGAGACAGAAAGAAAAGGAAGGGGACCAGCAGTTGGTGTAATCAGATGTGTCTCTTGGAACACCCCTAGCAATTTCCACCCTTTGCTCTGTCTGCAGTGAGGGTCAAGGACAGGACAAGTTGCAAGGTTTTGCCAAAGCCCAAAGGGATGGGTGGTGTTTGCTCACAACATGTCCCCACACCTCAGGGACTCTCTCTGGTATGTCCCTACACATTGGTATCATTAACCAGTCTTTTACTATCAAACTTCAATGGCCAATTGAGACAAACAGTTCTGAGACTATTCTTCTTCCACTGTTTAAGACTGCGGTGGCAGGAATTTGGGATATTCATTTAGCCTTCTGAGAGTTCTGGGCAGACTTGAAGACCTTGCCATCTCCAGCAGCCTTTTTGTCTATGACTTTATGACACCCAGGGTCTGTCTGTCTCATATCACAAACAGCAAAACAATCCAGAGGAGGACAGTTAAAGATGCTCTCAAAACACATGGGCTTGTGGGGAGCTCTATCAACAATGGCTGCATTACTAGAATTCAAAAATTGAGGGCCATCTTTCAGCTTTTTACCAGAACAATAATCAATCTTTTCCCTCAGCTCAGCAATCTTGCAAGCCATGTGAGCTGTGTGCCAACCGAGTACAGGGGCATAGCCAGCACTGATTTGGCCTGGATGGTTCAGGATAATCACCTGAGCAGTGAAGCCAGCTGCTTCCATTGGTGGGTCCTTTTTGCTGTCACCGGCAACATTGCCACACTGAACATCTTTGACAGACAAATTCTTGATGTTGAAGCCCACATTGTTCCCAGAGAGAGCTTCACTCAAGGATTCATGGTGCATTTCCACAGACTTTACTTCAGTTGTCACGTTGACTGGCAGAAAGGTAACCACCATACCAGGTTTAAGAACACCAGTCTCCACTCAGCCTATAGGAATAGAGCCAATACCACCAATTTTGTATACATCTTGTAGGGGCAGACGCAAGGGGTTATTAGTTAGACAAGTTGATGGTATGATGCAATCCAGAACTTCAAGTAGTGTGGTTCCACTTGCATTGCCATCTTTACGGTGACATTCTATCCCTTGAGCATGTTAGCACTTGGCTCCAGCATGTTGTCACCATTCCAACCAGAAATTGGCACAAGTGCCACTGTGTTGGAATTGTAGCCAATGCAGATACTAATGCAGATACTAACTTCCTTAATAATTTCCTCATATCTCTTCTGAGTGGCTTAGTAGAATCCACTTTGCTAACACCAATGATTAGTTGTTTCACACCCAGCGGGAAAGCCAGAAGGGCATGTTTATGGGTCTGCCTGTTCTTGGAGATACCAGCTTCAAATTCACCAGCATCAGCAGCAACAATCAGGACAGCACAGTCAGCCTGAGATGTGACTGGAATCGTGTTTTTGATAAAGTCTCTGTCCTGATCAATGATAGTCACATAATACTAGTCTCAAATTTCCACAGGGAGGTATCAGCGGTGATACCATGCTCACATCCAGCTTTTAGTTTATCGGAGACCCGAGCATACTTGAAGGAGCCCTTTCCCATCTCAGCAGCCTCTTTCTCCAATTTTTTGACGGTTCTTTTGTTGATCTCATCACATTTGAGGATCATATGGCCTGTAGTGGTGGACTTACCTGAATCTATGTGTCCAATGACAATATTGATGTGAGTCTTCTCCTTTCTCATTTCAGTTTTGATTTAGTGGTGGTTTTTTTCTTTTTTCTATCTACATTTATTTTATGCTGACTTTATTCCCATGCCGTAAGTTTTTTTCTTCAGTTTCTTCTGGGATATCTTTTTCTTCTGTGCAACTTCCTCTTCCGGTTTAGGAACAATTGCTCCTTTTCAGTGAGGATCATCTCGATGTGGCAGGGGAGCTCATGTGTGGGTTAATCTACCCAGGAGCTCTGTACGTACGACGGCGCGTCTTTGGTGCCTTGTTCACCTGAATGTGCTCAATGACCAGAGAATCTACATCTAACCCCTTAAGTTCAGCATTACTCTCTGCATTTTTAAGCATATGCAGCAAAAATTCAGCACTCTTTTTGGGCCACTGACCTTATGTCCAGCCTCACTGTTTAGCGTGGGCACATCCACCAACTCCACCATTGTAACGACGGAATGGCACACACCGCTTCTGTAAAGTGACGTCCTTCAGATACTTGGTCGCTTTTCAGATATGCAAACCTTTGATGGCCTTGGCAGTTTTCCGAGTGTTCTTAAAGTGAACACGAAGATTTGAACCCCTTGACTTGCATGACTTTGTGGGGTTCTCTGGGTCAAGTGAATAGCAAACCATTTTCAAAGATCACCTCAGGCCGCTAAGGAGAAGAGGATTTAGTGGTGGTTTTTATGACACCTATGTTCTGGTGGCAAACCCATTGTGGAAAAATAGGAGGAGGATCATTTTTAGATTAGTTTTTCCTAGTAATTGGAGATATAGAGATAGAATGCATTATTAAGCCTTTTGAATAATATACAAATCATCAAGCTGCTTTCAGGTTCTTGCACAACCTCCACGAGGTACAGGAAGTGTCAGAAAAATATTAAAATGCCATGGTACACATTTTCACTGAAAATTAAATTCAAATACAGGCGTACGCAAATGGACTTGTATGAAGAGTTAACTCTTACTACAAAGAAGTATTTTATGGTAACTGTCACCTCTAGTTGTACTAAATTTTTCAAAGAGAGATTTTTTTTTATAGGGCACACGTACTTGCCAGAGAGACAGAGACAGAGAGACAAAAAGCAAGAAATTACCCCCCCAGGGAGGATGGCCACACAGCAATCCTTTCTCTTCCATTTCCTGTCGAGGTTTTGGGCGCAAGCCACATACACGCCTGGTGTCAGTTCTAAGCCACTGGGTCTGGGACTTGAACTGTGGTCAACTACATGGGAGTCCAGCGATGTAACTATTATACCATCTGCAGTTGGCTGTGTGGGAATCCAGCACCCTTAAATCACCATGCCACCCGCCTACCCCACAAAGAATTTCTTTTAAAAAAAAGGTCATGTAAAAGCAAGTGAAAAGATACAATAAATCTAATCTTGTGATACAATAAATCTAATCTTGTTTGTCTTCCCTTTTACGGAAGAGCCTCTTGCTATATAGTCATTAACAGGTAGCAACAAATTGGTTAAGTCTGGCAGTCTTGTGATAATGAATAATACTCTTTTTAAAAAATAATTATTTCATTTTACTTGTTATTGCTGTTGTTATTATTATTATTATTATTATTATTTATTCTTATTATTAATTTGACCCATTATTATTATTATTGTTGTTATTATTATTATTATTATTATTTATTATTATTATTAATTTGACCAGAGAGAGAGAGAAAGTGAGAATGCAAGCTGCCAGGTCCAGGACTTGAACCACGGTCAGTCATGTGGGAGTCCAGCACTGCAACTACCACACCACCTGCCAGCCCCAACAATAAATAATATTCTGAAAACTCAGTAACAGAATCAATAACGTATTGTTAATAGTAGAAAACTAGCTTAAAAATGCTGTCATTACAACAAAACAAATCTTCATGGGATATCTCTTTCAGATGTCTAAGCACTCTTCCCTATGACTTCTTTAATCCCTTTTGTCCTCATTTCTGCATTCCCCACATTTTCCTCTAGTTCTTGGCTTTCTCTTCTTACTTACGTTTTAACTAATCTAGATGTATGTGCTATTTATAAATTTCCCTTTCTTTCTTTCTTTCTTTTTTTAAAAATTCTTATAGTATCTGTCCTAGTTCTGGTCTCTGGAGGATTTTATTTCAAATGGGATTGTTATTTAAAATAATCCCAGCAAAAATGCCTCTATCCTATAAAAAGTAGACATACAATTTTTGAAGCATGAGCCAATACCAAAACTTTGAAGACTCTCCCTATCAGCTGTTTACAAAACGGGTAGTTTATACATAGTGACAAGAAAACTAAAGATACAGACTTTTAAATGACTTATGTTAGCTTATTAATTGTAAATTATTGCTTGTATGGATTCTTTCTGTTTTCCCTTATTCACCTTCTTATAAATGTGTCCCCTTTGACAAATACATCAGTGGTTATTTTTTATAAAAAGCTACGTTACCTTTTCTAATTAAATGAGGGGGAAAAATAAATTGAAACTGTGTCATTTTTTTCATAGGATCTTGCCATGCTATTCAAAGATTGTTCCTCACCAAGTGAAACAGTGTGTCATTTTTTTCCATAGGCTCTTGCCATGCTATTCAAAGATTGTTCCTCACCACCACCCTCCTGGCTAGCAAAATGCACTTAAGTGAATGCTTGTGTCATTGAGGAAATAGAATGTGAGTCTGTATTGGAAGATAAAGGGGAAAAATATCACACAAAGTAGCATCATTCCCCATGTTACTGAGAATATACCCGTTTATTGGAATGTTTCATAGACACTCTGCTCACGGTGGCTGTGTAGCCTGTCACATCTACACTGTCACATCTACGGGCCGTTGATGCACTCGCATTTGTTGCTAGCTGGGTTAACTTTTTGTTCTGAATGGGCACTGACCCTATGCTAGTGAGTAATCCAGTGGTCAATTCTCTTTTCACGAACATTTGATACAACCATGTCTTTCCCCATCAAACTATTTCTTTACATGGCTTCCAGGACTCAAGATGAAAGTCCAGGACTCCCCAGGCTCTCCTAATTTTTCTCCAACTCCAACTTCATATTCCTTCATAATCTAATGCAATTCCCCTTTCTTGTGCCCACAAATCGACCTCTGTTGTAGATTGTCTTCTATGCCTATACACACTCCTTAGGTACTATGACCCAGTCTCATGACTGTAAATAGCATCTATATAATGACGACCCTCAAATATACTCCTTACCTCTTACCTCTCTCCTGAGCTCCAAATTCCTACATTCAGCTGTCTACTCAATTACTCTACTTGAATTTCCAGTATGTGTCTCAACCCTAAAATGTCTGCTGTACACATTCTGCTGATCCTCATTCTGGTCTGGAACTCCATCACCCCTTGTAAAGCAGGGCCACTTTCTGCCATAGAAGCTAATCCTGGCTTTCCCATGCCAGAAAACCACTAAATCACCTAGACATGACTGAGGCTCCACCAATCAGACCTATCTCCCGTCTAGTTTAGAATCAGCACTCAATGACATCTAGAAGCAAGGCCCACAGAGGGTCCATTCTAGTAACTGATGTGGCGACAGAAGTAGCCAGTGTTGGTCAGGACACTAAGAGTGAGCAGTTGGAGCATCACTAGAGGCAGCATTCCATCTGAGTCCTGCTAAGGCTGGCATGGAAGCTGGATCTCTACCCAGGAGCAGGGAGATCTTCTCTAAACCCATTTCATACAATGACTGACTTGAGATTTTGTTCACAGCTTTGTAGCCTCTAAGGTTGCCTTCCTGTCTTCCTTTCCTTTCCTTTCTTTTTCTTTCCTTTCCTTCCTTTTTCTTCCTTCCTTCCTTTCTTTTTCTTTATCTTTTTCTTTGTCTTTCCTTTCTGTCTTGTCTGATAGGGCACATGTGCTCACCAGAGAGAGCGAGAGAAACAGAAGAAAGGTGAGAAATCACCCCCAGGGGGGATGGCCATGCCACAGTCTCTTCTCCATTTTCTTAGGATTTAGGGCACACACACACACACACACACACACACACACACACACACACACACGGCATGATTTTCAAGTCACAGGGTCCAGGACTCAAACTGTGTGGTTAGCTTTGTAGGATCCAGCACCTTAACCACCATGCCATTTGCTGGTCCATCCTCCAAGCCTTTTTTTCTCACCCTTCCAGAGAGTCAAAGAACTATTTAATAGTCATCTAATAAATTATTTTTCTTAAATAATCAGAGTAGGAATCTATTGCTTGTAGCTAAAAAAAAGTCCTGACTTACAAAATATCTA
Organism: Tupaia belangeri chinensis; assembly: GCF_000334495.1. Lineage (NCBI taxonomy): Eukaryota > Metazoa > Chordata > Mammalia > Scandentia > Tupaiidae > Tupaia > Tupaia belangeri. The sequence continues at coordinate 1,838,766 of NW_006159736.1, forward strand.
CAACAGACTCAAGGCAATTTATCCCCATGTAACTTCTTTTCCACTAATACTGGTAGGAAACTTAGAGCAATACAAGAAATAATTTCAGCAATTAGTTGTAAAGTAATGCAGCAAGCACTTAATGCTATTATCTATCATGCTAAAAAAATAACAGAATATAAGATAATCTAATTTTTAGCAATAAGTTCAGGTGATCACAGTAAACTTTAAACTATAAATGACTGAAGTGGCTTAGGGCAGCTCATATTAGCCAGAAACTTATTCCACAATTGTTTTTGTGTTTGCATAATCTTAACTTTTCAGAATTTATGAGATTTTAACTGAATATGATATTGGAAGTCAGAATTTTTTTCTTTTTTTCTTTTTTTTTTTTTGAGAGATTTTTGCTATAGGTTGCATGTGCTTACCCAAGAGACAGAGAGACAGAAAGCAGAAATCATCCCCCAGGGAGATGGCCAGACCACAATCCCTTCTCTTCCATTCTCCTCGTGGGATATTGGGCATGCATGCACACATGACCAGTGTAGTTTGAAGCTACTGGGTCCAGAACTCGAATCGTGGTTGGCCATGTGGGAGTCCAGCTACATAACTGCTATGCCATCTGCTGGGCCTGGAAGTCTGGGTTTTTAATAACCTGTTTTTCAGGCCAATACTGACTCACTGTATCTTCAGTGTGGCAGGGCTCAAAAAAAAGGGTATTCCAGTGAGTTCTTTGTAGGGGTCCAGAGGGCCTCCAGCAGCAGAATTCAGACTCTCAGATGTGTGAGGTCTGGCTTCAGTTTTGTATCTACCTGCCATCACCTCTGCAGTCCCTTCAGCCTCTGGCTGCTACAGTCCCCTTAGCAATAAACTGTCCCTTGGTGGCAGGTGGGGTAGTACAGTACCAGGATGCCAGCAGGATAGCTGTAGCTCAGCCACCTTCGGCATTCACCTGTTGTTTTTGTTTGTTGTTTGTGTTTGTTTTATAACTTTATTTGAAAACCAGCAATTAGTTCTCATCCACATTGGCTGTAAATCTTTGAAAGTGGTAACAGTTACATAGGTCACCAGAGTGTAGAGCTTTTGGGGTGAATCTTCATCCTCGTTACGTTTTCTGAACAACCGCACACAGATACCATGAGGGACGTTCCTTATTCCTTTGGCCCAGACAACTTTGTTAAGCCTGCTATGGATGCGCACATCTGGAGTCCCCATCTCCTTCATGGCAAATTTCCAGATTTCTTTGAGTGCCCAAGGGCACGTTTCTTGAAGCCCACGCCATGGATACACTTGTGAATGTTGATGGTGTATTCCTGGGAACCGGGTCACCACCTCATTGATGGCAGAATGGCCTTTCTCGCCACCTTTCTTTGCGGGAGCCAGTTGGAAAGAGCATTCACCTGTGGTTAACCCACCCATCCTCGCAACAAAAATGATTTGAATGTGGGTTGTTGCCCCTGCCATTCCCTCTCTGCTCACCCTAACTAATCTCCATTTCCCTTTCTTACTCAAATGGGGACAGTGCAGATTAGCAATCCCCTTCTCTCCTTGTAGACCTCCCTCAGTCTTTCTGAATCTTTTCTTAGCACTCCCACCTCCTGGTTTGGGAGAGAGTAAGCAGGCCCTCCATTGCCTTGGAAGTGGTGCCTTGTTGTTGTGAGCCTCACGCTCACCAGACTGCCACCCTGATCCCATCCCATCTCTTTCTCTCCAAATCGTTTGCTTGATAGGCCGGAGCAAAACAAGGTAATTTGGGGTGTGTGTGTGTGTACGTGTGTGCACTGTTGTCTAGTGAGCCTAGGGGACTGTTTCTACCACACTCCAGTTTTTTTTTTTCCATTTTTTTATTAATTTTTCTTTTTTTAACATTAATATGCTATACATCATTACAGTATACAAAATGAATTCTTCATCCAAAATACACTGTCTGTTGGCTCAATCAAGCACATCAACATACTTGTTATCAACAAACAATTTTTCATTTCTTATGTCTTGTATATTTTGCATGTCTTTTTTTTATTTTTTTTGCCATCCTTGATTCCCTATCCCTAACCCTCTGCCCTGTCCAACCATCCTCCAAGAAAAAACTGTGTATTTGATGACCACAGTAAGCTATATAGCCCCAGCTAGGTACTATTTTATAGTATGTTCATTCTACTCACTGAGGTTTATGCCTAAAGTCAGACATGGGTTCTTGTGTATGTATGTATCAGCTGTAATTTACATTCACTCCCTGAGCATCATCACAACATACTAAATGTGGTTTCCCCTCTAGAGTAAACTGCATAATGCCTTAATCATGCATGTTATCATCCATAAAATTCCATTACTACTTTCAAAAAATATGGAACGCTTCACGAATTTGCGTGTCATCCTTGCGGAGAGGCCATGCTAATCTTCTCTGTATCGTTCCAATTTTAGTATATGTGCTGCCGAAGTGAGCACCACACTCAGGTTTTGAATGCTTTTTAGAATGCGAGGTACTTAGCACCTCCTGTTTTGAGCAATGTACCATTTTGTTTTGGCCTAGTACCATTTGTGGAACAAGAAAGTCCCATCATCGGCCTGTACAGTTATTACGCTGAAGCTCACCAGCCACAAGTTGACCAGCTCTGCTCTGTGGCGAACACTCATTTTGGCAAGGGAGCCCCAAAACATCATGAATGGCTTTTGAATAGAATCTATTTGGTTGGTTGATTGTTTTCTAGGACAGTGACTTCTGTTGGGGTGAAGTACCTTTTCCAATGTCTGGCAACTAAAAAATATTTTTGTTGATTCATTCAATAACTATTTGTGGGGGCTGGCAGGTAGTATGGTGGTTGAGGTGCTAGACTCCCACATGACCAACCATGGTTCAAGTCCCAGTTCTGATGGCTTGCTTTCTCACTCTTCCTCTTTCTCTCTGTCTCTCTTTGGTCAAATTGAGTAATAATAATAAATAAAATTAACTAATTATTTTTAAAAATAATTTCAAAAGCCTATTGTGAGGAACCAGCAGTTAGTGTAATGGCTATGTCGCTGGATTCCCACGTAGTCGACCGCGGTTCGCGTCCCGGACCCGGTGGCTTAGAACTCACCCCGGGCGCGGGTGGGTACATGCCCAAGATCCCGAGAGGAGAATGGAGAAGGGATTGCGGCGTGGCCATCCCCCCTGATTTCTCGCTTTCTGTCTCTATGTCTCTCTCTGTCTGTCTGGCGAGCGCATGCACCCTATAGCAAAAACCTCTAAAAAAAATTAAATTAAATTAAAATAAAAATTTTTAAAAAGAGAGAAAAGCCTATTGTGAAGAACCTACTATGTACTAGCCACATTACCACACATCAGGATATACTGTGAGCCAAAAAACATAAGCCCTCCTTAGGGAGCTTGTAGTCTAGAGAGTGAGAATCATAAAAGAATCAGAATTACACAAATATGTGAAGAATTTACATAAGAATTTACATAAACCTCTCAAAAAAAAAATCTCTTTCTTTTAACATACATTCTTAGGGGCCACCTGGTGTAATGGAGGTAATGCAACATTCTACAAGGCTGGCCCCACCTAAGGTCCCAGGTTTCTGTCCCAGAACCGCTGTGAGCGCACCCGGCAGGCACACATGTCATGACCTTGTCTGGCTAAGACTGGGGGCAAAGCATGACATGAATATCCTATGGGGAGGGGTTGTCTCTCTAGCTCTAGCTCTCTCTCTTTCTCACAGAAGAAATAAATAAATATGCTTTACCAAAAAAGAAACAGAAAAAAGAAAAAAAAAAAAAAACAGGAGCCTTGGGACTAGCAAGTCCCGGACCCAGTGGCTTAAACTCCTGCTGGGTGCATGTGTGTGCATTCCCAAGATTCCAAGAGGAGAATGGAGGAGAAGGTATTGCGGCATGGCCATCCTCACTGGGGGGTGGGGGGGAAGAGGGTGATTTCTTGCTTTCTGTCCCTCTGTCTCTCTCTCTTTCTGGCAAGCATATGTACCCCCGAAAAAAATTTTAAAAATTTACAAATAGGGGCCAGGTGGTGGCACAGTGGTGATGCAGTTGGACCCACATGGGAGAAGTCCTGGGTTTCAGTCCCCAGATGTCACTGAACATGGTGGGCATGAGGACATGAGAGTGGATTTTGGCATAAGGTCCCCGTTGGTGTGCCTAGCTCACTGTTTTTCTCTCTCATATTAGAAATAAACTTTTAGAGAAAAAACACAAAAACAAACAAATGCCTTCTCACTCTTGATCTTAGGGGACAAGTCCATTCCTTTCCAGACCCTTCTCCTCCCCTTCCTGTATGTACACGGTAGCTCATTCCGTGCTGAGGCTTTCGATAGCAACTGACCATCAGAAACACAAAAACATTCCTCATCCTTCTCTCCCCACTAAAGCGCTTCCTTTTCCTGATTTCGGGCAGTTTCAGAGGAATGAGCATTAGGTATTAATGATCATCGCCATTTGCATTTTTTCATGATTTGCCTTTTAGGATGATATGTAATAATGAAATTCAGAATTTGCAAAAATGTGAAACAGTGAATTGTAGATTGCAGATGAGATAATATTGACCTAGGGACCTTTTAAGAACTCCTTATATATCATAGGTGGCTGGCCTTAGTAAATGGTATCAATAGTTGATTCCAATGGGAGTGTGAGTTTTGGGACAAGTAATACTAAACCAAAAATATTTTTGAAATTCACAAAAGACATTTAAAACAATTTCTAGAATATCCTTCTTTTCTATGATTTCTGTAACACAAAGCTCAAGGACACATTACTGTGAGATTGCCTATGACTACCTCAGATTCAGATCCAGATGAGATTACGTCATTTCTTAATTATAATGGAAGGAGCCTGGGCTTTTCAGGGCTCTACATAAAGTTGGGATACAACTTTTTTTTAAAGCAAGGCACATGGTGTGTTACTAATCTTCCTCTGAGAGTTAAGAAAATACACACCCTAAGAAGTCATACAGTAAGAACTTTAAAACTGTTATACCATATTAGGAAAAAGCTTATGCTATGATTTACTAGCGTGTTTTTCCTTTCGATTTGGTAACCATCATATTAGTTGGGGAAAACATGAAACAATTTAAGTCAATTGTAAGTTATTTTATTTCCATGTTGTAGCTACCGAACTATAATGTTTTCAGTAATTATTGTTCTTAAAAATAGCTAGCTTAGGGGCTGGCGGGTGATGTGATAGTTAAGGAGCTGACTCTCACATGGCCGAGCACGGTTTGAGCCCAGATCTGGCGGCTTGTTTTCTCACATTCACATTCCCTTTCTCCTTCTCTTTCTCTGGGCAAATTAAAAATAATAATAATAACAAATGTAATTAAAGAAATAATTCTTTTTAAAAAAATAGCTAGCCTTGGGGGGACCAGCAGGTGACATGGTGGTTAAGGCACTGGATACTACCATATGTCTGACTGCAGTTCAGGTCCTGAACCTGACAGCTTGCTTTCTCACTTTCTCTCTCTCTCTCTCTCTCTCTCTCTGTCTCTCTCTGGTCAAATTAAAATAAATGAATGAATAAATAAAATTAAATTAAATAATTCTTTAAAAATGTTTAAAAAATAGCTAACTTACAATAATTCCCTCGCTAAATATTTGATGGTAGATAAAATCAAAACAGCTCACTTTTTTTCTTTCTCATTTCTTTTTTAAAATTTTTAATTTGTTAACATAATATAGTGTTATATTTTATTGACAGGTTTTAATGGAGGCTTTTAACATGTTTTGACATGAGGGAAGTTTTTAGGTACTTTCATTTAGAGATACTGGAAAGTAGAAATAATTGCTTATTGAACATTTACAAAGCGCCAAGCAGCATTCCAGCTATTAATGTAGATGGTCTCACTTCATGAGCACAGACACTGTACTAAACCAAATGAAGGATGGTTTATTACTGCTAATGTAAAAAAAAAGGTTTACAGTAGATAGCATGCACACACGTGTAAGAGAGAGAGAAGCAACACCCAACAGGGTCTAGTCACACCCCAACCCCCCTTACCCCAGGGTCTATAGTTTGTCACCTGCATACCCATGGGCCGGGAATTCAAACCCACAGTTGGCCATGTGGCTTCCAGCACTGCATTCCAGTACAGTACACTACCGACTATACCATAGAGGCTGAGTCGTATTTTGTTACTATTATCAATAGTAACTTTACCAAGGAAATCTTAATGTAATTGTATCTTAATCACTCACATATTCATAGCTTCAAAAATAAAATAGTTCTACAAAATTTATTATGCAAACAGTCTTATGTCCCTCCCCTTCAATTCTGGTGTCCAAAGATCAACCTTCAACCATTTTTTTTTCCATTTCTTTCGGTATTTACAATCATGTCTATTCTTGTTATTACTGTTGTTTTTAAAAGTTTTCCATTTTGGACATCTATCAATCTGCTCTTATGAAGATGAGAATTTAGCTTTCTAACATCCAGCAGTTCCCCACCCCTCACACACACACACACACACACACACACACACACACACTCCCCTCCTTTCTCATACCATGTTACTATTTTATCTGCTGATTAGATCAGTGGTCAGCGTTTACATTGTTATCACCATGAAATATTAATTATTGCTGAGCCACGTGATTATATTTCCTTTCTCATGCAGTGTTTTGTCTTATTGGCATTTATGTCTTTATCTTCTTTGTTTTCTATGAATGTTAACTACTCTATGCTCTAGAAGTGTAAATCTCTCAACGTGTGTTTCAGACATATTCTATATTTGATCCATTTTATCTCCCTAGAGACAGCCATTCTGGAGCCTTCTCTCTCTTCTACCATTCAGGACTCGTTGTTCTCTTTGTTCCACATGGCTACTCTCTGGGATTTCCCTTCCCCTCTCACTAATGCTGGCTCCTCCATTTTTTGGATCTTCTGTATCACTCTTTCTTTGTTTATTTTTTCATGTTAATAAATTATCTTCCCAGGGGCCATTCAGGTGGTATAGTGGCTAAGGTGGCTGGATCCTACTTGGTTGACTATGCACTTCAAGTCTGGACCTGGCAGCTTGAAAAATGGGCCTGGCACCTGTGCATGCCCAGATCTCGAGAGACTTGAGTCCCAAACCCAACAGCTTGAAAAATGTATCAATAGATAAATAAATAAATAAATACTAAAATAAAATTTAAAAATAAAAAATAATAGAAGTGGAAAATGCTGCCTCATGAAATAGTTTTCCACACAGAAACTCATGTACTTATTTACAAACTCCTATCAAGTACCCACTAGGACTTCAAGTTGTTCATCATCTACCGAGGGAGACAGAAATGTCTGAAGATTCCTGATCCTGTAGGTCCTCTGGTTATACAAACCAGAAAATGTATACCTCTCCTTTGGAACACTTAAAATTACTTGCTTATGTCTGTCTTCTCTACAGCCTGGCAGTTCCATAAGAACAAAAACTGTGGGCCAGCAGGAGCATGGCAGAAAAGGTGTTGGTATCCCACACAGCTGACCCCTGTTCTAGTCTCAGACCTGGTGGCTTGAGACTCACACTGGGTACATGTGCATGTGTGCCCAGAATCCCAGGAGGAAAGGAAGGAGAAGGAATTGCAGTGAGGTCCTCCCCTCTGGGGACTGACTTTCTGACTTTCCCTCTCACTGTCTCTCTCTGTCTCTCTCCTTTCTGGCAAGCACATGTGCTCTATGGCAAAAATCTTAAAAGAAAAGAGCAAAAACTGTAACTTTATTGACTGTTCCGTTATTACTTAAAAATTTAGCACGGTGCATAATAGCATCATAAATGCTTCAAAATATTAGTTATCTGAAACCAAAATTTGCATTACAGATTAAGAATTAGTATGATATAATCATGGCTCTATAAGAGAAGAAAAGACGTGAAGGCACTTAACTTAGCTTGTGGTGAAAAAGGAGGACTTCCTAAAGTATTTGAAAAAATTATTTAAAAACCATTTTTTGAGAGAGAGATTTTTGCTGTAGGGAGAGTGTGCTCGCCAGAAAGACAGAGACAGAGAGGCAGAAAATGAGAAATCACCCGCCCCCCCAGATAGGGGATGGGGGGTTCTCCCTTCTCCTCTCAGGATCTTGGGCACACAAGCACGCAAACACATGCGGCCTGCATGAGTTTTAAGTCACCAAGTCCAGGACTCGAACTGTAGTCAAATACGTGGGAGTCCAGTGACGTAACTGTTATGCCATCTGCTGAGGTTGACATTTTAACAAATTCTTAAAAAACATAAAAGAGTGACCAGCAGATGGAGCAGTGGCTATGTCACTGGACTCCCACATGGTCGACTACAGTTCAAGTTCCAGATCTGATGTCTTAAAACTCATGCTGGGTTGGGGCTGGCAAATGGCATGGTGGTTAAGGGCGCTGGACTCCCCATGGATGACCCTGGTTTGAGTCCTGGACCTGGCGGTTTGCTTTCTCACTTTACCCCTCTCTCTCACACACTCTGTCCCTCTCTGGTCAAAATCAATCAATAAAATTAAATGAAATCATTAAAAAAAAAAAAAAAAAAGAACTCATGCTGG
>NW_006159736.1:1847388-1874400 GCF_000334495.1 Tupaia belangeri chinensis
CACACACACACACACACACACATATATATATATATATATATAAAAGAGTTGGGGCTGGCAGGTGACATGGAGGTTGGGGTGCTGGACTCCCATGTGGCTGACCATGATTCAAGTCCCAGACCCTTTCTCGCTGGTCCCGTCTCTCTCTGTCTCTGTCTAGTCAAATTAAAATAGTAATGATAAATAAAGTTAAATAACTTTTTAAAAATACATAAAATAGTAAGTAAAGGAAAGAGGAGATGGGAATTCTGGGAGAGGAAATAACATGATCAAAGACACAGACCACTATAGAGGGAGCTCAGACTTGAGAATAAGACAAGGGCAAGGTCATACTAAGAAGTTTGACAACAATATGGTGATGAAGCATCAGTTAAGGCTCTTAGCAAAAGGTCTTGCTATTGAAAGATACCATTTCAGTAACCGTTTATAGGATGGATGAGAGTGGAGGCTGGAGGTAAGGGGACCAGTTCGGTGACTATCACACTTACTTAGATAAATGAAGAGAGGATGAACACATAAGCTAAGTTATACAGGAAGAAAAAATGACAGGTCAGATTTGGACATAAATGGTGAGAGTAAGTAAAAATCAAGGATGACTCCCAGGTGTTTGACTTTAGTGATTACAATTAGGTGGATTCACCAAATCAGTGAAACTAGGAAGGAAGATTTTTATAGTAGGGAGGCATTAAATTCAAGACAAGATATATTGATTTTATAGGCACTATGGGATCAAAATAGGGATGTGCACTAGGCTATAGGCTATAAAGCAAAAAGATAGTTACAGCCAAGGGGGTAGATAAAAGTATCTTGGGAATAATAGGGTAAAAAGAAAAGGATTTAGTCCTAAAACAGAAACTCTGGGTATCTTACAGAGAGCATGACAGCAGAGGACGACAGCAAGGAGATTAAGAAGAAACAGTCCAAATGTTATGTGGAGAATTAGAGTATAGTGCCATTGAGTCACTTTTAAGCCCAAATTGGGGTAACTGCCTATATCTGACCTCTGGAAAGAAGGCATATCTCATTTCTGATTTTCCTAGATTTATTCTGCTATTCTTTCTGTTCCCCTGTTGGAGTTTCTCCAGATCTAGCTCTTGAAGAACAAAGATGTTCTCTGTTGGCCAAAATTATCCTATTTGCTTCAAAGGGATGCTTCCTTTACCATTTTAAAGTTAACTAGCCTGGGGTCAGCAGGTGGCATACTGGTTAAGGCACTGAACTCCCACATGGCCAACTATGGTTCAAGACCAGACCTGGTGTCTCTGGTGGCTTGCTACTCTCTTCCCTCCTGCTTCCCCTACCCCCATCTCTCTCTGGTGAGCACACGTACCCTATAGCCAATTTTAAAAAATAATAATGATAAAGGGACCAGCAGATGGCATAATGGTTACGTTGCTGGACTTCCACGTAGTTGACCATGGTTCGAGTTCCAGACCTGGCAGCTTAAAACTCACCCTGGGTGCATGTGTGTGCGTGTCCAAAATTCCCAGAGGAGCAGAGGAGAAGGGATTACTGTGTGGCCTACTCTCCCACTGGTGATTTCTCACTTTCTGTATCTCTCTCTCTGACTCTCTGGTTAGCATACATGACCTATAGCCAAAATTGCTCCAAAATGGTAATAATAATAATAAATAAATGAATGATAATAATAATAATAATAAATAATAATAAAGTAAAGTAATTTTTTAAAAAACAGTTAACCTGAGGTAACGTGATTCTCTCCTGTTTACTTTGTCCATGGCATACACTTAAGCCCTGGTTCTGCTACCCTAGTCATTCTCTCGTGAAAGTGTCTAGCTTGTGCTTATAGACAGCTTAGATGAGGATTCCATGCCTACTGTTTTTCCCTGATGTCTGTAATTGGTCTATAACTGAACTTTTGACAGAGATGGAAGCTAACTCTTCTCTTGCCATGTTGTTTTCAGTTATTAACTATGGAATTACTCTCCACTACAAATCTACAGGCTCCTTCAGTGTATTGTCCTGAATCTTTTTGTTTTAATTATTTATTTAATTTTATGTATCTATTCGTTTGTTTTTTAATTTGACCAGAGAGACAAACACAGAGTGAGAGACGGGGGAAAGTGAGAAAGCAAACCACAAGGTCTGGGACTCAAACCATGGTCAGCCATGTGGAAGTGTCCAGTGCCTTAACCACCATGCAACCTAATAGCCTCTGTTCTTTTTTATTTTTTTTTACTTAAAGAGTAGTTTTATTAACAAATCATAAGTATTTTAATCCATTTACACTTTAAGTCATACTTGCTATAACTTAAGTCTTCTTAATCTTAAAAATAATTTTTCTCTACCATGTGAAACCTAGCCTTCCCTTAGACTTTTGAAAATTATATTTTGATCCCTGAGAATTATAAAAAGGGAGTTGGACTCCAGTAATATCATTTGCTTGATAGCTGGGTCTTAATCCACCTTTGTCCATAAAACATGGTCCACGGCCGCCTCCTGGTCCTTTTTGCACAGCTCTTACAAGAGGATAAATATATTTATTAGTTGATGCAGATTCAAGTTTAATTACTTCTCTGGCATAATCCTGAAATTCTTTCTCCTTTTTAGTCATAAGAGCATCAGTAAGTCTGTAATAATCTAATTCTTCTTCTTTTGCTTGCTTTGCATTAAGCTTATTTTTAGCCATTGGTTGGATGTGGGCATCTTGAACTTCTTGGTATTCTTTACCAGCTTTGCGTTTTTTCTCCTTCTCATGCTCCCAGAAGATCTGATCTGCTTTCATGATGGCCAGCAATTGCTCAAAAGCCTCTATTTTTCTTTGTCTTTCTTCTTCCTCTTTATTTTTCCTCACAGTGGCTCTATATTCTGTAATTGCTTTTAATTCTGCTTTGTTTTTTTCACATTTTTCTTTTTCTCTTTTTTCCCATTCAGCCTCAGCTTCTGCAATATCTCTAGCAAGAATCAAATCTTTATTGTCAAGTTTCTCTTTCATTAGTTCACTCAGGAAGTTATTTATTCTTTCTCTCCATTCCTCCATTAACCTCTGTGTTTCAGCTTCTTTTTCTTTCCTCATTTGTGTAAGGCGCTTTTTTGCTTTGATAAATCTTCAAATCTTTTCATCTTCTTCTTGCTACTGCTGTTCTACAGCTTTGATGATATTTTTATCATGCATATGTTCAAAAAACAATCGCCTATTTTCATTTATCCCTTCTTTTTTCTTTTCTACTTTTTTCTCATTTCTATTTTATATAATAAATTCTGTCGCTTTATTTCCTCAGCATATTTTTCTTCCTGTTTTCTCCTTCTTTCTTCTTCTTCATGTTCCTTTATTTGTTTTAGGTGATCTTGGGCAAGAGCCATTCTTTCTCTTGTTGCTTCTCTGCTTTTTCTTGTTCTTCTTTAAAAGCTTTTTCGATGTTGATTTTCACTTGCTCCTCCCATTTTTTTATCTGATTTTATCTTACTCTTTTGGAATTCAACCAGGCATCTCATTCTTTCATAACTCTACTAAGAAGTCCTGACTACAAAAAAAGGGCAATATTTTTAAAAAATACTGTCTAATTATGTATAGATATGTAAAAAATATACAAAAATACAAAACCCAAGTAGTACATGAAAGTGTTTCACTCTTTCTGTCTGGTAAAATTGATAGTGCTTTGCATGTTCAATGGCCTTTTTTCTTACTCCTTGTTTGTATATTTCTTCTTCTACATCAAGAATTTGTCTTTCTGCCTCGATTTCTTCATCATGCTTCTTTTTGGCTTCAAGTTTCTGTTCTTTCATCCCCTGTAAAAAGATAAAGCAATTTTTGTTGTCATTTTTCAATTTAATCTTATCAAAATTTAACATTATGATTTGAAAAGTTAAGCTTTTGTTATGGGTTTTTAGTGCATTTGCATATTTCATAAATAAGTAAAATAAGATTACAATTATGGAGAGAGAGAGACAGAGTCAGTGAGAGTGCTTCTTATTGGCTTCAAGTTTCTGTTCTTTCATCCCCCGTGCTTCCCTTCAGCTGTCCATAGCGCCGTCCAAAGTGCACCGGCATCTCTGACTGGGCGCCTACGGGACTCCGACAACGAAAGCCTAGCCTCTGTTCTGACTCTTAATTCACTGTTAGCTAACACTGCTGTGCCTTCAACTCCCAGGGGATTATGATTTGGTTCAGAAAGGCAGTTTAGCTCACGTGTTTGCATGTGAACCAATGCACTAATACAGTTAATATGTCAAAAGATAAACTCTGCATATGACATGATCAGTTTTATAATTTTTTAAACAGCTAGACAAATAAAATATAGTTGTGATAGAATATTTCTCTTTAGGGCTATAAGCAGGTATAATTATCTTAAAGACTTCTTTTTTTTTTTTTTACAATGTTTGGCATATGGAAAGCACTCAGTAAGTATGGGAGAGGTCTTCAGAAAGTTCATGGGAAATGAATATTACAAAAGAAACTATTGATGAATTTCAAAAAATTTTTACACCAAAATAAATTTATACTTAGATTTTATTTTTCATTAACTTTTTTCTTCTTTTTTTCTAAAAATTTATTTATTTATTTTTACATTTTCTCACATTTGCTTTATGTATCAAAAAATTTTTGCTCATGCCCCATAGTTCTTGACAGTTAATAAACAATGTTCAAAATTTAAAAAAACTGAATTTTAAAGATAATGTTCAAAATAATTATTATAAATTTTGCTTGTGACTCTATAACAGAGACAGTGTGGTTTTAAATATTTTTGAGAAAATATTTACATGTCAACTACTCAAACTGCTGAAAAACAAATACCCAGCACACAATTCACACATAAACCTTCTCAATTTAGCCCTGCCTACCAAGTATTCTGTGATATACCATCTGCTAGCAAAGATCAGTCTCTTTTTCTTCCTTCAAAGTCTTCCTTAAAATAATCCTCTGGTTGTGGCTGCTCTTTTGCAATCTCTAGTGACTACAATGCTGGACTAGAAAAGTCCAGGTAATTTTATGTTACAAATTCTTTCATATAGCTTGTCTAATCCTCTCTGCCAGGCAGAATTGTTTATGGTGCCAGACCATCTTTCCAAAAGCTTCTGTTGGCTTATTTGAGATCTAGCTTAGTTTCATACCTTAGTTTTCTGGTTAAATATTCAGATACGACATTCTAGTCATAGTCCTGTCCAATAATGAGTATTTCCAATTTCTGATTCAAGGCAACAGGTATTATTGAACTTATGCAAATAACCATTCTACCACAAAATAAGAATACTCCCAAATATTTTCTAATTCCAGAGGGGTCAGGAAGGGAGAAAAGTTTATGTTTCCATTTAAAGAAAGAAACAAGAAGAAAAAACATCCTAACAAATTGTTAAACCTATCAACAGCTCAAAAGAAAACAAAATCCTTAAATTTTGGTAAAACAAAGTATAGTGAAGAAGGCATTAATGTTTTACTCAAAAGTCATAAAATTCTACTTCACCAGGTCAGTCTTACATAGTTAATCTTTATTCTGTTGAATTTGCAGTGTTACTGTGGTCCAGTCTTTCCGGTTAAATCCTAGAAGTTAACATTCAATGTCATTATGGATATTTCTTATCCCTAGCATTAAGTTGTGGTTGCTTTTTGTTCTCTTATTTCTGTATGTGCATATTTAGTTTTCTTAATAAAGCACTCTTTTCAGAAATTCTTAAAGAGCTGTTCTGGCGTTGGTAAATTCTTACAGGTTTTGCTTATCTGAAAATGTTTTTATCTTTTCTTCCCTTAAGAAGGATAATCTTGCTGGGTATAGTATTCTTGGTTGAAACTGTTTTTCACTTAACACTTTGAATATATTTTCCCATTTATTTCCTTGCTCGCATTGTTTCTGATGAGAGGTCTGATGTTAGCCTCATGGGATAACTTTTATAAGTAACCTGATGTTTCTTTCTTGCCAATTTTAGTATCTTGTATTTGTCTGTGGATTTGGCCAATCTAGCTATGATGTGCCTTGGAGAAGGTCTTTTTAGGTTGATTCTATTAGGGATCCTTAGTATTTCTTGGGTCTAGATATTTAAATGCCTCTCTAGATTTGGAAAGTTTTCTTCCAGGATTTTATGGAATAGATTATCAATGTCCTTATTAGTTTCTTCACTTTTGGGTTACCGGCTATCCAGCTGTTTGGGCATCTAATGATATCTAGTATTTCTCATATAGTATTCTCATTTTGGGGGGTTATTTTCTCAGTTTTTTTTGGTTGTTTTTTCTAGGTCAGTGGTTTTTGTCTTCAACATCTGAAATTCGGTCTTCTACATGGCCTAATCTGCTTTTAATACTTTCAAGAGAGATTTTGATTTCCTGTATTGCAGCCTTCAACTCTAATAGACCCATTTGACTCTTTTTTATGGTGTGTATTTCCTCTTTCAGATTGTGCAAGAACTTCCTCACCCTCTTGGAACTAGTTGTTTCTTTTCATCTAAATCTTCTGGAATTCATTGTCTCTCAGCTCTTGCATCTTGTTTATTTTTGACACTATGAATATTCTGAATTCTCTATCAGACATTTCCACAAGTTCCATGGTACTATCTGTGAATGATGAAGGATTGTTCTTTTCACTTAGGAAGAGATTTTTTTCTTGATTTCTCATATTTCTTGTGCCTCTGCCATGATTTCTGGTCATTCTGTGACAAAATCTCTCTTCTACTTCTTGTCTGAGAATTTCAGAGGTCTAGGAGATGAGGTTTAGAGCACAACTTTAGTCACCTTGGTCCCTGGACACAGCAGGACACACCTCAGATTTAAAATGGCTTCTTGTCTGAGTGTTTTGGGGGGGTCTATCTATTAACTTTTTAACATTCCTTCATGATAAAAGAATGTACTTTTCAGGTCTGAAAAAAATCTCAAGATAGAAAAAGGCTGAATAAGAAAAATGATAAGTAATTTGTAGGCTGCTATGGTTTAAAGTGTCCCCTAAATATTTATGCATTGATGGGCTGGCTCCATAGCACAGTGATAAAGGGAGCCAGATTCCACATGGTCAACCATGGGTAGAATTTTGGCCCTAGGGACCAGCAGTTAGCATAATGGCTATGTTGTTGAACTCCCATGTAACCGACTGCGGTTCGAATCCCTTACCCAGTGGCTTAAACTCACATCGGGCACATGTGCGTGCGTGCCCAAGATCCCGAAAGGAGAATGGAGGAGAAGGGATTGCAGCGTGGCCATCCCTCCAGGGGGTGATTTCTCGCTTTCTATCTCTCTGTCTCTCTCTGTCTTTCTGGAGAGCACAGGCATCCTATAGCAAAAACCTCTCAAAAAAAAAAAAAAAAGGCATATATCTAGACACAAAAAAACTTGCCACTGAAATTATAATCTCAATTGATAAATTTAAATTGTGGAATAAAGACAGATGAAGAAAATAATTGTAAACTGGCATAGCATTTAAGGCATTTAACTCCCACATGGTCAATCACCAGGTTCCAGTCACAGAGCGTGTATGCCCAAAATCTAGAGAAGAAAATAGAGGAGAAGGGATTGCAGCATGGCCATCCCTACTGGGAGTGATTTTTCATTTTCTGTCCCTCTGTATCTCCAGCAAGCACAGACACCCTACAGCAAAAATCTCTGTCTCAAAAAAAATTGTAAACTGGAATATTGGTCATTATGCATATAATAAAACCAGAAACATTAAAATATGAAAAAAATAAAGACTTAGAATCAACCTCTCTCTCTTATTTATTTAGCTATAGGGCACGTGTGCTCATTGAGGTGGGGGGAGAAAGTGAAAAGTCACTCCTCAGGGTGGATGGCCACGCTGCAATCCTTTATCTTCCATTGTCCTCTCAGAATTTGGGGCACACATAAATGCACACATGCCCTGCACATGTGGATTTTTCAAGCTGCATGGTCCAGGATTTGAACCATGCAATTGGTCATACTGGATCCAGCCTCCTTAACCTGTGGAACACCTGCTGGTCCAGGATTAACCTCTCTTACTAGAAACTCCAGAGGAAAAAAAATAAAAATAATGAATTAGAAGCAAAATTTGAAGAGATAATGGCTGAGAATTTTCCAGAATTAAATATACCATTGCAGTAGACTCCAAATACAGTCGGTAAAATATAAAGGAAAACAAAACAATCTGTACTTAGACACTAATAAACTGCAAAGATGAAGAAAAACTCACCAAGCAACCTGGTGGTGGGGATATATAATTTGCAATACCACAGACATTTTTCTACTTGGATACATACCAATTTGGAAATATTTCTGTGCATTCCATTGCCATATAATTAGTGGCTTCCAAATACTATTAATACTGCTACTAATTAACTTTTTTTTTGATGATTTACACTTTTCTAAGTGCTTTTACATATCTTTCCTCATTAGATTTCACAAACAACCCCAAGAAGTAATACTAGTATTTCTACAGATGAGGAAACTGAGGCACAGATAGTTTTGTTGTTGTTGTTTTGTTCCTTTTAAAAGTAATTTGTCTAAAGTAACACGGCTAGTAAGTGGTAGACCTGGAATTCAAATCCAGGCATTTGGGCTCCAAAGCCTGAATTTTGTAAAGCTCCTCTAACATAGACTGGATGAGTGAGTACAAAACAAATTTCAGCTATTACCACCCGGGACCCTCCTGCGCCCTACAAAGTGTTAGTATACCATTATCATGTGTGACTCATTGTTAAATAATAAATTCCCTGCTCATTCCAACTAACTCTTCACCCCTAACCCATTTGCTTTTGTCCCTGAGACTGATGGCAACTCAGTTTTTAAATTGCTTCAGACATGAAACCTCCATCACTGATTAATGTGGAAAGGACTATACTTGAGCGAAAAATACATTCTGTTATGGACATCAAGTATTTGATTATTAGCACAAGTAGAACATTTCCCAGCTATTTTGTGTGACAATAATTGCAAATCCTGGACTGGCTTTGTGGCACAGCAGTAATGTGCTATTCAAGAGAAGCCAGGTCAGCCTAAAACATACCCCGTTTCGCGGTAGAGGCTATTCAGGCTAGGGTTAGGGAAAACAAGAGAGTTAAGATGGAGTACGGAGCAAGACACGGAGAGACCCTAAAGCCAGGTTAGCCCACTATAACCTGATGAAAAAATAATGTTCCTTCCTGCTCTCTGTCCCTCTGGCCCATCTCTATTCTGTTCCTTTGAGGCACACGAACAAAATAATTAAGAGGCAAGGACTCAAGAAAGGACAACTCCAAAGTTTGGAATTTGAAATGCTAGGACCTAATGGAAATTATAGGCTAATGAGCTCAAATGCATGGAAAATTATAGCCCCCCACCTTCTGCCCAAAATGGTCCACTCTAAGAAGACCATGCTTGAGACCAAAAGATAATCTTACTCCCTACCCACAAAATACAAGACTAGCTAGCCAGTATGGGCCACAAGTAGCACCAAAGAGCATCCATACCACAAGCCTAAATGGTGTAAGACTTCTTATGACATTAATGCTGACTTCACTGTAAAAGCCTTTTAAAAATCTATGTGAGGTAAGAAACAGGAACCCTAAGAATATAGTTAGAGTATAGGCCCAAGATGA
This sequence comes from Tupaia belangeri chinensis, assembly GCF_000334495.1. Lineage (NCBI taxonomy): Eukaryota > Metazoa > Chordata > Mammalia > Scandentia > Tupaiidae > Tupaia > Tupaia belangeri. The sequence goes on from NW_006159736.1 coordinate 1,856,878, forward strand.
AATCTCAAAATGGCCAAGTTTTGGTATGAAGACACAACAGCTCAGCTATTGCTGAGCTATTTGCTCACAGAGACAGCTTGTAACAGTAACTTAATGATTTCCCTAAGACAGACTTTTTCCTGGTCCCACCACATTCCAGGAAGAAGGTAATTGTCTTTTATGGGTAAAAGAAGGTAATTGTCTTTTACCTTTTGGGTAAAGAGAGTCTCCTGATCTTCTTACCCGCTACAAAATCAGAAAGAATAACCAGACGCATCCAGCATGTGAAATCCAACCCCCAAAATCACGACAAGGTAAATATATGCATTACCAGGGAACAAGCACAGACAAAGCCCTCTGACCCAGATAAAAACCCCTTGCTCCAGATCCTCTTCAGCAACCCACTTGGGCCCCACTCTCTGCTTGGGAGTTTTGCTCTACCTGTTCTCACTCTCTTTCTTTTAAAGTAATTATTTAATTTATTTATTATTATTACCATTAATTCACCAGAGATGGGCAGAGAAAGAGAAGAGAATGAAAAAGCAAGCCACCAGGTCCAGGACTCAAACCACAGTCAGTCATGTGGGAACCACAGTCAGCCATGTGGGAGTCGTTAACTACCACACCACCTGCCAGTCCCTGTTCTCTCTTAATAAACTCTGCTTGCTTACCTATGTTTGTATCTCTAATTCTTCATGAACTGTGAATAAGAACCTGTGTCCTGCTGCCAGTGCTGGGCCTGATTATCCCTGCACCTCTGTGTTCCCTGTGTCAGTATAGGAGTAAGTGCCTGAGATCCAATGAGCTGGAGGACTGTAGGAAGAGGATTGTGGCATGACTAGACTCTGTAGAGAGTGTTTCTCTCTCTTTTCCCCTCACTCTCAGATGCATGTATATGTGCTCTGTCATAAATGCAGGAAAAAAATGCAAATCCAGGCAATGACAACTGAATGAATAAGAATTCATAACAATTTTCAATCAAGAGAGTTGGATTTTGTACCTAATCTACCTGTAAGGCATGTGACTTTTATCTACTTTAATTTGCATCTAAAAATAGGGTTAATAATATAGTACCCTACTTATTTTTAAGAGCACTGAGAATTTAAATTAAGAAATGGATGGGATCAGCAGATGGTATAATGGTTACATCGTTGAACTACCACGTAGTCAAACATGGTTCAAGTCCTGGACTCGGCAGCTTAAAACTCATGCCAGGTATGTGTGTGTGCATGCCCAAGGTTCTGAAAGAAGACTGAAAGATAAGGGATTGCTGAGTGGCCATCCCTCCTCCTGAGGGGGTTTTCTCACTTTCTGTCTGTCTGTCTCTCTGGTGAGAACATATGCCCTATAGCAAAAATCTCTCCCTCTAAAATAAGAAAGAAATGGATGACAGGGAGAAGCCAATCTTGCCCCAGCCCCTGTGCCATCAGGACATCCATCTGAGACAGCCTTGCTCCATGGTGAGCCACTTGCTGTGGGGAGGGGTGCTGCAGAATGTTCCTCCTCCACATGCCTTGGAACTCCCAGGTGTGATCACTGGGACTTGGAGAAGCACATCTTGCCCCAGCCCCGATGCCATCAAAACATCCACTCAGATGGACTTGTTGCACAGTGAATCATTTGTGGCTGGGAGGGTACTGCAGACTGTGACTTAGCTCCTTCCCTACATGCTTTGGAACTCTCAGGTGTGTTCATTGGGACATGGAGAAGCCCATCTTGTCCCAGCCTTCATGCCATCAAAACATCTGCTCAGATTGCCTTGTTGCACAGTGAATCATTCGTGGCTGGGAGGGGTACTGCAGACTGTGACTCATCCCCTCCCCTACATGCTTTGGAACTCTCAGGTGTGTTCATTGGGACATGGCGAAGCCCATCTTGCCATCAGGACATCTGTCCCAGCAATGGGCCTGGCTGCATTGAGCTGAAGGGACACTGAACTATAGAGAGAGACAGTGGCTCATCTCCTACCACATGTCTGAATTCTCAGACCTCAGCATTTCCTGTAGTACATGTGCATGACGCATGACCCCTTCTCTCTTTCTTAATGGAAGCTCAGCAGCTCAACACCAGGTGCACCTGTTTTCTAGAAACTGGGAGGACTTTGAATTATCCAAGCCCTGACAACAGTGCAGGTTCTGGGTGAGCATCAGGGAGGTAGAGCAGCAGAGAGATCACCGATCAGCTCCTCCTGCTTACCTTTGAACACTCAGAATTAACTTGAAGAATTTGGGAAGAGATGTATGATTCACCTGATGACTAGAAACCACTGCAGAGGCACAAGAAATATGAGAAACCAAGAAAATATCTCTCCACCAAGGGAAAATATCAATTCCTCATCATCCACAGACAATATTATGGAACTCATGGGGATGTCAGATAAACAATTCAGAATCTTTATAGTGACAAAACTAAATGAGATGGAAGAGAAAAGAGACAATGAGCTCCAGAAGATGAGGAAGTACTTTCACAATATGAAAGAAGTAACAGACACCATAAAAAGAATCAAATGGAATTGTTAGAGATGAAGACTATAATACAGGAACTCAGAACCTCCCTTAGAAGTATTAAAAGCAGATTAGATCACACAGAAGATCAAATCTTGAATGTAGAAGACAAAACCTCTGACATAGAAAAAAATTATCGAAAAGAACCAAGAAGAAGACAATATATGAGAAATACTAGATCCCATTAAGTGCCCAGACATCTGGACAATTGGTATCTCATTAGGTGAAGAAACTAAAAAGGGCATTGATAATTTATTCCATGAAATCCTGGAAGGAAACTTTCCAAACCTTGAGAGGCATTCAAAATTCTAGACCCAAGAATTACAAAGGACTCCAAATAAAATCAACCCAAAAAGATCTTCTCCAAAGCACATCATAGCCAGACTAGCCAAAACCATAGACAAAGACAAGATACTAAAATTGGTAAGAGAGAAATGCCAAGTGACTTACAAAGTTGTCCCATCAGGTTAACATTGGACCTCTCATTGGAAATAATGCAGGCAAGAAAAGAAAGGGGAAATATATTCAAAATGTTACCTGAAAAGCAATTTCAACCAAGATTACTATATCCAGCAAGATTATCCTTCATATGAGTAGAAAAAATGAAACATTCTCAAATAAACAAAACCTGAAAGAATTTACCAAATCCAAGCCAGCTCTTCAAGAAGTTCTGAAGAGTGCGAGGCTGGCAGGTGGCATGGTGGTTGGGGCAGCTAGACTCCCACATGGCTGACTACAGTTTGAGTCTCAGATCTGGCACCTTGCTTTCTCACTTTCCTTCTCTCTCTCCCTGGTACACTTCAAAAAAATAAAAAATAAAATAATGACGATGAATAAAATTAAATGAAAAATAATTCTTAAAAATAAAAAGTTCTGAAGAGTGCTATACCAGGAAAACTAAAATCAGACAGACAGAAATAAGAGAACAAAAAACAATCAAGACAATGGCTAACTCAATGATAGGAACAAGTCTGAAATATTGATAACAATGTTGAATATTAATGGATTAAATTCTCCAATGAAGAGACACAGACTAGCCAAATGGATTAAAAAACAGAAACCCTCTCTCTGTTGCCTACAAGAAAAACATCTCATGGGTAAAGACATATATAGGCTAAAAGTGAAAGGCTGGGAAAAGGTATTACATGCAAACCGAAATTAAAAAAGGGCTGCAGTCGGGACCAGCAGTTAGTGTAATGGCTGTGTCGCTGGACTCCCGTGTAGCCGACCGCGGTTCACGTCCTGGATCCGGTGGCTTAAAACTCACGCCGGGCGCGTGTGCGTGCGTGCCCAAGATCCCAAGAGGAGAACGGAGGAGAAGGGATTGCGGCGTGGCCTTCCCCCCTGGGGAGTGATTTCTCGCTTTCTGTCTCTGTCTCTCTCTGTCTGTCTGGCGAGCGCACGCGCCAGAGTAAAAACCTCTGCAAAAAAAAAAAAAGGGGGCTGCAGTTGGGATACTGATTTCAGACAACATAGACTTTAAGACAAAAACTATAAGAAGAAACGAAGGGTATTATATAGCAGTAAAAGGGCTAATTCATCAAGAAACCATAAGGCTTATAAATATCTATGCACCCAACTCAGGAGCAACCAAATACATGAAGGAAAGACTGCTAGATCTAAAAGGAGAGATAGGCTGCAACATTATAATTGGGGATGTCAACATCCAATTATTTCTTTAGACAGATAGTCTAGATAAAGGATAACCAGAGACACAGGAACTAATGGATACCATAAATATAATGAACTTGACAGACATCTATAAAACTATCCACCCTAAAGCCAGAAAACTTATTTTTTTCTCACCCCTGCATGGAACCTTTTCAATGATTGATCATATGACAGGGCACATATCAAGCCTGTACAGATTCAAAGACATAGAAACTATATCCAGCATTTTCTCTGACCATCATGGCATTAAACTTGATATTGATTTCAGAAAAAATCCTCAAAAATACACAAACATATGGAAATTAAACAACCTACTTCTGAATGACTTCCCAACTACCAAAGAAATTAATACTGAAATTAAAACACTTATGGAAAGAAACAATAATGAGTACATGAGTTTACATAATCTATGGGACACCACAAAAGCAGTCATAAGAGGGAAATTCATAGCAATTAGTGCTCATAAAAAAAAGATGGAAAGGTGGCAAGTAGACTACTTAACATCAAGCTACAGGGAATTGGAAAAACCACCAAAAGGTCCAAAAAATGCCAAGAGAAAAGAAATAATAGGGACCAGCAGTTAGCGTAATGGCTGTGTCATTGGACTCCCATGTAGTCAACCGAGGTTCGCATCCCGGACCCAGTGGCTTAAAACTCATGCCGGGCGCGTGTGCGTGCGTGCGTGCCCAAGATCCCGAGAAGAGAACGGAGGAGAAGGGATTGCGGCGTGGCCATCCCCTTGGTGGGTGATTTCTCGCTTTCTGTCTCTCTGTCTCTCTCTGTCTGGCGAGCGCACACACCCTATAGCAAAAACCTCTCCAAAAAAAAGAAAAGAAATAATAAAGATTCAAGTAGAAATAAATGAAATAGAAAATAAACAAACTATACAGGGGGCCAGCAGTTAGTGTGGTGGTTAAGGGCGCTGGACTCAAACACGACCAACCACTGTTTGAGTCTTGAACCTGGAGACTTGCTTTCTCATTTTTTCTCTCTGGTCAAATCAAAATTTGTAAATAAGTACACTTAAAATAATTCTTTATCAGAAAAAAGAAAATAAACTATACAGAAAATAAATGAAAGCAAAAGTTGATTCTTTGAAAAGAGTAACAAGATTGACATACCATTAGCTAGATTGATTAAGAAGAGAGAAAGGGACCAGAATGATCAAATTCATGATGAAACAGGCAATCTTACAACAGACACAATAGAAATACAAAACATCATTAGAGGATACTTTCAACAACTATACACCAACAAACAAGAGAACCTGGATAAGATGGACAAATTCCTGGGCACATATAATCTACCAAGATGGAATCAAGAGGACATAGAAAGCCTGAATAGATCCATATCAAACAATGAGATAGAATCAGTAATAAATAATCTCCCAACAAAGAAAAGCTCAAGTCCTAATGGCTTCACTTCTAAATTATACAAAATTTTTAAAGAAGAGGTTAAGCCCCATCCTACTCAAACTATTTCTAAAGATCCAAAAGGAAGGAATTCTCTCAAACTCATTTTATGAAGCCTCCATCATCCTCATTCCAAAAACAGAGAGACATGACAAAAAAGGAAAACCACAGACCAATATCTCTGATGAATATAGATGCAAAAATTTTCCACAAGATACTTGTAAATCATATCCAACAACATATAAAAAAGATTATTCATCTCGATCAGGTGGGTGTTATTACGGGGATGCAAGGGTGATTCAACATACACAAAACCATAAATGTAATACACCATATTAACAGAAAGGATGATAAAAATCATATGATAATTTCTTTTTTTTTTTTTTTTGAGAGGTTTTTTCGCTATAGGGCACGTGCACTCGCCAGACAGACAGAGAGAGACATAGAGACAGAAAGCAAGAAATCACTCCCCAGGGGGAATGGTCACGCCGCAATCCCTTCTCCTCCATTCTCCTCTCGGGACCTTGGGCACGCACGCACACGCGCCTGGCATGAGTTTTAAGCCACCGGGTTCGGGATGCAAACCGCGGTTGACTATGTGGGAATCCAGCGACATAGCCATTACGCTAACTGCTGGTTCCCAAAATCATATGATAATTTCAATCAATGCGTAAAAAGCATTTGATAAATTATAACATCCCTTCATGAATGGATTGAAAACGTGTGGCAAATATACTCTATGGAATACTAGTCAGCCAGAAAAAACAAGACCCTGGAATTTGATAGAAAGTGGTTGAATATGAAAAATTTATTGCTGAATGAAGCACGTTAGGCTATGAAAGAGACAATTTATGTCTCCACTTAACATATATTAACTGTCCACACTCTATAGTAGATACTGAAAGACTGGAGGGCATAAAAGCATTGAAAATAGTTGTGGACACTGGAGACAGTGTAGAAGGAGAGCAGGTGATGGGACCGGCAGATGGCATGGTGGTTGGGGCACTGGATTCCCACATGGCTGACTGTGGTTTGGGTCCCAGACCTGGTGGCTTGCTTTCTCACTCTCCCTTTCTCTCTCTGTCTCTCTGGCCAAATTAAAATAGTAACACATTAAATTAAATGAATTTTTTTTTTTAAAGGAGGAGGGTAGGAGAGTAGGAGAGTATAGGGAAGGAAATTAGGGAGAAAAATAGAGAAGTAAGATATTTGTGGGACACAGAAATGGTTTATTACCTGTTGATGATAACATGTATAGTATTTTCAATTGAACTGGTCTGAGGTATATTTCATATTAGGTAAATTCTCTCTACAAGCTAAAGATGTACAGCAACTGAATGTATTAAAAAATTAATAATAATAAAATGAATGTCAAAATACTGATAGTAAATAAGCTCTTGAAAATGCACTATGGGTGGGCAATGAGGGGAAGGAAAGAGGGAATGGGGAGGAAGCAAAGCATTTAGAAAACACAAAAATGGAAAGTTATCTGTTGACAATAATGTACATGGTAATATGTTTGACTGGACTAATATACATTGTATTTATGCTAGGAAAAATCATTTTGTATGTTGTAAAGATGTTCAGGGATTAAATTTTTTAAAACTCACTCCCCCCCAAAAAAAAGAAAAAAGAAAAAGAAAATGTATTAACTACCAGATATTGAAGTATTACCTAAACAAATGTTCTAATAGATGTGAAAAGAAGACTATCACATAGATACACATTTAGGTAGGATCGTCAGCGAACTCTTCAAAGACCAAAGACTTGCTCAGCCTGGCCCTTTAATTTAGCAAGGAAGTCTCTGTACACTAAAATTATTTCAATAAAAGCAAAATATATAAGAGAACAGTGTGGGGAGTAAAAGGGGGGGGGAGAAAGATCTTAATTTTCTTATAATTTATTTATTTAATAAGGGTCCTAAATCTAGAAGTGCATATGCTTGTACAGACTAACCCATGTGAGACAACAACAATCTGGGACAGAACAAAAAAAGAACCTAGAACAAAAAGATATTCCTGGACTCACATAGGCTAAGAGTTATAACCAGCTCCTTCGTTATCAAGGGTCAAGAGAAGTAAGTCATTTTTGACATTCTCTCTTGTTCCTATATTGTCAAGTCCTGCAGTTTGGGGTTTTATTTAGAATTATTTATTTCACTTTATTTATTCATTAATTTATTTTAATTTGACCAGACACACACACACACACACACACACACACAGAGAGAGAGAGAGAGAGAGAGAGAAAGTGAAAAAGCAAACCGCCAGGTCAGCCATGTGGGAGTGTCTAGCTCCTTAACCACTATGCCACCTGCTGGTCCCCAAGTCCTGCAGTTTGTAGTTTTAACTCCAAAGTTAAAAATAAATGCATCCACTTTTCTGTATCACCCCTGTTATCACCTCAGTCTAACACTCCATCTTCTCTCACTTATATCAGCCTTTCAATCGTCTCCCATTTTCTTCTCTCTACTGTTTCTCTAGACAGCAGTAAGAACTTCTTATTTACATTCATTCATTCATTCCAGAGCAATGGAAACAGAGAGAGAGAGAGAGAGACAGAGAGAGAGAGAGAGAGAAGCACTACCAACAAAATCCAAATGCTGGGATCTGTTCCCAGCCCAAGCCAGCAGAGCCAACCATACACATGTACTCAGGGAGGTCTACAGACTTGAACCAGGAACCAGGAACCTTCCATGTATTAACTACCAGATATTGAAGTATTACCTAAACAAATGTTCTAATAGATGTGAAAAGAAGACTATCACATAGATACACATTTAGGTAGGATCGTCAGCGAACTCTTCAAAGACCAAAGACTTGCTCAGCCTGGCCCTTTAATTTAGCAAGGAAGTCTCTGTACACTAAAATTATTTCAATAAAAGCAAAATATATAAGAGAACAGTGTGGGGAGTAAAAGGGGGGGGAGAAAGATCTTAATTTTCTTATAATTTATTTATTTAATAAGGGTCCTAAATCTAGAAGTGCATATGCTTGTACAGACTAACCCATGTGAGACAACAACAATCTGGGACAGAACAAAAAAAGAACCTAGAACAAAAAGATATTCCTGGACTCACATAGGCTAAGAGTTATAACCAGCTCCTTCGTTATCAAGGGTCAAGAGAAGTAAGTCATTTTTGACATTCTCTCTTGTTCCTATATTGTCAAGTCCTGCAGTTTGGGGTTTTATTTAGAATTATTTATTTCACTTTATTTATTCATTAATTTATTTGAATGTGACCAGACACACACACACACAGAGAGAGAGAGAGAGAGAGAGAGAGAGAGAGAGAGAGAGAGAGAGAGAGAGAGAGAGAGAGAGAGAGAGAGAGAGAGAGAGAGAGAGAGAGAGAGAGAGAGAGAGAGAGAGAGAGAGAGAGAGAGAGAGAGAGAGAGAGAGAGAGAGAGAGAGAGAGAGAGAGAGAGAGAGAGAGAGAGAGAGAGAGAGAGAGAGAGAGAGAGAGAGAGAGAGAGAGAGAGAGAGAGAGAGAGAGAGAGAGAGAGAGAGAGAGAGAGAGAGAGAGAGAGAGAGAGAGAGAGAGAGAGAGAGAGAGAGAGAGAGAGAGAGAGAGAGAGAGAGAGAGAGAGAGAGAGAGAGAGAGAGAGAGAGAGAGAGAGAGAGAGAGAGAGAGAGAGAGAGAGAGAGAGAGAGAGAGAGAGAGAGAGAGAGAGAGAGAGAGAGAGAGAGAGAGAGAGAGAGAGAGAGAGAGAGAGAGAGAGAGAGAGAGAGAGAGAGAGAGAGAGAGAGAGAGAGAGAGAGAGAGAGAGAGAGAGAGAGAGAGAGAGAGAGAGAGAGAGAGAGAGAGAGAGAGAGAGAGAGAGAGAGAGAGAGAGAGAGAGAGAGAGAGAGAGAGAGAGAGAGAGAGAGAGAGAGAGAGAGAGAGAGAGAGAGAGAGAGAGAGAGAGAGAGAGAGAGAGAGAGAGAGAGAGAGAGAGAGAGAGAGAGAGAGAGAGAGAGAGAGAGAGAGAGAGAGAGAGAGAGAGAGAGAGAGAGAAAGTGAAAAAGCAAACCGCCAGGTCAGCCATGTGGGAGTGTCTAGCTCCTTAACCACTATGCCACCTGCTGGTCCCCAAGTCCTGCAGTTTGTAGTTTTAACTCCAAAGTTAAAAATAAATGCATCCACTTTTCTGTATCACCCCTGTTATCACCTCAGTCTAACACTCCATCTTCTCTCACTTATATCAGCCTTTCAATCGTCTCCCATTTTCTTCTCTCTACTGTTTCTCTAGACAGCAGTAAGAACTTCTTATTTACATTCATTCATTCATTCCAGAGCAATGGAAACAGAGAGAGAGAGAGAGAGACAGAGAGAGAGAGAGAGAGAAGCACTACCAACAAAATCCAAATGCTGGGATCTGTTCCCAGCCCAAGCCAGCAGAGCCAACCATACACATGTACTCAGGGAGGTCTACAGACTTGAACCAGGAACCAGGAACCTTCCCATTTTGGGACTGCTTCACAGAGCATCATATTCTACCACTGTTCCACCATCTCGACAGAGGTATTTTGGAAAATTGTCGAGTGGATGGTAACTGTGCACTGAAAATCTTTCAATGGCTTCCCATTGACTTGACATAAAATTCAAACAACCTAAATCGACCCACAGGTCTTCATGATCTGGCCCTGGTAGCACCCTTTATTTCCTTTTATATCACTTTCTATCTCACTCCTGCACTAGCTCCCTGTCAGTTCCTCAAAAACATTAGATTGTTTCCCGCCTTGGGTCATTGCACTTGTTACTCTCTCTACTTAAAATCTTCTCCTGCCTATTTTTTTTTAAACCTTAGTTAATGCACTTATCCCTCAGATAACAGCATAAATTCACTTTGTCTAAAAGGGTTTCTTAGGCTCTCCAATTTAAATTAGGCAACTCTTTCATACACTTACATTACACCAAGTATTTTCTTTCATATAATGTCTAAGAATGTGTCATGGAAATGGCCAGAAGGTTGCATAGTGGTTATTAAGGTGTTGGACTTCCACATGACTAATGATGGTTTGAATTCCAGACCTGGTGGCTTGAAACTCATGCTGGGTGCGTATGATTGCACGCCTAAAATCCCAGGAGTAGAATGGAGAAGGGATTATCGGCATGGCCATCTCCCCTGGGGGGAGGGAGGTGATTTCTCACTTTTCCTCTTACTGTCTCTGTCTCTCTCTGGCAAAAACCTTAAAAAGAAAAATAACGGAAAATGCACATTATGAAAAAGATCTATCTATAGATTTCAAAAACTTTTGCACCAAAATAAAGTTACACTTTTCCATGAACTTTTGGAAGTCTCCTCATATTTATTTGAATATGTGGGTGTGTGTATGTGCTTGTATACTTTTTTTTTTATCTTTCTTATCAAACTAGAAGCTCCAAGAGAGTAGAATGTCCTTTTTATCCACCCATGAATATTCAATGCTCAACACAATTCTCAGCGCAATAATTTTTTTTGAATGGATAAATGACCCTATAAGGTGGGTAACTCCTTATTGTAGATGAGGACACTAAGATAGAAGGTTTAACAACTTTTAAGAATTGGGACAGTTGGGGCTGACAGGTGGCAGCCTGGACTCTCACATGGCCAACAACAGTTTGAGTCTTGGACCTGGAGGATTGTTTTCTCACTGTTATTTGCTTTTTCTATCTCTGGTCAAATTAAAGAAAATAATGATAGTGAATAAAATTAAATTGAAATTCTTTTTAAAAAAAGAATTAGGATAGTATTCTGATGTCTGACTATAAAGTATTGGGAAAAATTTCTAGTACGGTCTATTTGGATCTGAAAATTAATAGGCTATTTTTTTTCCCCTTTTTTGGCAGGGATAGTTTTGCTATACATACACCAAAAAAAAAGTGAGAAATAGTCTTCCAGGGGGGATGACCACATCATAATACCTTCTCCTCCATTCTCCTATCAGGATTTTAGGCACACATGCAACCACACCTGGTGTGTTTTTCAAGCCACTGGGTCTAACACTCAAACTGTGGTCAGCCATGTGGGAGTCCAGTGCCTTAACCGCTATGGCACCTGCTGGCCCCACTAAGAGGTTATTAATGTCTAGATCAATACTGTCGTTCCTACCAGGCTTGTCTTGATGCCCATATATACATTCACATGTACATGTAGACTTTTAATCTAAGTGGTTAAAAATTTCAGAGGGCTCTTCCTCAAGAGTATTTCTTTTTCTTTTCTTTTCTTTTTTTTAAAAGAATTATTCATTTAATTATTTAATTATTATTGTTATATAATAATAACAAATGGAATTGATAATAATTAAAAATAATAATAATTATTATTTCTTAATTTGACCAGACAGAGACAGAGAGAGAGAGAGAAAGGGAACATGAGAAAGCAAGCTGCCAGGTCCGGGACTTAAATCATGACAGACCGTGTGGGAATCCAATGCGTTTATTTTGTTTTATTTTTAAAAATTCTATTTATTCATTCATTTATATTTAATTTGACCAGAGAGAGAGACACAGAAAGAGAGAAAGAGAGGGAAGTGAGAAAGCAAGCCACCAGGTCCAGGACTCGAACCATGGTTGGCCATATGGGGGTGTCCAGCTCCTTAACCACCACGCCACCTGCTGGTCTCATCCAGTGCCTTTAACCACCACACCACTTGCCGGCCCCTTCCTCAAGAATATTTCTAATTTTTCTTTTATGTTCTTTCTCTCTGCCACAATTCACAATCCTTTGAACCCATTCATTCCATTAGAATCAGACACAGTGAAAGAACTAGCAAAAGACAGTGGATATTTCTTCTTTTTTGCATCACTGAAGGTACTAGATTGAAGAATCATTTAAAGACTTAAAAGTTAACTTTTCAGAATGTTTTCCCAAATATAATTTTGTAAATTCATGTCTAGTCATAGTAGGCCAAATTTTCTTCAAAGCCCTTGGATTAATTCTACTGCCATTTCCACGAGAGTACAATTATATAATCTAAAGGCCAGGTCTCCATGTAGTTTAATTATCTCACTGAAGGGAGAACAAGTATCTCTGCTGTGTCCTTGGATACAGTCTTGAGTTAAATAAAAGGTGGATCTCAATTGCACTGAGAGTGCCTGGAGGGAAAGAATGAAAATGTTTCTCTATCCTCATAGACTCAGTACTAAGGGCCTTCAAATTAAATTGACAAATAACAGACCAATAGAAGAAAACATTTATTTGTGGCCCAGTCTTGGTGGTGCAGTCAGCAGGATACTGGAATGTAGCACTGTAAGTCACAGGGCTGACCAGGGGTTCAGATCACTGAATTGGCTTTAAACAAGCCTGGGGAGCTGGCAGGTGGTGTGGTGGTTAAGGACGCTGGACTCCATTGGCTGACTGCAGTTTGAGTACTAGGCCTGGCGGCTTGCTTTCTCATTTTCCCTTTCTCTCTGTCTTCCTCTTGCTTTGTCCTTCTCTGGTCAAATTAAATGAAATAAAGTTTAAAAAAATTATTAAAAAAAAAAGTAACATGTCTGGTACAGTCACGGGTGTGCAAACTGGAGGGCTTGGAGGGAGGGTATTAAAGTGGGAGAAGCCCCTGTTGAGGGTGTTTCTTTCTTCTGCTGCCTCTCTTGTGTACCCATGAATGCAGTATTATAAAGAAAAGAAACAAACAAAGGAAAATTTTACTTTGTATGCCCATGGGTCCTTGTAGAAGTGAAAATCCCCGAAAGCAGTTAGGTCTGGCAAACTTATATACCATTTTTTTTCAAAGGATGGTAAAGTGTGGAGAAGTGACAAAACAAAGAAAAAGGGGCAGCAAATTTTGGGAAAGTTAAATATATGGGAGAAACTAGTGGTAGACAAGGGTTATTTAGTAAGGTTTTTATGAAAGCTGTCAGAAACAAAATGGAGTTACATGTGTCAAACTCAGACTAAATGGGACCAGGAAAGGTCATGAAGGGAGTGTTCACATACACACACACATATATGCTTCATAAAAAGAACTCCAAGATATATGAACAGTCAAAAAGCTTATTTGAAAATGCTCAACCTTTCTTATCATAAGGAGATGCAAATCAAAACCACAATGAAATACCACCTAACCCCAGTCACAATGGCTAAGATTTTAAAAAATAAAGAATAATAAATGCTGGTGAGGTTATGATGAAAAGGAAACTCTCCTACATGGCTGGTGGGAATGTAAATTAGTACAGCCACTGTGAAAAACAACATGGAGGTTCCTCAAAGACTTACAGATAGAACTACCATATGATCCAGCAATTCTACTCCTGGTCATCTACCCAAAGAAATAGTATACACTCAGTCAGAAAAATACTTGGACATCCATGTTGACTGCAGCATTATTCACAATTGCTAAGACATGGAATCAACTCAAATGTCCAATATCAGATGAATGGATTGAAAAAATGTGGCACATATACACTGTAGAATACCACTCAGCCATAAAAAACAATAAAACCCTGGCATTTAATAGAAAGTGAACAAATATGGAAGATTTAATGCTAAGTGAAGTAAGCCAGACTATGAAAGATAGGTACTGTGGGCCAGCAGGTGCTGTGTTAGTTAAGGGCACTAGACTCCCACATGGCTGACAGCGATTCAAGTCCTGGACCTGGTGGCTTGCTTTCTTACTTTCCCCCTTTCTCCCCCTCTCTCTCTCACTCTGTCCCTCTCTGATTAAATTAAAATAAATGAATAAATAAAGTTAAATGAAAATAATTCTTAAAAAAAGAGAGAGAGTGAGGCATTGTATGTCCCCACTCACTATATACCAAATGTCTGCATTCTATACCAGGAACTGAAAGATCTAAAGGTATAAAACCATAGAAAGCATGGCAAGCGAGTAGCATATTAGTTAAGGTGCTGGACTCTCACATGGCTGACCATGGTTCAAGTCCCAGACCTGGCGACTTGAAACTCACACTGGGTGTGAGTGTGTGTGTACCCAAAATCTCAAGAGGAGAATAGAGAAGGAATTGCAGCATAGCCATCTTCCCTTTGGGGGTTATTTCTCACTTTCTCTCTCTTTCTCTTCACCTCTCTCGTGAGTACACACTCTATAGCAAAAACAAAAACAACAAAGATCTCTCTTTGCGGCCAGTAGATGGCATAGCAGATACATTGCTGGACTCCCACATGGCTGATTGCAGTTTGAGTTCTGGACCCAGTGGCTTCAAAATCATGCTGGGTGCTTGTGCATGTGTGCCCAAGATCCCAGGAGGAGAATGGGCAGGGGGAGGATTATGGTGTAGCCATCTTCGGGGGAGGGTGATTACTCACTTTCTCTCTCACTGTCTCTGCCTTTCTCTCTGGCAAGTGCATGCACCGTAGGACAAAAAAAAAAACTTAAAAAAAAAAAATCTCGGGCCACCAGGTGGCATGGTGGTTAAGGGCACTGAATTTCCACATGGCCAACTGTGGTTTGAGTCTAGGACCTGGCAGCTTGCTTTTTCACTCTCTCTCTCTCTCTCTCTCTCTCTCTCTCACTCTGTCCCTGTCTGGTCAAATGTAAATAAATAAATTTAAATAAAATAATTATTTTTAAAACATCATCTCCCTTTAAAAAAAAAAAAAACGGCTTAGAAAGCAACTATGAATACCAGAGACAGTATGGGAGGAAGGTGAGAAATGGAAGAGGGGGATTTGGGAGAGAGAGAATCAAGGGAGGACAAAGCTAAACATTCAACTGACACAAAAATGGAAACTTATCTGTTGTTGATAATGTGTATAGTAATATCCTTGACTGGAGTAACATACAATGTATTCATGTTGGGAAAATTCATTTTCTATGTTGGGAAGATACACAGTGATTGAATGTAAAAATTAAGAAAAAAATAGAAATATATATAAACATATCACATATACAGATATAAATGAATATATAATATATAAATATAAATTATATATGTGTGTGTATCTGTTTATATATGAACTATTACAAAAGACTCTGCAAAAAACACAACCTTGCACAAAGACCAAAACAGCCATACACAAAAAAATACTTCTGTGAGGACGTTTCTCCAGCAACAGCCTATCCTTGGACTGACCCCATCCTTTTTACTGATCCTATGGCCAAGGATAATTGTCCCCAAACAATTTATGTAACTCTCCTCGTTTTTCCTTTGAAAACCCTTGTCTTCCTTTACCTCCTTGGCTGTGCCCACGTGTGTTCCCACAGCAATGCCATTCCTGAGTAAACATAATTTTCCTTGGGAGTCTCTCTCTTTCTGCCTGTTACTTGGTTTGATGTTTGTTATGCAGGCTCTAGTAATAAATGTAATCTCCTCCTCCTGGTTTGGGAAATGGGAGGAGACACTTTCAGAAAGAGGAATTTATGCCCTACTTTTAGGCAGAAACGGGGAAGGCAAAGAGTGTCTCTTTAAAAGTATTTAGCTCAAAATAATCCATTTGCCAAAATAGGCATATTCTGATCTCCTTCAGTATCAGATAATCCCAAGAAAGTGGGAAAGGGGGTGGAGAAAGGAAAGGGATGCTTTTTGGAGGAGCCCTATTCAGAAGTTTTTCTTTCTTTTCTTTTAAATTTGCTATAGGGCGCATATGCTTGCTGGAGAGAGACAGAGAAAGAAAGTAAATAAGCATCCCCCAGGGGACATGACCACATAGCAATCCCATCTCCTTCATTCTCCTCTCAGAATTCTGGGCTTGCATGCCTGTGCAAACACCCAGAGAGTTTCTCAAGCCACCAGGTCCAGAACTCAAACTACACAACCAGCCATGTGGGATCCAGCTGCTTAAACCATCATGCCACTGGCTGGACCCAGGGCATTTTTCTTAAATTTGGATTCTCATCCATATTTTCTGAGCTCCTCTAGGAATTTTTTTTCCTTTTTTGATCGTATTTTTAAAAATTCTGGTAAAAAAAATATACAAAAAAAATAATAAAATCAACCATTTCAGCCATTTTTAAATGTACAGCTCAGGGGTATTAAGCACATTCACACATCACCACCATCCATCTTTGGACCTTTTGCACCTTACAAAACTGAAACGCTGTGTATTATACACGTCCCCACTTACTCTCTCCTCAGCCTCTGTCAACAACCCTTCCACTTTATAGCTCTATGGACTGGACTACTGTAGATAATTTATATGAGTTGAATCATACAACATTTGTCCTGTAGTGACTGATTTATTTTACTCAACATGTCTCTAAGGTTTATCCATGTTGTAGCATGTAATGTCTTTGACTTCTAAGGCTGACAATTTTCCATTGTGTTTTGTGTGTGTGTATGTGTGTGTGTGTGTGTGTAACATTTTGTTTATGCAGTCACCCATTCATCCAATAGATATATTCATTGCTTCCACTTTTTGGCTAATAGGAACAATTCTGCTATGAACATAGTTGTACAAGTTATCTGCTTGAGTCCTTGTTTTTAATTCTTTCAGATATACAGCTGAAGTGGAACGACTGGATCCTTTGGTAATTCTTTTTTTATAAATAATTATTTTATCTAACTTTATTTATTTATTTATTTTAATTTGACTAGAGCAGCACTGAGTGAGAAAGGGGGAAAGTAAGAATGCAAGCTGCCAGGTCTGGGCCTCAAACCATGGTCAGCCATGTGGGAGTTGGGGACCAGCAGTTAGCGTAATGGCTATGTCGCTGGACTCCCACATAGTCGACCGCGGTTTGCGTCCCGAACCCGGTGGCTTAAAACTCACGCCGGGCGCATGTGCGTGCGTGTCCAAGATCCCAAGAGGAAAATGGAGGAGAAGGGATTGCAGCGTGACCGTCCCCCTTGGGGGGTGATTTCTCGCTTTCTGTCTCTATGTCTGTCTCTGTCTGTCTGGCGAGTGCATGCGCCCTATAGTGAAAACCTCTCCAAAAAAAAAAAAAGGCCATGGGGGAGTCCAGCACCCTTAACCACCACGCCACCTGCCAGCACCAGTAATTCTACTTTTATTTTTCTGATGAACCATAGTGTTTTCTTTTCTTTCTTCTTTTTCTTTGTAAAGAGATTTTTGCCTTAGGGCACTCATGCTTGC
>NW_006159736.1:1874425-1877533 GCF_000334495.1 Tupaia belangeri chinensis
AGAAAGTGAGACGGAAAGAGAGAAATCAGTCCGGGTGGGAGGTATGGGGTTGGCCATGCTGCATTCTTCTCCATTCTCCCAGGGTCTTGGGATACACACATACATGCCTGGCATGAGTTTCAAGCTACCTGGTCTGGGACTCCAACCTCAGTTTATCATGTAGGATTCCAGTGACATAACTGCTATGCCCTCTGCTGGCCCCTCTCATTCTATAGAGACTGCACTGCATTTTTACATTCCTCCCACAGTGCACAATGGAATTTCTCTAACACTTGTTATTTTGTTTTGTTTATAATAGCCATGCTAACAAGTGTGAAGTGGTAACCCAAGGTTTTTCTTTCTTTTAGGGGCTCCAGGGTCTTTCTAATATGATCCACCAATCTCAGCCAACCCAGATGACTTCTCTGGTCTTAGCCAATCCAAATCTCTGGTCTCAGCCAATCCAGATCTCTGGTCTCAGCCAATCCAGATCACAGACTTGCATGCAGCCATCCTGCTCAGGGAGAACCCAGCCTTTCATGGTGGTTTTGATTTGCATTTCCCTAATGATTAGTGATGTTCAGCCTCTTTCTATGTGCTTATTAAACGTTTTTACATCTTTTTTGGAGAAATGTCTACTCAAGTTGTTTAATTTTTTTTCTTTTCAAGTGGTCCTTATTCAAGTAAGGGATATGCACTACCAACCAAATCCTAGAGCTAAATCTGTTGGTTACTTGACATTAAATTCTTTGCAAATAATATTGCTATTATGGAAGACCAGCAGATGCTATAATCGTTAGATTGCTGGACTCCCATGTAGTTGACCACGGTTTGAGTCCTGTGCATGTGTGCCCAAAATCCCAAAAGGAGAATGGAAGAGAAGGAATTGCAGCATGGCCATCCCCCATGAGGGGTGATTTCTTGCTTTCTGTCTGTTTCTGTTTCTTTGGCGAGTGCATATGCCCTACAGCATAATATTGCTCTCAAAAAAATTTTTTTGCGGGACCAGTAGGTGATGTTAGAGTGCTGGTGGTTAGAGTGCTGGCCTGTCACATGACCAACTGCAGTTTGAGTCCCAAATCTAGCAGCTTGATTTATCACTTTCCCTCTCTCTCTCTCTCTCTCTCTCTCTCACTCTGTCCTCTCTGATCAAAGTAAAATAAATAAATAAACAAATACATTTAAAGAAAATAATTCTTTAAAAAAAATCGCTGTCATGGGGGCCAGCAGGTGGCATGGTGGTAAAGGCACTGGACTCACACATGGCTATGGGCGGTTAGAGTCCCTGACCTGGTGGCTTGTTTTCTCACTAGTCCTCTTTCTTTCTCTGTCTCTCTGGTGAGCGCATGTGCCCTGTAGAAAAATTTTAAAACAGTAGTAAATAAATACAATTAAATAAATAATTTTTAAAATATTGGCATTATAGGTAAAACAATCTCTACTTAACATTTATTTTTATTTTTATTTTTAGATTTTTGCCACAGAGTGTGTGTGCTCATAAAAGAGAGAGAGAGAAAGCGAGAAATCACCCTGTAAGGGGAGGGCCAACCTGCAATCCCTTCTCCTCCATTCTCTTCTCAGGATTTTGGGCACATGGGCCTGGGACTTGGCCAGCCATGTGGAATCTAGAGCCTTAACCAACCACGCAACCTGCTGGCCCTTTAAGTTAAATGTTTAATACAGAAAAATGCAAACAAAAATGTGTGTAAGAGCAGTATTCAAATTTTCAAAACGGGTCACATGTGTGACTAACACCAAATCAACACAGAGCCTCACTAGCACTCTGGGACCCTCTTTCAGTCACTATCCTGACTGCTGAAGTAACCCTTACTCTAACTTTTAGCAGCTTAGTTTTCCTGTTTTTGCACTTCATGGAAATAGACTTACTCAGTTTACACTCTTGTGTATAACTTTCTAGGCTCAGGTTTAGGATTCAGCAGTTCGCTTGTAGTTGCAGAAGGTTCTTCTGCATTGCTGTGTGGCATTCCACTATACGAACACTGGGTGAATCTATTCATTCTTTTGTTAATGGCCTTTTGAGTTATTCCCATCTGGGAGTTACTGCAACAAATGCAGTTATGAACAGTCTAATACCTGCCTGTGAGTGCATCATAAATACGTTGTTTCTTTTTTTTTTTTGGAGAGATTTTCACTGTAGGGCGCGTGCGCTCGCCAGACAGACAGAGAGAGACATAGAGACAGAAAGCGAGAAATCACCCCCCAGGGGGGATGGTCACGCCGCAATCCCTTCTCCTCCATTCTCCTCTCGGGACCTTGGGCACGCACGCACACGCGCCCGGAGTGAGTTTTAAGCCACCGGATCCGGGACACGAACCGCGGTCGACTACGTGGGAGTCCAGTGACATAGCCATTATGCTAACTGCTGGTTCCCAATACGTTGTTTCTTATGACAGTGTGCGTCAGCGCGGACCTGCTGTGTCTTTGGGTAGCACTTCCAGCAGATAGTGCCAAACTGTTTTCCAGAGTTATTCTCATTTACGTTCCAGCAGCAGGGTAGAAGAATGAAGTTTCTCTACATCCTTGCCAACACATATTTCCCATCTTTTTTATTTTGAAATATGAAAACAACTGAAGCAAATTTGAGATTGCTTTTTGCGGGACTTGTTCGTTTTTCGTTTGATTCTTGGAATTATTAACCGTCTCAGGCTTCTACTTTGTGCAGCCAAATCCTGCGGGCTAAGTGGGTTTTCGACTTCGCTCCACGTTTTTGCGCACTCTGCCACTGAGGTGCCATCGGTCAAGAAAATAAATAAGATGTGCCCCGGAGGGGCCAGTCTTTTAAGGAAGCTAGACGTCTAGTCACTGCGTAGGGAAACTTATGCGGCCCTTCCGGAGCCGGTTTCTCTTTTCTGGAGCCCACGGCCTAGCAGCTCCTGCTGGTCTCCAGGTCTCCCCGGCTGCACCCCGGGGCTCCCCCAGAAGCGCGGGATAGCGGCCCTCCCCACAGCCAGCCAGGACTGGGCGGGGCGGGGGCCGGTTGGCGCCGAGCATGCGCAGACGTAGCCCGGCGCATGCTCCGCAGCGAGGCGGGTCCACAGATGAGGGGAGTCGAGTCTCCCGCGCCCCGCCACCCCCGGCGGAGCTGCAGATGAGCCCCGGGCTCCGTGC
>NW_006159736.1:1877785-1927922 GCF_000334495.1 Tupaia belangeri chinensis
GCCGAGCCCCCGCGCCCGCCCGGTAGCAGAGCCCTAGCTCCAGCCCGCGGAGGTGGGCGATCGCGCCTGCCCGGCGCCCCGCCCAGCGCTCGGGTCTCTGGCTGCGGGTCCCCGGAGTCGCCTCGTGGGCGGGAAAGAGCGGGGAGGCGCGGGGGCGAGGCTGCTAGCCCTCCACCCCCGAAAGGGGAAGGGGCCACCCGGGTACGGCGAAACGCCGGCGAGGGGCGTTAAATGCCCGGGCTAGGTTTGATGGGGAGGAAGGTCCAAGCGCTGCCGCAGCTTTTGGTCCCCTCTTCCCCCTGCAGTGGGGCCCCCTGCGTCCCCGCGGCCCCACCCTTCCCTGGTTTCCCTCGCGGAGGCTGCTAGAATATGAATGAGCCAGACTACACTATTTCATTGACTCGGCTGCGGCGGGATCCGAGGAGCCGTCGGCGTTCCCAGGAACTCACCTGAGAGCGTTAGGGAGTAAGAACTTCACTGTCAGGTGCTAGCGAAGTGCCAGCAGGGTCTGAAAAGGGCTGCTTACTTTTCCAGGTTTAACACAACTCCTATCATCTCCTAGGTAACTTCATTGGCCCTAAGAAGTTTCCAGTACATACAGTCACATCTCTACTTAAACACAGGCTGTTAGGGAAAAAAAAAACAAAACGAAAAACCAGTTTGATCGGTAAGTTAACCCATCCTTTTCATTTCTAACGTACTAGAATGTACTAGTTGGCAAAAATGTTAAAATTAAATTTGAATAAAGAGTGTTTAAAATCTGTCAAGGTTTTTAATGATTAAACTCAGAATTATGTTTATTTTCCAAGAACAACTTTGTTTTGCTGTACAAGAAAACCTTGAACAATGTGAGGGTTAGGGGTGCCGACCCCTCCCCTCAGTGGAAAATCCCGAAATAACTTTTGACTCCTCCAATACTTAATAACCTGCTGATGTCTGGAAGCCTTTACAAATAACATAACCAGACCATTAACATATTTTGTATATTATAGACTGTATTCTGATGATACAGTACGCTAAAAAATCGTAAGAGAAAATGCACTTGAAGCACTGCACTGTATTTTCCAGTATATTTATTGAAAACATTTGTGCACAATCCAAAGCCTGTTCTCAGGGTTACTGCTATGCTTTAAGCCTGTGGAATAGCACCTGAGAATCATTAGAGGTTACCTATGTTAAAATCTGATTGCAGGGACCACCCAGTAGTGAGGAGGTTAAGACAGCTGGATCTCAAATGGGTGACAAGATCATTGGAGTCCCAGTCTGGGAGCTTGAAAAACATGTCTGGCATGTGCTGTGCATACCCAAAATCCTGAGAGAATAGAGAAGGGATTGCAGCATGGCCATGCCCCTAGGAGGTGATTTTTTTATTTTCCTTCTCTCTCTGTCACTCTTTTATGCTCTCTTTCTAGTGAGTGCATGTGCCCTATGGCAAAGCATAAAAAAAAAAAATCTAATTTTACTTAAACAAATTTGTAACTACCATATAGTAAAGTTGACCCTTTTCCAGGTGTACAGTTCTATGAATTTTTAGGTTCATGTAACTACTACAACAATCAGGATATAGAACAGCTCTGTTATCCCCAGAAGAATCATCCTACCCCTTTGTATCCTATACCTAGCCCTAACCCCTGGCCATTACTGATGTTTCCCAGACTGTCATGTAAATAGGATCCGAACAGTACCTAGTCTTTTACTTTTGGCTTCTTTCACGCAGAACAACACCTCTGAAATTCCTCCAAGTTGTTTCTTGTATAGATAAGTTTTTTAAACTGCTGAATAATATTTCATTAGATAGATATAGATATGCCACAGTGTGTTTAAATATCCACTACTCATGGAAGAACTTTTGGGTAGTTTTCACTTTAAGGCAGTTATGAATAGAGTTGTTATAAATATCATGTAAAGGTTTTTGTATGAACTTAAGTTTTAATTTCTCTAGGGTATTGCTAAGAGTGGGATTGTAGGGTCATGTGATAAATGTATATTTAACTTTTTAAAAAGATTGTCTAACTATTCTCCAGAGGGGCTGTATCATTTTACATTCCTACCAGCAACATGTGAAAGTTCCATTTGCTCCACAACATGTGCTGTTGTTGGAATTTTGTAATATATCCATTCTGGTAAGTGTGTAGCGGTGTCTCAATATGCTTTTAAAGTCCTTTATCTCCTGACCAGAGATGTTGAAGATCTTTTCATGTGTTCCTTTGCC
The DNA here is from genome assembly GCF_000334495.1 of Tupaia belangeri chinensis. NCBI lineage: Eukaryota > Metazoa > Chordata > Mammalia > Scandentia > Tupaiidae > Tupaia > Tupaia belangeri. Next base: position 1,879,998 of record NW_006159736.1, read on the forward strand.
ATATATATGGGGACTTCAAAACATTCTTGGAAAAATGGAATTAAAGAACAAGTTTCTTTTGGCGAAAACAAGTTTTGAAGTATCTATATATATATATATATATTTCATAATACACATTTTCCATGAACTATTTGTTATTCCTCCCTCATATACTATGGTGAGTTACCTGGACAAGTTTTTGCCTATTTTTATTTTGACTGGGCTTTTTTCTTAGATTGAGTTTTGAGAATCTTTTGTATTTCTTGGGTACAAGACATGTGGCAGATGCATGTTTTAAAAATATTTTCTCCTGGGCCAGCAGGTAGCGTGGTGGTTAAGGGCGTTGGACTTGTACTTGGCTGACCACAGTTTGAATCCCAGACCTGGTGACTTACTTTCTCACTTTCCTCCTCTCTCTGTCCCTCTCTGGTTAAAACAAAATAAATAAATAAAGTTAAATTTAAAAAAATAATAATAAGTTAAAAAAAATTTTCTCCTAATTTCGAGCTTTTTCTCCTCTTAACTGTCTTTGAGGGACCAGCAGGTGATGTGGTGATTAAGGTACTGGACTAACTGTGGTTCAAGTCCCAAACCTGACAGCTTGCTTTCTCACTTTCTCCCTCTCTTTCTTTCTCTGTCTCTCTCTGATGAGTGTCCATGCCCTATAGCTAGTTTAAAATAATAATGATAAATAAAATGAAATAATTCTTAAAAAAAAAAAAGTGTCTGAGAGGGCAGATATTTTTAATTTTGGCGAAATCCAGTTTATCCATTTTCCTTTCATGTTTTTTTTTAGTAGTAGGTCTAAGTACTCCTTACCTAATTCCAGGTTAAATTATTTTTCTTTCTAAAGTTTTCTTTAAAGAAATACAGTTTTACACTTATATTTGTGATCCATTTTGAGTTAACTGTGTAAGATAAGTTCAGGTGAAGGTTGATTTTTTTTTTTTTTTTGGGACATGGATTTGTGGCTGTTCCAATACCATTTTTGAACAGACTATACTTTCTCCATTGCATTGCTTTTGCACCTTTGTTAGAAGTCAGTTAGCCAGGGGCCAGCAGGTGGTGTGGTGGTTAAGGTGCTGGATTCCCACATGGCTGACTGGTTCGAGTCCTGGACCTGACAGCTTGCTTTCTCACTTTCCCTCTCTCCCTCTCTCCCCCCCCCCTCTTTCTCTCTCTCTCTGGAGTACACATGTGCCCTATAGCAAGCAAATAAATAAATAAATAAATAAATAAATCAGTATTCCATGTTTTTGTGAGTTTCTTGGGCATTGATATATGTCTTTCACTTTGTCCATATCACACTTTCTTGATTAATTTAGCCTTACAGTGTCTTAAGATTGTGTGGTAGGATTTCCTACACTTTTATTGTTACAAAGTAGTGTTTTATTTCCTTTGTCTTTTTTTCTTTCTTTTTTTTTTTAAGAGAGATTTTTGCTACAGGGCACGCACATGCACTCGCCAGATAGAGACAGAAAGTGAGAAATTATTCTCCAGGGGAGACGGCCACGCTATAAACCCTTCTTCATTCTCCTTTCAGGATTTTAGGCACACATGCAAACATACCCAGCTTGATTTTTAAGCCACTGGGTCCAGGTCTCAAACCGTGTTTTACTACATGGTAGTCCATCAACATAACCATTACGCCATCCACTGGTCCCTCCTTTGCCTTTTTATGTAGTTTATTATAAAGTTGTCTATCTTCTTGCTGATATTTTAGAATTCCGTTAAACTTACAAATCTATTGGGGGAAAATTGCTATTTTTACTTTGTTGCCTCTTGCAATTCATGAACATGATATCTTTCCACTTATTTAGGTCTTTGGTTTGTTTCATTAGCATTTTGTCATTTTCAGCATTCAGACTCAGTATATATTTTGCTACATTTTTACCTAAGCATATAAGTTTTGGGGAGGTATAGTTAATCTCATTTAACATTTTTTTTACCAAATTATACAGTGTTAATGTATAGAAATATAGTTGAATTCCGTGTGTTGCTCTTTTTTTATGTGACCTTGGTAAATTCACTTAGTATCAATAGTTCTAAAGTTTTTATGTTTTTGTTCAGATACTATCATGTCATCTGTGAACAGAGATAGTTTTTTGTTTTGTTTTGTTTTGTTTTTGCATAATCTTAAATGTTTTATTTAGTTGGTTGCCAGTTGCATGCACTGGCTAGGACTTTGTGCCTGATGAATAGTAGTGAAAGTGAATATTGTTACCTTGTTCCCAGTCTGAAGGGAAAGCAATTAGTCTCAGAATTAAGTATGATGTTAACTGTAAGTTTTCTTATAGTTCTCCTTTTCCAGGTTCAGGAATTCCCCTTTACTAGTTTGTTGAGTTTTCTGACCAATAAATGTCAACTTTTGTCAAATATTTCTACTGCTTCAATTAATATTGTAATGTGGTTTTTATTCTTGAGTTTATTAATATGTGGATTAAATTGATTGCTTTTGAATATTGAACTAGCCTTGCATTTCCAGAATAAAGTTCATTTGGTTGCAGCATATTACTCTTTTTAAATATTGCTGAATTCAGTTTATTAATGTTTTGTTGAGGATTTTTGCATAAGTGTTCATAAGGGGTTGTCTAATATTCTTTTTTTGTACTGGCTTTCTTTAACTGCTTTTGGTATTGAGATAGTTCTGACTTCCTAAAATTAATTGAGAAGTACTTTTTTTTATCACTCTTATGAAATAGATTATGTATAATTGGTGTTAATCCATTAAACACTGGTAGAATTCTCTAGTGAAACTACCTGAACTTGGAGATTGCTTTTTTGGCATTTAAATTACAGATTCAATTTACTTTTTCTTTCCTTTTTAAATTTTTTTTTTAAGGTTTTTGCCATTAGGTGTATGTACTCATTGGAGAGAGACAGGGAGAGAAAATTTGAGAAATCACCCCCAGGGGATGACCATGCCATAACCCCTTCTCCTCTTAGGATCTTGGGTATGCATGTACACACATGAGCCCAGTATGATTTCCAGGCTGTAGGTCTGGGACTCAAACCACCATCGGCCATATAGGAATCCAGTGCTTTAACCACCATGCCACTTGCTGGTCCCCAGATTCAGTTTTCTTAATAGCTTTAGGACTAATAACATTATTTGTTTCATATTGGATGAGAAGTGGTAGTTTATACTTTTCAAGGAATTAGCTCATTTCATCTTGGTTGTCAAATTTATGTACATATAGTTTGTTGTATTATCCTTTTAAGTATGTAGTAAAATGTACACTATTTCTGATATTTGTAAGATCCTGAGATCTTTGTGTCTTCTCTTTTCTTTATACTAGTTTTGCTAAAATAAAATTTTTATTAATCTTTTGGGACCAGCAGATGTCATGGTGGTTACACCACTGGATTCCCACATGGCCAATGGTGGTTCAAGTCCCAGACCCAATAGCTTGAAACTCATACCAGGCATGTGTGCATGTGTAGGCCAAAGATCCTGAGAGGAAAATGGAGGAAGGGGGTTTGCGGCATGGCCATCTTCCCCGGGGTGGGGGTGATTTCTCACTTTCCCTCTGACTGACACTGTCTCTATCTGGCAAGAGCATGTGCTGTAAGGCAAAAACCTCTACAAAATGAAACAAACAAAAAAAACTTTTATTGATCTTTTTTAAAAAAAAAAAAACCAGCTTTTGGGACCAGCAGTTGGTATAATGGCTATGTCTCTGGATTCCCATATAGTCAACCGTGGTTCAAGTCCCAGACCCAGTGGCTTAAACTCATGCCAGGTGCATGTGCGTGTCTGCCCAAGATCCTGAGAGGAGAATGGAGGAGGGGGGATTGTGGTGTGGCCATCCCACCTTCGGGGGGATTTCTTGCTTTCTGTCTCTGTCTCTGTCTTTCTGGAGAGTGCACACGCCATATAGCAAAAACCTCTCAAAAAATAAGTAAAAACAGCTTTTTGTCTCATCACTTCTGTTTTTCTCTTTCCAGTTTCATTGATTTATGCTCTTTACTATTTTTTTCTTTTTGCTCGCTTTGGGCTTATTTTGCTGTTTTGCTAGTTTCTTGAGGTAGGAGCTTGGGTTATTGATTTGAGATTTGCCATCTTTTCTGAGGAAAGCCTTTAGTCCTGTAAATCTTCTCTTTCAGCACTGTTTTATCTATATCCCACAGATTTTCACTTGTATTTCCACTTTCATTCATTTAAGTATTTTACGTCTCTTAAGACTTCTTTTACCCGTGGGTTGTTCAGAAGTGTGTGTTTTTAATTCCCTATACTTCTGGAGATCTTCCTATTGTCTGTTCTGATTTCTGGTTTGATTCCTTTCTGGCCAGTGAATAATTCTGTATGTTTCCATTATTTTAAGTTTATTGATGTTTGTTTTATGACCCAAAATATGTTTTATCTTGGTGTATGGGCCCGTGGGTGCTTGAAAAGGAAGTATACTGTACTGTTGTTACATGCACAGTTCTATAAATGTTGAGTAGACTCTTGGTTTTACTGTGTTTTTAGAATCCCATTTATCTATAGTGTTTTTGAATGTATCTCTCTGTGTAACTTTTTAAGTGGTTTAAATTAGTGGCTTAGGTTTACATTATATATATGTAATTTGTCACAGTCTATTGGAGTCAGAATTTTATCAGGTTAAGTGAAGTATAAAACTCTTACCTCACTTTATATTCTTTTATACACTCCAATTTATTATAATTATTTTAAATATTTTTGTACCTTTATTGAATGTCACATGGGAAAGCTTTATAATTTTTGTTTCAACAAAATTTAGACATATAACATACAACACTCAAAATGAGAAGGGAAGGCTGTTGCATTTACCAGTTTTTTTTTTTTTTTTTTTTTGTCTTTTTCTGCTTTTTGTTGTAAGGTCTCTGTGCTTTCTAGAGAGAAACAGAGCAAGAGCGAAAGTGAGAGGTCAACCTCCAGAAGATGGCTGTGCCACAGTCCCTTCTTCATTCTTTCACACACAAGCCCTGTGTTGTTTTCAAGCCTCCTGGTATGGGACTTGAACTGTGAAATTTGGTCATGTGGGATCCAGCACCTTAACTTCCATGCCACCTGCTAGCCAGCATTTACCAATATTCTTACTCTTAATTGTGTTTTTCTATTATTTTTTAAAGAATTAGTTATTTAATTTTATTAATTATTCTTTTTAAATATGCTATACAGTGCATGTGCTCACCAGGGAGAGACAGAGAGAGAGAGGGAAAGTGAAAAAGCAAGATCTGGGACTCAAAATGTGGTTGGTCATGTGCCTTAATCACCATGCCACCTGTTGGTCCCTTTCTTCCTTTCTTTCTTTCTTTCATTTTAAAAAAAGTGTTTATTTAATTCCATTTGTTGTTATTATTTTTCATTTTGAGCAGAGAGAGACATAGAGAGAGAGAGAAAGGGAAAGGGAGAAAGCAAACTGCCAGGTCCAGGACTTGAACGATAGTCAGTTATCTGGAAATCCAGTGCCTTTAACCACTAGGCCACCTACTGGCCCTGGCTCCTCTTTATTTTCTAAAAACAAGGATTTATTTTTGTTGTTAAATTATTTCTTTACTGTCTAGAGAGCTTCCTTTAGGTATTTTTTTGCATAGATTTGCTGTCAACAAATTTCCCTCACTAGATATTGTCTTGGTTACCCTCTCATTCTTGAAGGATATTTTCATTTGATATATAATTCTGGGTTGACAGTTCTTTTCTTTCAACACAAAAAGTGATGTACCACTTTCTTCAGGCTTCCATGGTTTCTGATGAAAAATTTATTGTCATTCAAATAACTTTTCCCCTATACATAATGCATCCTTTCTCTCTGGATGTTTCATTTTATTTTCCTTCCATTTTCAGGAGGAGAACTGTCTTTGAAGTATCTTGGTTTAGATTTTTTTCTTTTAAATTCATGATAAAGAGTATGTGTACATACATGCACACTAATCATGTCACAATCCCATTAGGCAGCCCTCTAGCTACTCAGGATCTTGAGCACATATGCATGCAGCTGATGTGTTTTCAGACTGACACAGGGATCCAAACTCACAGTTGGCCATGTGGTTTCCAGCACTGCAGTTCAGTTTGTTACCAACCGTGATGTCAGGCTGGGTCTTAGTCTAGATTTTGTTAGATTTATCCTATTTGAGATTCGCTCAGCTTCTTGAATCTGTAGGTTTATGGTTTTTTCAGATTTCAGAAAATTTCCAGCCATTATTTCTTTTTTTTGGAGAGGTTTTCGTTATAGGGCGCGTGTGCTCGCCAGACAGAGAGAGAGAGAGAGACAGAGAGATAGAAAGCGAGAAATCACCCCCAGGGGAGATGACCACGCCGCAATCCCTTCTCCTCCATTCTCCTCTTGGGATCTTGGGCACGCATGCACACACGCCCGGCGTGAGTTTAAGCCACCGGGTCCGGGACTCGAACCGCGGTCGACTACGTGGGAATCTAGCGACAAAGCCATTACACTAACTGCTGGTCCCAGTCATTATTTTTTCAAATGTTTTTTCAGTCCTATCTTCTTTTTAGTCACCTTTGGGAAACTGCAATGACATTAATTACTAGATTTTTTCATATAGTTCCACAGGTCCCAGAGGCTGTTTTTGTTCTATTTTGCTTTGATTGTTTTTAAAAGCTATTTGCTCTGTGTTGTTCAGGTTGGTACTCTGTATTGTTCTAACTTCAAGTTCATTAATTCTTTGCTCTCTCCCCTCTAGGATGTTGAACCTGTCTATCCATTGAGGTTTGTGTATTTTTTTCTTTCATTCTCTTTTTTTTTTTTTTTTTGAGAGATTTTTGCTACAGGATGTGTGTGCTCTCTGGAGAGAGACAGAAAATAAAAGTGAGAAATCCCCCCCAGGGGGATAGCCATGCTACAGTTCCTTTCCTTCCATTCTCCTCTTGGGATTTTGAGCACACATGCACATGTACCAGTGTGAGTTTCAAGCACCGGGTTCAGGACTCAAACTTGCATTCAACCATGTGGAAATACAGTTTTTCAAACACTATGCCACCTGTTAATCCCTGTTCTTTCTTATATATATATATTTTTTTCCATTATCATCATTTTCAGATTTAAACTTTCCATTTGGTTCTTCTTTATATTTTCTGTTACTCTGATGAGACTTTTTTACTTTTTTTGCATTTGTTTCAGCTGTGTCCATATTGCTATGGCCGTCAGCTAACTATTTTTATTTTTATTTATTTTTATTTATTTATTTATTTATTTTTTGAGAGGTTTTCACTATAGGGCGCGTGCGCTCACCAGACAGACAGAGAGAGACATAGAGACAGAAAGTGAGAAATCACCCCAACTGCGGTCGACTACGTGGGAGTCCAGCGACATAGCCATTACGATAACTGCTGGTTCCCACTATTTTTATTTTTCAAATCCTTATTAGATCATTCTGATGTCTGTCATCTCATTGCTAGAGTCTGTTGGTTGTCTTTTGCATTCATGTTAAGATTTTCTTGCTTCTGGGACTGGCAGATGGTGTTATGGTTACATTGCTTGGCTCCCACATAGTTGACCATGATTTGCGTCCTGGACCCAGTGGCTTAAAACTCACACTGGGCACAAGTGCATGCATGCCCAAGATCCTGAGAGAAGAATGAAGGAAAAGGGACTGCGACATGGCCATCTCCCCTGGGAGGTGTTTCTCACTTTCTCTGCCTCTCTTTCCCCCATGAGTGCAGGCATCCTATAGCAAAAATCTCAATTAAAAAAAAAAAAATTAGGGGCTGGTAGGTGGTGTGGTGGTTAAGGTCGCTGGACTCCCACATGGCTGACAGTGGTTTGAGTCCTGGACCTGGGGACTTGCTTTCTTACTTTCTCTCTCTCTCTCTGTCCCTTTCTGGTCAAATTAAAATATATAAATAAAGTTAAATAAAATAATTGTTTAAAAAAGGTTTCTTAAAGATTTTCTTGGTTCTTGGTGTACTGAGTTTTTTTTTTTGCCAGAGTACATGTACTTCTCTTTATTACTATTATGTAATTTGCTATGGGGTACATGTACTCATCAGGGAGAGATAGAAAGAGAGAGAGAAAGTGAGAAAGCAAGTGCCAGGTCCAGGACTAGAACAGCAGTTGGCCACGTGGGAGTCCAGCACCTTAGCCACCGCACCACCTGCTGGCCCCCTGTACTGAGTGATTTTAAATGGAACTTAGGACAGATAGGGTATTAATTGACATGAAATATAGATTATGATTCTTTGGGTTGCATTTAAACATTTATCTTGTTGCTTGCTTCCTTTAACAGTGGTCCAAACAGAAGAAAGTTGGGGTACTCCCTGCTTACTATAAAGCAGGAGTAATATTTCAGATTTCCTGCTTGTCTTCTCTCCCCTCCTTTCTACTGGGCATGATGGCTCTCTACTAGGCTCCACTAATACCACCCTGGCTGGGAGGAAGGGGGCACCTGTTCCCACACTGCATGGGGTGAGGCAGATAGCTTCATTACCACTGAGGTACGGCGATAGTCCAGGCTTTCTAGTAGGCTTCCTCTGACACCACCCAAGTGAGGAAGGGAAAGTAAAGGGCGGGAGGAATTACTGAATTGCCAGATGAGGTGGAAGTCCAAGCTCTCCATGGTCTCCCGTGAGACCTGGTTATGAGACCTGGTCTTGGGAGGTGCCTTCATTACTACCCTGTGGGGATGAGAGTCTTGGTTCCCTCTGTGGTATTCTCTGATACCACCCCACAGGATGCCCTGTGCCCCGCAGCCCTCACAAGGGTGTGTTTTCTGACTTGCTACTTGCTTAACTGCCACTTTCCAGGTTCTTGTGCTAGAGAATAGGCTTTTGTTGAAATATTTTTGGTTGATATTTCCTGGTTACAGGCTTCTCTGTAATCTAGTCTGGGATATGTGAGGTAGAAACAATTCAAGGACAACTCACTACTGTGTTCCTTGTATCCTGGGATCCCTGGCCAGTCTTATGTGTATTTTTTATATAATGCCAGATATTTTAGTTAGAGGAAGGGATAGGAAAAAATATGCCTACTCCAACTTTCCAGAGGCAACAAGCTCTGATAAGTGTGTGTGTGTATATATATTTCAAAGTGTAGATTTTAGTATATTTTTTATTGTTGTTGCTTTTTTAAAAAACTTCACAGTCTTCTGGAGTGAAGAATTCTTTTGGTAGAGAAAGGAACACTTTCTACTAAGTGAACTAGTGTGAGATTCAGCTGGATGAGGAAGGGTCAGATTATGGTGAGAATTCTAGATTTGACCATAAATGTCCTGAAGACCAGACCCCTGTGTAGGGCCCTAGGGTGGTGGTACTTAATGTTCAGGTTGTACTCTAGATCATTTATGTCATATATTCAGAGCTCAAGGTCTAGAAAGAATTTTTTTTTGGTTTTGCAGAGTGTAGCCAAGCTGAGAACCACTATTGTAGGTAATGGTTCTAACATTTAACTTAACTATAAAATCAGTGGGGGTATGTGTCCATTCAGGTCCTCTAGGAAGCACATGTCAGGATGGAATTAGGAGTGCAAAAGATTTACGGGAGGACGTGCCAGTGAAGGGCAAAGAGAGCTTTCACATTGTAGTGCCAGTTTGACACCTATGGAAGGAGAAAGAATTGGGTGGATAGAGCCCCTGCCTATATGTGGCTCTGAGATAACCTCAGCCTGTTTGCTGAAGAGCCCCTGAGGCATGAGGAATCCCATGCTCTAGTAACCTGCCTGGAGGGGGGAGTATGGCCTGAACAGAAGTGGACAGTGCAGTAGATCCTGTCTTGAAGGGAAAGCCAAGCAACAAGCAACACACTTCTGTGTTTGCCTTCTGTTTTGGCTGTTTTTGTTTGTTTGTTTGTTTCTTTTTTTTTTTATTTGTCAGAGGGCATGTACACTCCCCAGAGAGAGACAAGAAGAGAAACCTCCCTTCAATGAGACATGGTAATAGCACCCTCTAATGGGTGGCCATGCAGCAATCCTGTTTCCTCCATTTCTCCATCCAGTCAGGATATTGGGAATGTCTGTACACGTGCCTGGTGTGTTTCTCAAGCCACAGGCCAGGACTCAAACTAAGGTCTGGTGTGTGAGATCTGAGGGTTTTTTTGTTTGTTTGTTTGTTTGTTTGTTTGTTTGTTTTTGAGAGGTTTTTGTTATAAGGTGTGTGTGCTCATCAGAAAGAGAGAGAGAGAGACAGAAAGTAAGAAATCACTCCCCCAGGGGGGATAGACACGCTGCAATCCCTTTTCCTCTTGGGATCTTGGGCACATGCACCTGGCGTGAGTTTAATCCACCGGGTCCAGGACTCATAGCCATTACACCAACTGCTGGTCCCCGAGATCTGACTTTTGATGCATAGTACCTAACTACTACTATGAAGGGCTGGCCCCCATGCTTGTTTTATTTTCTTTTTTTCTGCTTTTTCCCTTCCTTCTTTTCATCTATCCATCCATCTATCCTTTTTTCCTTTTTGGTCAGAGGGTGTGTGCAGTTGCCACAGACAGACCAGAAAAAAGCGCCATCCCCCAATAGGATATGGTCATGCTGCAATCCCTTTTCCTCCATTTACTCATCCCATCAGGATCTTGGGCACATACACACTCATGCCTGACATGTTTTTCAGGCTGCCAGGATCAGGATATAAACTGTGGTTGGCCATGTGGGATCTAGCTCCCAGTGTGTAACACTTAACCACTGTGCTACGGGGCCAACCCCCCACCCCCATGCTTATTTGACAAACCAGATTCCAAGGCCACTTTTCTGAGATTTCTGATTAATTGTGCTGAAGTTTGAGTCCCCAGACTTGTACTTTAAGAAGTGTTCCTAGATGATTCTTATGATCATGTAAGTTTGTGAAGTACCAGAGGCAACTACTGAGATACATTAAGGACAAAGAATGGAATGTTTTTCACATTTCAGACACACTTTTTTTTCTCTTTTGCTATAGGGTGTGTGTACTCACCAGAAAGAAAGGAAAAGTGAAAAATCACCCCCGGGGGGGGATGGCCACATTGCAGTCCCTTCTCTTCCATTCTCTTGGGATTTGGGCTTTTATGCACATGTGCCCAAACACACATTCTCAAGCCACCAGGTCTGGGACTCAAACTGTGTAGTTGGCTATATGGGATCCAGCCACCAGACCTCCTGCTGGCCTCAAGCCATGCTTTCTATAGTGGTTGTTCGTGGATTTTTCAGTTAAGGTAGTTGGAATATAGTATCTACGTGTATAGGAGTCTAGTAACTTTAAGAAGAAATATGAAGAAATTGATTTCAGTTCTTACCAGCCTAAAATGCAAACAGTACACATTCTCTTTAGAGGAGTAGAGGAATACACACATGTACCCAGTGTGTTTTCTAAGCCACAAGGTCCAGGACTTGAACTGCACAGTCAGCCATGTAGGTAACCACCATGCCACCAGCTGTCTCTAAAACTACTAATTTTTAAATGCTTAATTTTCATTGTGTTAAGTATTTTGTATGTATCATTGATTAACAATTCTGTAAGGTAGACATTATTGCCAGAAAACTGAAGCTGAAAGAGATTAAGCAATAACTTTACTAAGAACACAGAGCTAGTATGTGGCAGCTTTACATCAGGCCTCAACTCTACATCAGGCCTCAACTCTAGTACCCATAGTTTTCATCTCTGTGAAAGGGAAAACTAAATATAGGCATTTATTGATACATGAATGTCATGGATTTTGCTGAAAAGGGTTAAAAAATGTTATTTTACTTTTTAAAGAATTTACATTTTATAAAAGGGATGTATGGGGGTTTCAGTGATGGAACTACATTCTTGCAATGTAATATGATTATTCCTTGATAAAGCAGTCATAGCTTATCATATTTTATAAAATTCTTGTTACATGAAAAAATAATTTCATTTTAAACCACAGATTTGAGAGAGAAGATCTGATCACCTGAGTTGTTAGAGGAACCATTTTATCTCCAAAAATGTTGGAGGAAGATATGGAAGTCGCCATTAAGATGGTGGTTGTAGGGAACGGAGCAGTTGGAAAATCAAGTATGATTCAGCGATACTGCAAAGGCATCTTTACAAAAGACTACAAGAAAACCATTGGAGTTGATTTTTTGGAGCGACAAATTCAGTACGTACTTGGCCATTTTATTCCTCTTATTTTGATTTGTGAATTACATCCAAGACTTTCCTAGAAGTAATAGTAACTAATTAACAGTAAAGGCTAAAGTTAAGCAACTATTGGTGGTGGCTCATGTGACAATTGAGGTTGAGGCTGGTTTTCAATTATTCATTACGTTACATATTTTATCCTTTTTTATTTTTCTTTTTTTTTAAAGAAGTATTTTATTTAATCTTATTCATCATCATTTTTTTAAAAAGAATTATTTCATTTAACTTAATTAATTTATTTATTTTAATTTGACCAGAGAGGGACAGAGCAAGAGAGAGAGAGGGAAAGTAAGAAAGAAAACTGGCAGGCCTGGGACTCGAACCACAGTCAGCCACGTGGGAGTCCAGTGCCCCTAACCACCATGCTTCCTGCTAGCCCTAATCATCATCATTTTTAAATTTTATCAGAGAGTGACAGAAAGAAGGAAAGTGAGAAAGCAAGCCACCAGGTCCAGGACTCGAACTACTGTTGACCATGTAGAAATCTAGTGCCTTAACCACCATGCCATCTGCCAGCCCCTGTTTCTTTTTCTTTCATCTCTTCCCTCTGCTCTCTCTTTTTTTAAATTTAATTCGATTAATTAATTTATTTATTTTTATACATTCAATCACATTATTTAACTTACAAAGTGAACATGTCAATATGTGAACATTTCTCCCCAATCTAGTTGATCAAAATATCTTTAACAGATAACCCCGCTACCTCTCTGTCTCGTCAATGCTCTCTCTCCGTATCCTTCTTCCAAATGTCTTTCCCCAGACCCCACTCCTCCACTTACACCACATCTGGCAATCACACCCATCTCTTGTGTTTGTACATCCTTTAGTCAGTCAGTTTCAGTCATAGAGTGCAGACACTTGGTATATATTAAGTGGGGACATACAATGTCCCTCTGCTCTCTTATTTTTGTAATTTTTGTTTTACTTCCCTTGCCCATTTTTTTCTTTTTTCATATTTATTAATGATACCTTAGGTACTTAAAAAAAAAAAAAAAACACAGAATTATTTATTTTCTTCCTTCCTTCCTTCCTTCCTTCCTTCCTTCCTTCCTTTCTTTTTCTTTCTCTTTCCAATTTGACCAGAGACAGAGAGAGAAAGGGAAAGTGAAAAGGCAAGCCATTGTGTCCAGGACTCAAACAATGGTTGGCCATGTGGGAATCCAGCCTTAACCACCACACCACCTGCCAGCTGTACCTTAGGTACTTCTAAAAAGCAAGCTGAGCGATCTTCATCTGCTATTTTATTTAGAAAAAAAAATTACCCATCTCAAGAAAAATGGTTTTATCTCTTAATCTCCTTTTGCTTAGAATGTTGCTTCTCCTTTTGTTTTGTTTTTTTTGTTTGTTTGTTTTTGTTTGTTTGTTTTGGAGAGGTTTTTGCTATAGGGCACGTGTGCTTGCCACGGAGAGAGAGACAGAGAGATAGAAAGTGAGAAATCGCCCCCCAGTGGGGATGGCCACACCGCAGTCCCTTCTCCTCTGTTCTCCTCTTGGGATCTTGGGCATGCACGCACACGGCGTGAGTTTAAGGCACCAGGTCTGGTACATCAACCGGGGTTGACCACGCGGGAGTCCAGCAATATAGCCATTACACTAACTGCTGGTCCCAGAATGTCTCTTCTCTTTTTAAAACTGGGCAAGACTACAAAGAAATTAGGGAATTAATAATTTGTTTTTACTCTAAGGAAATGAGAAAACAAATTCATCTTCATTCACAAAGAAGAAATCCTACTTTAGGAACTAGCTGGATTCTAAAACACATCAGAGTAATACTTTTTGTCATTAGTCTTGAGAACTTTCAAAGTATTATAAATTATAGGGGACAAACTATATTGTAAAAATAAATATTAAGCAAGCCCAACTTATTTCACTAACATGAAAGATAATTGTGTTTGTGTTAAAGATTGTGTAATTTTTATTCTATAGTGCATTACCCTCTCTTTTTCCTTATTACTAATTTTTTAATTGGCAGACAGTGTATGTGCTTGACAGAGAGAGGCAGAGACAGGTGGAGAAAGCACTTCTCAGTGGGGTACAGTCACTCCACAGTCCTCCATTTCTCTGATCTGTTAGGATTTGGGTCATGCTCTCACGCAAACCCAGTGTGGTTTTCAAGCCATCAGAGCCAGGATTCAAACTGTGTGCAACCATATGGAATCCAGGCTCCCTTAACCACTCGAGTATGGGACTGGCCCCATCCCTTTTTCAGATATATTTCCTTTTTTTTTTTTTTTTCTTGGTATCTGCCTCTTGCCAGAGATGGAGAAAGAGAAAGGGCAAACAAATAAAATTAGGTAAAATAAATAAATCTTTGAAAAAAAATTAAAAAAAAATAATAAATCTCCCTCCATGGGAGATGGCCACACCACAGTCTCTTCTCCATTCTCTCAGTATTTTGGGCACACATGCACACACGCCCAGCATATTTCTGAAGCTTCTACATCCAGGATTAGAACCACGCAGTCAGCCATGCAGGATCCAGCTACCTTAACCACGATGCCACCAACCGGCCCCATATTTTCTTAGAACTTATTTTGAGTCTTGATGATATTTGTTTTTTGTACATATTACCTGAAACCAAATTAATATTTAAGTATGCAGTGGATCCTCATTATTCATAGCTTTTTTATTTGCTGATTCACCTAGTTGGCTAACATTTATGTGTAACCCCAGAATTATTAATCATAGTGCATTTGTGGTTATTTATGGACCGGTGGAGAGCAGCAAAATATGTGAGTTGTTGAACTTGTGCTTGCCCAGATTAGGTCATGCAGGGCGTTACTTTCCTTCTTGTTTCAGTTCTCATTATAAACGTGTCCTTCTCATGTCCTGTTCAGTGCCTCATTTTTCACATTTTGTGCTTTTGATTGGTGATTTTTCTATTTAAATGCTAAAGTACTGTCTAGTGTTCCTGAGCAAGAACACTGTGATTTGCTTTATGGAAAAAATTTGTGTGTTAGATAAGCTTTGTTCTGACCTGAGTTATAGTACTATTGGTGTATAGTATGCTGTTGGTCAGGTTCAGTGTTAATGAATTAACCATATATATTAAAAAGATGTCTTAATTTTTTTTAGTTAACTTTATGTATGTATGTACGTACATATGTATGTATGTATCTTAATTGACCAGAAGGGACAGGGTGAGAGCGAGAGAGAAAGAAAGTGAGAAAGCAAGCCGCCAGGTCCAGGACTCAAACTATGGTCAGCCATGTGCAAGTCCAGTGCCCTTAACCACCTTGCCACCTGCCAGCCTCAATAAGATGTCTTTAAATAGAAACATGCTTAAGACAAGGTTATGTGTTGATGAGTTGACAAAAATGTAAATAGGGGTTCTTAGTAATGACCTAAGAGAATCCCCATTAGAATGTTATAGTGGAAATAGAGCAAGCAATGACCCAAGAGAATCCCCTTCCCCAGTATAGCTAGTCTTAGAACCACCACTCTCTGTGACTGTTGCTACGCACAAAATACATGGCAGGTAAATCCAAACCATGTGTAAAGTATAGCTTTGGGCAACTGGTATAATGGTTATTAATAGTTGAAAGTAGTCAGACTTTTCAAAGGGGAACCTACAGTGTAGTTTTAACAACTTTGGATTTGGAAATAAAAATAAACACAAACTTTGTTATCAAAAACCATTTTGCTTTTCATCTGAAATAAGTTCATCTCTTTCAGAGTCAATGATGAGGATGTCAGACTGATGTTATGGGATACTGCTGGCCAAGAGGAATTTGATGCAATAACAAAGGCCTACTATCGAGGTAAAATGTGGGATTTTCTTATTTATTTTTGTTTGCACATGTTCTTTTGGTTAAATAAAGAACTTTGCTTTCTTTCTTTTCAATATAAGTGTTTCTTTTGAAGAATAGTTTTAAAATTTCAAAGTATTTTTTAAAACCCCAGTTTTACTATTTTAAAGATCTTATAGAATAGCAGATAATTGTATTATAGTGTGTCTGCCTTAGAATTTTATGACTCATACAGACATTCTTAGACCAAATCAATGAGAAACTTTTTTTAATTGCCAGAGGGTTCATGTGCTTGTCAGAAGGAGACACACAGAGGGAGGGAGAAGGCAACTCCAGTGGGATATGGTTATGCAACCCCTTCTCCAGCTCTACATCCTGTCAGGATTTTGAGTATGCACACACATGTACCCAGCATGTTTTTCTCTCTCTATTGTTTTAAAAAAAATTATTTCCTTTATTTTATTTATCTTATTTATTTTATTTTATTGTTGTTTTTAATTTGACCAGAGTGAGACACAGAGAGAGAGAGAGAGAAAGCAAGCTGCCAGGTCCGGGAATTGAACTGTGGTCAGCCATGTGGGAGTTCAGTGCCTTTAACTACCACCCCACCTATCAACTCCTATTTTTCTTTTTTAAAAAGTATCTTTTTTTTAGATATTTAATTTTATTATTATTATTTTAAATTTGTTATAGGGCACATGCACTCACCAGAGACAGAGAGAAAAAGGGAAAGTGAGAAGGCAAGCTGCCAGGTGCCATGTGGGATTCCAGTACCTTAACCACCATGCCATCTTCTGGCCCCCCAGAACATTTTTCAAGCCGCTGAGTTCAGGATTCAAACAGCAGTCAGCCGTGTGTTCTAGTTCCCTTAACCACTTCGCTGGCCCCAATGAGAAACTATTAAATGTTTATTCTGACCCTAAAGGAATGACTCTAAGGTCAGAGAGTAGAAACTAACATGAAAACTTAAAGCCCCTACAAATGAGACGGGATTTTGCAGTGATGTGGGAAACTGTGCAGTAAAGCCTTTCTAGTACTATAACAGTTCAAAGGGGTGTGACATGCATGCAAGAGAAAGGAACCACATCCTGCAGTTGTGTTCTCCTAGCTATCTGGCCTTATCTCCAGCTGAATCCTCACACTTTGCCCTTGAGAAATCTCCGGATTATTTCTTTTTTCCATCATGCCTGGAGTACTTTCTTTTCCCACAAGACTTTCTTTTCCCCTTCGACCTTCAGTCTAACAACTAAGAAATCTGTGAAACATAATCAAATTAGGAATTTCATCAGCATCGATGTTGTTAATTAGCAGGTTCTAAATGTACAATTTTATTCTTGAATAAAGGTTTATGTGTGTTTTAATTGGGTCACTACCATCACCTTCCCCACACACTGAAGAAAAAAATAAGCAAAAAACTAAGGCGGAAACACCAGAACAGTAGTAGGCTTACATGTGATTTTCGTTATTTTCTTTTTACACACCTAGCTTTGTACTCTAAATTATCTGCATGAAATGTATGTTCTTTTTGTGAGAAAAAGATAGATTGGGCTTTTCTTTTAAGCTTTTGATGATTGAAGTGGCAGTATTACTTCTAATCAGTATTGGCTATTTTTGGAGAATATAATTGCCATCACATAGCTGTGATTTAAAAAACAAAACTGTGTGAATCTACAATTATCCCAAAATAAGAGGTTTTAATTTCCCACGTTAGCTGAGGTATTTTTAATGCTTTCACCAGTTTCTGCCATAAGACTGTGTCCAAGATTATTACCTTTTAAAAAAAGCTTGGCTTATCTAGTTTGTTGTGTGCTTTTTATTACAGTTTAGTACTTTTTAGGTCTTCACAAATCATCATTTTCTCCTTATGTTGACAAACACCATTCTTTGCTAGAACCTAAAAAGAGAATCCATAATTACTAGTATTTACATGTTAATTTACTGTGGGTGATATTTAAATTACTTTTCACTGGGTTTCATTTGGACTTTAAGGCTTTAAATAGCTTTGGTTTCCCTATAGTTAACATTTAAAACAAATGATTTTATTGTTATTTTGTTTGCTATAGTTCACATGCATTTACCAAAGTGAGGTAAAGAGAGAAGGAAAGTGGGACCAGCAGTTAGCGTAATGGCTATGTCGCTGGACTCCCACATAGTCGACCGCAGTTCGAGTCCCAGACCCGGTGGCTTAAAACTCAACGCCGGGTGTGTGTGCGTGCGTGCCCAAGATCCGGACAGGAGAATGGAGGAGAAGGGATTGCGGCGTGGCCATCCCCCCTGGGGGGTGATTTTTCACTTTCTGTCTCTCTGTCTCTGTCTGGTGAGCACATGTGCCCTATAGCAAAAACCTCTCCAAAAAAAAAGAGAGAGACAGAAGGAAAGTAAGAAAGCAAGCCCCCAGTCCAGAACCTGAACCGTTGTCAGCTGTGTGGGACTCCAGTGCCTCAACTACCACGCCATCTGCCAGCCTCTGTACTTAAAATTTTAATTTAAAGAGGTCTTAAGCTTATAAATAGATGTCTGTTAAAAGCTTTAAAATGACAAAAAGGGTGGGATACTGAAACATGTTTTCAGTTTCAGCTCCTTATTTTCCAAAATTGTAAAAATAAATGTTTATTACAATACAATTTGAATTAAGAAACAGCAATTATACATACATTTCAAAAGTGATATTTTGAACATTCTTTTATTCTTAAAGAATGTTATTTTAAATTTAACTTTATTTATTTATTCACTTATTTTATTTTAATTTGACCAAAGAGAGACAGAGAGAGAGAAAGCAAGCTGCCAGGGCTGGGACTCGAATCATGGTCAGCCATGTGTGGGTCCAGCACTCCTAACCACCATGCCACCTGCTGGCCCCTCAAGCATTCTTTTATGCTTTATTCTGGGGTTCTAATGCCTTTGGTTGCTGACAACAGAAATACATTTTCAAACAGGCTTAAGCTACAAAGAAGATTTATCAATTTGTTTAATAAAAAGTCTCTAAGTAGCATAGCTTTAGGTTGTGATTTGTTCAGACTGTGACCTCACTGATTCTCCTGGCCTTGCCTCTCTCTGTATAGGATTTCTCATGCTGATTCTCCTCTTGGCTGCAAGATTGCTGCTATGAGCAATGCAAGCTTCATGCTTGGAGTCCTTGAGGAGATGGTTACTTCCCACTACAGCAGATCAGAAGTCCTCAGCTTTTCTCTGATTAGACCCTTGACTTGATTGCAGTAGTCAGAGGGATGTAATCAACTGGCCTGGCCCTCCCACCAGCACCACCACCACCACCACCACCACCACACACACACACACACACACACACACACACACACACGTCCCTCCTACAATCACACACACACACACACACGTCCCTCCTACAATCACACACACACCCGCTCTCCAACAGGACAGATTCATGCTACCTAAACCACATGGCTAATAAGGAACAGCAGAGAGGGGCACTTAGAACGGGATGCGAGGTAGGCAATCAGATAATATCTCCTACTAGTGTAATTCAAATAAAGATGTAATGAAATAGAAATAGAGTAGGAAGAGAAGGTAAGGACCAGGAAAAATTAGTAAAAAGACAAATTTAGTGATAGAAACACTATGCCCTATAAAGTTATGACTGACTTACTGAAATCTTAGAAATGTATTATTCACGGTGCATAAAAATCAACAAATTAAGCTTTTAAAAAGAAAAAGTGCATTATAATTCATTTAAAAGACCTGTTATAATAAATCCATAGCTCAAAGACGTAATTATGGACTTGGAATTCTGGCTTAATTGTATAGTGAGACATGTTGAAACATGATCTTGTAAATAGGTTATTACAGAGCACAGCTTATATTAGGAAGCCTTTTGGAATCCCAGATGACTCCTCTAAAAACTCCTAAGAAAGTCTACTTCAGGCAGTAAAAACCAGTGTTTGCTTTGTACAGAAAAGATACAAGATAAAATAGATTTTTATTATAGTTTTTATCATTGTGACTTTGGCCTGTAGGGGAGGGAAACTTCCTTCAGCTCATGTCTTTTCTGGTCACTCTCAAGTAATTTTTCTCAGTGCCTCATAGTTAATTCATAGTCATAAACATAATCGAAATAAGGTTATCTGAATTTGAATAGCCAATCCTCCAAAACTCCAGATAAATTTAGAATTAAATCCATTATCCATCAGGGACTTTTAGCAGGCCAGTACCTGTGGTCTAGGAAGAGTATGTTCATTGCTTTTCTCCTCCTCTACTTTTCTTACTGAGCTTGCAAAAGAGGTTTCTTTCTTCTGCATTAGACCTTGGCTGAGAGGGAGCTGGAAGGCAAGAGTACTGTGGCAGGTGCTGCTGTTATCGCTTAGGGCCCTCAGAGTGTCAAATGTTTGAAGATAATTCTTATTTCTTTTCTTTTTAATTTTCTTTATTATTTTTTTCATTTGCCCTAGGGCATATGCATTCATAAGAGAGAAAGGGAAAGTGAGAAGGCAAGGTCCCAGGTCCAGGACTCAAACTGCAGTTGGCCATGTGCAAGTCCAGCGCCTCAACCACCACATCACACCCCTGAAGAAAACTATTTTTCTAGGTAATTGTCCCAGATTACTTCAAGTTTCCCATGCTTGATCCTCCCCCCCTGCCCACCCCCATTTCAGGGCATGTACACTTAATCCTGGCAGTTACTTTTTTCCCTTTGTAATCCATTGGAGTCAAACCTAGGGGAGGAAAACTTTCTCTTCCCTCTTGGGGCAGGGTTGGGGGGGCTGTGAATTAAGCTAAGGAAAGGCAGATTAGTAAGAGGATAAGTTTAATCATATCCATGTGGGCATTCACAGAAAAATGTGACTCGAGAAACTAGTTGGAGTTTGGGACATGCCATCTTACTAGAGGAAGGGGACGGGGGAAGGGCACTTCATAGAATGACTTTTTCGTAAGATAAATTGGCCCTTTGGAGAATAGATGGGACATATGATAGTTTTGTGACAGTGTTAGGTGTGGTACTGGCCATGAGTCAGTCTTCTCTGTCCAGAAGATTTATAACAGTTACTAAGTCCTTTTGAGAGACTTGCTTTAGGCAGATAAGGGGTTTCTGGAACTCAAATGCCTTTTGCTTAAAATAATCTTTATGCCTCTGATCCATGAGTATTCTACCTTCACTCTCCTCCACCTGTCCTCCTGTCTCCAAGTGGCCTACTGAACTTTTTTTTTTTTTTTAAGGTTTTTGCCATAGGGTGTGTACACTCGCTGGAGAGAGACAAAGTGAGTGAAAGTGAGAAATCACCCCCTCAAAGGAGGGTGACCACAGCATAGTCCCTTCTTCTCCTTTCTCTTCCTGGGACTTTGGGCATGCACATGCCTGCACCTGGTGTGATTTTCAAGCCTCTAGATCTGGTACTCAAACCATGATTGGCCATGTGGGAATCCAGTGCCTTAATGACTGTGCCACCTGCTGGCTCCCCTACTGGACATGTTTCAAAATGACCTCATGGTGGTATAAAGCATGAGAAATATCTTTTCCTTCAAGCCTTCTAAATTCATGGTGAAAGCCCCATAGCAAAAGACAGATCAACAATAGAAAAACACACGAATTTATTTAAGTTTTAAGTGACACATAAGGAAATGAGATGCTAAAGAAATAGTTAAACCTAGTGTGTGTGCTTTCTTTTTTTAAGAGAGATTTTTGCTATAGGATGCATGCGCTCACTGGAGAGAGAGAGAGAGGGGTAGAAAGTGAGAAGTCAGAGAGAGAGAAAGTGAGAAAACCCCCCCACACACAGCTTTCCGCAGGAATGGCCACACCACAGTCCATTCTCCTCTCAGGATTTTGGGCATGTACACATGTTCCCAGGGTGAGTTTTAAGCCTCCAGGCTCTGTGACTTGAACCGCAGTGTTAGGTGCATACAACTTGCTCTGGAGATTTGTGTACTGCTGTACCTACAGATGGTGACTACGCGTTTTAGGACTTATTTTTTTCATCTTTTTTTTTTTTTTTTTTTTTTGTTATCTCCTTTCCATCTTGACATTGGAAAAATCCAGTTCTCCTGTATTTTAATAGTCACATACTCTTATTTTTTTTTTAAATTGTGGGCATGTATGCTTGCTGGAAAGAGACAGGTAGAGAGAGGGCAAAAGCACCCCTCAGTGGGACAGAGTGATGCCACAATCCCTTCACCATTTCTCTCATTTTATTCCCTACTAAATTATTTTGGTTGCTATAAACATGCTTTTTCTGGGAACAGCAGTTAGCATAATGGCTATGTCACTGAACTCCCATGTAGCTGACAGCAGTTCGAGTCCCGGACCCGGTGGTTTAAACTCACACCGAGCACGTGTGCGTGCGTGCCCAAAATCCCAAGAGGAGAATGGGGGAGAAGGGACTGTGGCATGGCCATCCCCCCCTGGGGGAGTGATTTCTCGCTTTCTGTCTCTCTGTGTCTTTCTGGTGAGCATATGCACCCTACGGCTAAAACCTCTCAATAATAAAAAATGCTTTTTCTTTTATTCTTTGGTCCTTGATTTTTCTTTTTAAAAATTAATTAATTAATTAATGTATTTTTTTTTAAGAGAGATTTTTGCTATAGGGCATCTGTGTTCACCAGATAGGTAGAAAGCAAGAAATTACCCTACCCCCATAGGGGGATGGCCATGCTACAGTCCCTTCTCCATTCTCCTCTCAGGATTTTGGGCACATATGCACACACTCCTAGTGTATTTTAAACCACTGGGTCTGGAACTTGATCCATGGTCAACTAAGTGGGACTCTGGCAACATAACTATATTTTTCTTAAGAATTATTTTATTTGACTTTATTTATTTATTTTAATTTGACCAGAGAGGAACAGAGTAAGAGAGAGAGGGAAAGTGAGAAAGCAAGCCACCAGGACTGGGACTCAAACTGCATGACCATGTGGGGAGTCCAGCACCCCTAACCACCACACCACCTGCTGGCCCATGGCAATGTAACTGTTATGCCATCTGCTGGTCCCTCTTTTTATTTTTATAATGCTATTTTTGCTATAGGGTGCCTGTGCTCACTGGAGACAGAATGAGAGAAAGTGAGAAATCACCCCACAGTAGGGATGGCCATGCTGCAATCCTTTCTCCTCTATTCTCCTCTCGGGATTCGGGGCATGCATGCACATGCACCCAGCATGTTTCAAGCCATGGGTCCGGGACTCGAACTGTGATCAGACATGTGGGAGTCCAGAACCATAACCACTATACCCCAGTCCTTGATTTTTAAAAATAACATTGAGCTTTTCCTTTTTTTTTTTTAAGAATTTATTTAACTGTATATGTCATTATTTATTATTTTTAATTTGGCCAGAGACAGAGAGACATAAGGAAAGTGAGAATGCAAGCCATCATGTCCAGGACTTGAACCATGGTTGGCCATGCGGGTGTCCAGTGGTTTAACTACCACGCCACCTGCCAGCCCCCATATTGAGCTTTTCTTAATCCTTCTTACTGAAGGTCTTTTTGCTTTTGTTTTTAAATGTTCAAGAACTTATATACCTGAAAATACTCTAGTGTACCCTAAAATGTAAATGACAGCTGACTGGATCTAAAATTCTAGGCTTAAAGTTAACAAATAGAGTTTTATAATAAAGAGTACTTTCTTTGTTAAATTATGATTAAATAATTTTACATGTCATTTATGTAAATGTTATAGTTCAAGTAAATATAAACTTATTTATCAGTTTACTAATTGGCTTGCACAGTATTCCTCTGGAAATGTACAAACTCTTTTTGGCTTGAGAGTCATCCTAGTACGAGGATATCGTGACTCTTGGTAGGAAACTCATTCCAGAGAGATTTGTAAGAAAGGGCTTTGAGTAAGAAAACTTTCTTTGATTCCTGGAAATCAAGACCCCCTGGGATGTTTTTCTCTTGTCACTCATCCACCCACTTTCGTCACTGTCCTGCCCGAATCATCAGCTAATAACTTGTAAGGCTGCTTCTTCTAGGAGGTTTCTGGGTTTTATTTTAATCTTAGGTATTATCAGCCTGTAGCGATAGTCGATGGTTAAAATATTGTCAGTAGATACAGTATGGTAATTAGGTAAATAGTAAAAACCAAATTAAGTTTTACCCCCTCAATCAGATACATCTATAGATTCAAGTATAGGTATATTTACTCTTGGCAATGGTTCGCAAATTATGTTCCTTTGGATCAGTGGTATTCTACCTCTAAAATAATACACATTTTTTAAAAAAAGTAAATAGAATGAGTAAATATTTTTTCTCTCATAGATTTTTCTTAAGTCTCTGCTGAAGGAAATTATGAAGCAAATTACAATATGGACAGGAAGAAATTGGCAACAGAAATTCATGCTTGGTTTACCATTCTCTTTAGCTCTTATAATGGGATTAAATATATCACTGAATATTTGTAGTGTTCCAAAAAGAACATATGTGGCTTTGAAGGTACTTTGACACTTGAAGATGTCTGCGGACCAATGGTCTTGATTAAAAATTGGTTCTTTGAATTAGAAAATAGAGTTTACATGTTAAAAAATAAGCAGTGTTATAAAGAAGACTTCAGCATCTATTTACATAAAAGTTGTTTTGAATAGGTAAAAGTTGCGCCTACTCTGCACAGAATTGTTTTGTTCATGAACATAAATAACATTTTTATTTTGTCACTTTACAGGAGCCCAGGCTTGTGTGCTTGTATTTTCTACCACAGACAGGGAATCTTTTGAAGCAATTTCCAGTTGGAGAGAGAAAGTAGTAGCTGAAGTTGGCGATATACCAACTGTACTAGTACAGAACAAGATTGACCTCTTGGATGAATCTTGTATAAAGAAGTAAGGTGGTTACTTTCGGGAGGAGGGAAAGGGGACTGTAATTCTATACATTTAAAACATTTTATTTATTTGTTTATTTATTTGGCCATAGGGTATGTGTGCTTGCTGGAAAGAGACAGAGACAGATAGAGAGGGAAAGTGTGAAATCACCCTCTGGGGGGATGGCCATGCTGCAATCCCTTCTCCATTCTCTTGAGATTTGGGGCATGCATATACATACAGCACACACCTGGTGTGATTTTAAACTGGTTGGCCATGTGGGAGTCCAGAGCCTTAACCATGCCCCCTATTTATTTAACTTTTTTTTTTGGAGAGGTTTTTGCTATAGGGCGCGTGCGCTCGCCAGACAGACAGAGACAGAGACAGAGAGACAGAAAGCGAGAAATCACCCCCCAGGGGGGATGGCCACGCCACAATCCCTTCTCCTCCATTCTCCTCTCGGCATCTTGGGCACGCACGCACACGCACCTGGCGTGAGTTTAAGCCACCGGGTCCGGGACTCGAACCACGGTCGACTATGTGGGAGTCCAGCGACATAGCCATTATGCTAACTGCTGGTCCCTATTTATTTAACTTTAAAGTATTTTTTAAATTTATTATAGAATGCAAGTACATATGAGAGAGAGAGAGAGAGGGAAAAGTGCATCCTTCATGGGGTTTGATCATGCAACGATCTCCTTCTCTAGTCCTCTAGTCCATCTGATCTTGGGTATTCATGCATGTGCCCAGCATGTTTCAGGCTGACTAGAGGGAATTTTAATGATGGTAGTCATGTGGGATTAGCCAGCCCAAAACATTTTAATATTTGCGCAGAACTACAAAATGTAAGAAAGGCTTTACTTAAATTTTTCTCCGAGCTAGTCTGTGTTATTAGTTTAGCTTATAAACATTATACCGGAGCCAGCAGGTAGCATGATAATTAAGGTATACTGGACTCCCACATGGCTGACTATGGCTCAAGTCCTGGACCTGGTGACTTATTTTCTCACTTTCCCTCTCTCTAATCTGTCTCTCTCTTTCTTTTCAATTTTAAGAATTATTTTTTATTTAACTTTATTTATTTTTAATTTTGACCAGAGAGGAACAGAGAGAGGAAGGAAGGGAAACTGATAAAGCAAGCCGCCAGGTCCATGACTTGAACTGCAGTCACCCATGTGGGAGTCCAGCACCCTTAACTACCATGCCACCTGCTGGCCCCTTAATCTGTCTCTTTCTGGTAAGTATGTATGCCCTATAGCTAATTAAAATAATAATAATGATAAAATTAAATAATTCTTTTTAAAAAAATCACACTGATTCATAAGTAGAAAAAATTAAAGGGGGGGCCAGCAGGTGGCATAGTGGTTAAGGCACCAGACTCCCATATGGCTAACCACAGGTCAAGTCCTGTACTTGGCAGCTGGCTTTCTTACTTTCTCTCTCTCTCTCCCTCTTTCTCTCTCCCTCTCTCTCTCTCTCTCTCTCAGTTGCTCTGTGATCAAATTGAAAAAACTATGATGCTGATTAATAAAATTAAATAATTCTTAAAAAATCAATAGAAGGAATTTTAAAAGCCTTTTTAGAATTCCAGTATAAACTTCTTGTATCACAAATCCAGTTCTTCATGTTAAATCAAATGTAGGGGTTAGCAGGTGGTGTAGTGGTTAAGATGCTGGACTCCCACATGGCTGACCACGGTTCTAGTCCCAGACCTGGCAGCTCAAAATTCACTCCAGGCACATGTGCATGCATGCCCATAATCCTGAGAGGAGAATGGAGGAGAAGGGATTGTGGCATGGCCATTCCCCCTGAGGGGTGATTTTTCACTCTCTCTCTCTCTCTCTCCATTTCTGTTCCTGTGGTAAGTGGAAGCACCCTATAGCAAAAATCTCTCTCTAAAGAAATCAAACTTAGACATAGTAAGAATGTTAAGAAGAGTACTCCTAGATGGTTTAATGTCTAGAATAATTAGCTACCCTATGTGGATGAATTTAGAGTTCTCTTATGTTCAAATTAGTGAACGAAATTTAGCATCCAGATATTTCTGTTGATAAATATTTACTCATTGCATTATTAATATTCTTTCTGGCTTTGGAAATCTTTTGTGTGTGTGTTTTCTTATATAAGAAGTTGACAAATCAACCCAACAGTCAGTGGTAAAAAGAACATTTATCTTGTCATATTTTCTGTGGGGCAGGAATTTGGGAATGATTCAGCTTGGTAGTTTTCTATGAAGTTGCAGTCAAAATGTCAGCTTAGGCCTATAGTCATGGCAAGCCTTGACTGGCACTAGACCACCCACTTCCCTATTAGCTCACTTACTTGGCCAAAGTCCTTAGTTCCTTGCCATGTGGGCTTCTCCTCAGAGTTGCCTTAGTGTTACCACAGCATGGCAGCTGCCTTCCAAAGAGCTGGTGATCTGAGAGAGACCAACACAGAAGCCACATTGTCTCTCACACCTAGTCCTAGAAGTCATATTCTGTCCCTTCTGTTGTACAGTATTAGACACACAGACCCACCTGGGATAGTGTGGAGAAGACTGCATAAGGGTATGAAGATCAGGAAGCAAGAGTGTCACAGGGAGCCTTCTGGAGTGTGGTTGCCTGGGCTCTATTAAAACTAAAACCAGGTGGGACCAGCAGATGGCGTAATGGCTATGTCGCTGGACCCCCATGTAGTCGACCACAGTTTGAGTCCTGGACCCAGTGGCTTAAACTCAGGTGTGCATGCCCAAGATCCTGAGAGGAGAATGGAGGAGAAGGGATTGCGGTGTGGCCATCCCCACCTCCCCGGGGGGAGGTGATTTCTCGCTTTCTGTCTGTCTCTTTCTGGCGAGCGCACACGTCCTATAGCAAAAACCTCTGAAAAAAAAGAAAGAAAAAGAAAAACTAAAACCAGGAATCCTAATAAAGCTGAAATTAGGAGTCCCCTCTTGTAAACACAATCATTAATATTCTGGCTTTGACTTTTGGCAGCAAAGTTGTTTCATGGCCAATGAAAATAAGTTATTCATTGTAAGAATTTCAGAGTAATTAAAATCAATTGTTCTTTTAAAAAAAGAAAAATAATTAAAAATTATATTGGGGGCTGGCAGGTTGCGTGGTAGTTAAGGGCACTGGACTCTGACATGGCTGACCATGGTTCTGGTCCTGGAACCGGACCTGGTGGCCTGCTTTCTCACTTTCCCTCTCTCTTTCTCACTCACTCTCATTCTGTCCCTCTCTGGTAAAATTAAAAAGTAAAGTTAAATAAAATAATTCTTTTAAAAAATGATATTGAATATTTTTAGGGCTATAGAGAGATAAGTGACTTTGTGTAGGAATTTCAAAAAGTTCATAGAAAAATGAAATTAAAATACGAGTTTACTGTGGCTCAAAAAATAGAAATCTAGGGAACCAGCAGTTAGCGTAATGGCTATGTCTCTGGACTCCCACGTAGTCGACCGCGGTTCGTGTCCCGGACTGGGTGGCTTAGAACTCACGCCGGGCGCGTGTGCGTGCGTGCCCAAGATCCCGAGAGGAGAATGGAGAAGGGATTGCGGCGTGACCATCCCCCCTGGGGGGTGATTTCTCGCTTTCTGTCTCTATGTCTCTCTCTGTCTGTCTGGCGAGCGCACGCGCCCTATAGCGAAAATCTCTCAAAAAAAAAAAAATAGAAATCTATGCCTACTTTTTTTATAATATGCATTTTCCATGAACTCACACAGAAAAGTCTTCTGTTTACAGTTACAGTATAATAGCTGGTATTTATCCCCTAACATAAAATTCTTCCTAAGTGCAACCATAGCTTTCAACCAGTTTTATTTAAGTGGGCATCAATATCAAGCTTCTTTAAAGAGAAATATGAACATTTTTTGAAAGGTCTGATACATGTTGTTCCACCCTGCCAATCTGTATTCAATAAATGTAAATCAAAAGTAGCTTAAAAGAAACTATCAGAAAGTACCTTTAAAAGCTTTTTCTTTAATTGATGTGCAGTGAGGAAGCTGAGGCACTGGCAAAAAGGTTAAAGTTGAGATTCTACAGAACATCAGTGAAGGAAGATCTAAATGTGAATGAAGGTAAATTGACTTTAAAAAATATATGTATATGTATATTTATATATTACAAGAAATATGTTTTAGTCTTATTTTTGTTGCATTGTTCAGAAATTATATTTATAATAAGAACAAAATGTTTTTTGTCACCTTCCTTTAAATAAAATTTGAAGGCATTCTGCTTCTTTGAATTAAGAGTCCTTAATTATTTACTAGTATCCTTGAATACTTGTTACAAACCACAGCAAAACTCTGGTGGGGTTTTAGGTTATCATCATCTTCAAATATTTAAGCTATTTGTATATAGTGAGAGTGTGTGTGCATATCCCTGCATGTCTATATTTTTCATGCATACCTCTTTAAAAATCCTGAATTGTTTCAGAATTCCACAGTAGTAGATAGTTCATTACATATATAATAATTAATAATATTTCCAGTTATAAGAAAGTGAGACTAGAGAAAGATGAGTGTTATTTTTCTTATTCCAGAATTGCCACTTATTAGATTGTCATTTATGTGTCTGGATAATTTGTTCTCCTAAAAAAAGTAGACATCTTTTCAAGACTGAGCCAATTTAGTGTTATCGAATATTAGTCACTATTTAAACACTTGAAACAGAAGAGCTAATGACTATAAGTATTATTTCATTTTTTATTAATGAAATACTAGTACACATTTATTAGTATTATTATTGTTCTCAGATATTTCTGAAATAATTTTTAAAAGCTGAATTTTTAACTATATTGTATGCTTCTAATTTTAATTTAAAATTTGTTTAGTGAGAATAAATATTATAATAAATTATGTAAAATCATGGATTTACAAGCATAAATCATTTGACCTGGTTGGGGTTGGGGTGTTTTTTATTCTAGTTTTTAAATATTTGGCTGAAAAATATCTTCAGAAACTCAAACAACAAATAGCTGAGGATCCAAAACTAATGCATTCAAGTAGTAACAAAATTGGTAAGTACCCAGGAAATCAGAGCTCATGTTTACTTGCTAAATAGACTTTCCATTCATTATCATTACATTGACTTTTTGAATATATGCTTTTTTAAAAAAAGAAATGTAGATACAGAAAATATTCAGATCATTGGTTATTAAACTTAGAAGTATCAAGTTTCTTGTTAAAAGGTTTATTGAGTTAAAAAGGTCTTTTGGTTTTTCTTTTTCTTTTTCACTGTTGACTTTCCTAAATTGATTTGATAACATTAAATAGAGATATAAAGACTTTATAAAAGTTTGTTCTTTATATAAAGGGTTTTGTAAAACTTTTTTTCTGATTCTACCCTTGTGTTGTCCTGTACCTTTTTTTCTTTCAAGTTAAATTACAGCAAAACTTTTAGCATTCCATGAAGAACAAGTATATTGTCTTCACTTTTACAAGAACTGACTGACCATGTCTCCCTTTTTTAAAAAAATAATTGTTTAATTTTTTTCATCATTATTATTATTATTCCATGTCTTCCTTTTTGCTTGGTTTCCAGGATGATGATAAGAGTTAAAATTTTGGCTCAAAGGCCAACCATGGTTCGAATTACCTACAGGATGTTGTTTCTTTTGTGATACTTAACATATAATGTCTTATAGCATTACTTAATTGTATACTGTCTTGTCTCATTTTATTAGGTTGTAAACTTCTTGTGGTCAAAGAATTGGTCTTAGTCATCTTTATATGCTTAATAATGTTTCTGGCCCTAGAGTTTGTGTACATGGATACTAATAAATTGCAGATTATATCCGTAAGCAACATACTCAAAACGGAAACTATTGGGTTGTTGGGAAAGTCATTTTTGCATAGAAAACAGAAAAATAAGTTGTGATTTTCCCAATGACCCAATATAACAGTTAAAAGTTTTTATTTACTTCATCTCTTATCGAATCATTTTATTTCTAGACCATCTTTGTTACTGTTGTTGGCTATAGGGCGTGTGTGCTCGCCAGAAAGACAGAGACAGACAGAAAGTGAGAAATCACCCCCCATGGGGGATGGCCATGCTGCAGTCCCTTCTCTCCCATTCTCTTCTCTGGATCTTGGGCACGCATGCACACGTACCCAGCATGAGTTTAAGCCACTGAGTCCGGGACTCGAGCCGCGGTCAACTACATGGGAGTCCAGTGACATTGCCATTATGCCAACTACTGGTCCCACTTTCAGTGTTTTTATATACAGTATTTTTATAAATATGAAATCTTACAAATACTGTTGTTAACTATAAATCAGGTATTCTTGAGGAAGTTATATGATGTTATTAAAACTATTGTATTAACTGATTTCAAGTTTGAAAAATAGATTCTTCGTGAAACAATGGAGAACAATGTGCAGAATCTGCCACACTTTGGGTTAAAAAAGGGAGGTTAAAAAGGGGGATGGTGTATGTGACTGTGTGTATGCATTTTTACATATGTATAAAATAACCCTAGAAGGGTAGGAAAATTGATGAAATGCGTGCCTTTGGGTGGGAAAACTGGCAACAGGGAGATTAAAGTGAAAAGGAAACTTTACCATTACATGTTTTGTACCTTTCTAATTTTGTGCCATTTGTGTTAGCTATTAAAAATAGATGAAGCGCGGGACCAGCAGGTGGCGTGGTGATTGAGGTGCTGGACAGTCCCACATGGCCATCCATGGTTTGAGTCCTGGACCTAGTGGCTTGCTTTCTTAGTTTCCCTCTCTCTCTCTCTCTGGTCAAATTAAACTAAATGAATGAATAAATAAAATTAAATATTTCTTTAAAAAAATAAATGGAGCAAAAACAAAAGCTTTAAATTATAAATACTTAAGTGTCTATGGCTGTATGAATTGATAAGCATAATGTGATACATCCATATAATAGAATATTATTCATCCTTAAAAAGGAAAGAAGTTCTAAAGTATGATACAACATGGGGGATCCTTGAGACGTTATGCTAAGTGAAATAAACCAGGTATTCAAAACCATAGAGACAGACAATGTCAGTGCCAGAGGCTCGGGAGGGGGATGGAGAGTTATTTCCATTTTAAAGATGAAAAGAGCTGTGGAAGTGGATGGTGGGGATAGTTGCACAACATTATTAATGTACTTGATACCACTGAACTGTACATTTAAAATGGTGAAGGTGCTCAATTTTGTTGTATTTTGCTATAATAAAAAAATGATTATAAATGCTTGAAAATAGTACTGATTTTACTAACAAGATGGGTTCCATGACGTAATTCCAAGGTGTATTATTATCATCTCTGTGTTTTCCCTCAATTTATACAGGTGTCTTTAATACATCTGGTGGAAGTCACTTGGGTCAGAATTCAAGCACCCTTAATGGTGGAGATGTCATCAATCTTAGACCCAACAAACAAAGGACCAAGAAAAACAGAAATCCTTTTAGCAGCTGTAGCATACCCTAAGACATTTTGGGGTGAAAAAGTTGAATTACATTGTGCAATTCAGTAAGAAACACATCCAGCTGTCATGGCGTGTTGCAAGTTTTTTTTTTTAGCAGACTTTGCACCTAATAGCTCTCTGAAAATTGAGGGATTTAAATATTGTTCTGCAGTACTTCTGGGAATGTAGTGAGACCTCTGGTGGAAGAATTGCTGCCCTGTGGACTCATCTTTATTTCTGACATTAGACAAAGCTTCTCCTGTTTTTGATGTATTCCTCTTGTATGTTTTATCTTGTTTTGTTTTCTTAGGTCCTCATCTGTGTCATGCCACATCCTCTCATTCAGATTACTGTTGAGAAAGAACATAATAGACTGCCCTGGGATGTGTCATTAAATGGTCAGGATGAATGAATGTGTGCTTTTCATACTATGGAAATAATCGGCATTATCTATTTCAAAGTAATATAAAATGTTTATTTTTATGTCACCAGTTGTCACCACTCCCATTGCTGGCAGTGGGATAGGTGTTGGGGAAAAAATCTCAGTTCCTAACAAAGGATACCTGCTAGTGAGTCATCTTTTCTACTCAAAATACAGTCTCCTTAATTTTTCACACAAAATATATTTTGCAGCAGATAATCTTATGGCCTTTATTAGCATAAAAATTATTATATAGTATGTCATAGTTTTATTCTATATTAATCAAATGTGTGTGGGTCAAAGTGTTTCATTTCTATTAAAAAATGTTTTTGAAGAAATGCTGTAAGAAATGTCAAAAACTGATTTTGCTGAATTTTAAATGCTGGAAAATAAATGAAATGCCTAAATATATTGGTACAGATTTTAGTATTTTGGATCAAGGAAAGACAGGAAGTGTCCTTTTTCTGGAAGATACCAAAAAAAAAAAAAATGCTGAAAGGTAACCCCTAAATCTTGCCAGATTGCATTAGTGTGTATTTTGGCAATGTTACTTGTGCAATATCTGTTTCATGTATCATGTGGAGGTATGCATGTAGATACCTGGTACTGGAGTGAACTGAAGGTATGTGCAGTATTTAATGAAACAAATTCTCAATTCATTCATGACACCATTAACACATGTGTCTGTGCTTTTTTCGTTTTGTTTTCTTTTTCAATGAAAAGTTCCCTACATACATTTTGCAACATGAGCTTCGATTTAAGTGTTTTGTGCCAAAAATAAACCTAATTTTTCAGTGCTTTACTATAAGAATTTATATTGTTTATAATATCTTTTTAAAGCAGTTTTCCTCTCTGACAGGTATATAAAAGAGGAGTATAAACATTTTAAAGTTGGAGCATTTCCCAGGTGAGACTTTTGTAAAGCCTTTTCTGTATGGCCACCTGTAAGCCTGGTGAGCTCAGGCTGTCCCAAGACTAGCCAAGTCTTTGAGAAGGCACACACTGTCTGCAGTCACTCAGGAGGTCCTGGGAAGTGTGGTAGCACATCTAGCACCTTTTGCTGCTGAGAACCCAACTTTGAACGTTTAAGGTTATGCTGACCATTTTTTAAAATGCATAAAAGATGACCTTTAGTTCTAATCCAAATTAAGGATTTTTAAAATGCTCTGCAATGCTAAAGCATCCTTTTGTTTACAGATTTTTATATGGTATTTTAAGATTATCACTTAAAAATTTCTATAATCCTTGGATTGTATAGCACCTTCCTCAAGAGCTCTGTCAGCATCACATACAAAATAAATTGTTTTTAAGGAATGATTTAATATGTAATCATGTGTCAGAGCATCAATTTTGTAACATGGGGTGTAGGTTTACAACTAAGATAGTTGCATAAACTCTGTTAAAACTGATTATCATTCATCAGTGGTTTTGTTTTTAACCAGTACATAATTCCCTTTCAATGATCTGTTTTTTACAAGTTTTTCATAATATGTAAACATAACTTGGAAGATGCCTTTTTTATGTGCCCAAAGTTGACAGCTCACATATAATTTTTCGAAATGAAGCTAACACTACCAAAAAGAGAATGAACAACTTTCCTCGTTTGTACAGTAAAAAGCTATTGGCTTCAGAGTTGACAGTGTAGTGCTTAGAAAGACCTCTCAGTAATGTGTCCTCCATTGTGCCTGTAACTTTTAGGGCCTGAGACCTTTTGTGAAGATCTTAGAATGAGGAGTTGGCTTTAGGAGCTCATGTCTCAACTTAAAAGGGTTGTACATTCTTAATGTAAGATATTGTTAATTGTCAGCATCCTCAAAATCTTTGAAATGGTTTCTGATAACCTGCTGAAATATTCCCCATTAATCATTAGCTTATCTGTTTCTCTGAAAACAGAATGAACTGATGGGGTAAAATCTTGTCCCACACTGCACAGTCATCTAAAGAACAGATAGATTTACTCAATTTTAACTATTAATTACAAATATATGTAATATTGTCACTCTTTAGGTGTAACCTATAAAACATGTAAATCTATCATACAAATAAATTTATTTGCTTGTAATCACAATGGACTCTGAAATACCAATTCCCAAATTCCTGGACAACTGGATGATTTGGCTACAGTAATCTTTATTATGCGGTGGTTCTTTTTTTCTCTTTTGAAATAGCTACAGTAAGATGTTGGGAAATAATCTTTTAAAAATAAAAACTTTGGATTAAAAGGCAAATTGAAGCTCTCCTATATTTTTGTTACTAATAAAAACAGTAATTTTGTAAATTTTAATGGAAAACCACTTATGTGTATTGTACTGAGTTGCAATTATGCCCTCAAACTTAAAGTATACTGCTTGATAAAATTTTATGAGATTAATTCCAGTAAACAAAAAATAAATGCATCTACAATTTTGCCTGGCATGTGTGATGTGTGGAACTACTGTGGAACTAAATAGTAAAAAGTGTATACTGGGGGCCAGTAGATGATGTGGTGGTGAAGGCATTGCACTCCCACATGGGTGATTGATTTGGGTCCTGCACTTGGTGGCTTTCTCTCTCTCTCGTGTATGTGCCCTATAGCAAATGAAAAAGAAGTAATAAATAATTCTCTCTTTAAAAAAAGTGTGGAGACCAGCAGATGGCATAGTGGTTACATGACTGAACTCCCACATAGTCGACTGTGAGTCAAGTCTCTGTGGCTTGGACCTCACACTGGGTGTGTGTGTGCATGCACGCCCAGGATCCTAAGAGGAGAATAAGGAAGAGAGGACTGAGGCATGGCCATCCCTTCTAGGGAGGGTGATTTCTCTTTGCCTCTCAGACGAGTACATGTGCCCTATAGCAAAAAACATGTTTTTCTTTTTAGAATTTTTTTAACTTTATTTATATTAATTTGACCAGAGAGGGACAGAGTGAGAGAGAAAGTGAGAAAGCAAGCTGCCAGGTCCAGGATTTGAACCACGGTTGGCTATGTGGAGTCCAGCTCCCTTAACCACCATCACACCACCTGCCAGCCCCACAAAAATCTCTCTTAAAAAAAAAAAAAAAAAAAGGGAACCAGCAGTTAGCGTAATGGCTATGTTGCTGGACTCCCACGTAGTCGACCGCGGTTCGCGTCCCGTACCCGGTGGCTTAAAACTCACGCCAGGCGCGTGTGCGTGCGTGCCCAAGATCCCAAGAGGAGAATAGAGGAGAAGGGATTGCTGCGTGACCATCCCCCCTGGGAGGTGATTTCTCGCTTTGTGTCTCTCTGTCTCTTTCTGTCTGTCTGGCGAGCGCAAGTGCCCTATAGCGAAAAACCTCTCCAAAAAAAAAAAAAAAAAAAACGTATACTACTACTACTTTAAAAATCAAGACAACCTGGGAACCAGCAGTTAGCGTAATGGCTATGTTGCTGGACTCCCACGTAGTCGACCGCGGTTCGCGTCCCGTACCCGGTGGCTTAAAACTCACGCCAGGCGCGTGTGCGTGCGTGCCCAAGATCCCGAGAGGAGAATGGAGGAGAAGGGATTGTGGCGTGACCATCCCCCCTGGGGGGTGATTTCTCGCTTTCTGTCTCTCTGTCTCTCTCTGTCTGTCTGGCGAGCGCACGCGCCCTACAGTGAAAATCTCTCCAAAAAAAAAAAAAAAAAAAATCAAGACAACTTAAAAATGTTTCATATTTCAGATACTTTGCCAATACTAAACCTATTTTACTGGTAGTGATTATTAATGAACTTAGCACTGTAGCTTAGATAAATTTGCTTTGGAAACTGAGTTTATTTTATACTTTAATTAATGTAAGTCTGCTTTAAAAAAAAATTGCTGTTTTTTGTCTTGATGCTTTGGGCCACAAATAACACATTTACATGTCCTTTCAAGTTCATTTGACAGGTGTTTTCCGTGTGTCAGGCAGTGTGGTCAGCACCTTGTATGCAGTATCTCATTACATTTTGTAACTCAGGAGTATTACTACCTTGATTTTACAGTTGGGGAGGGCAGAGACTTGGGTTAAATGAATGATGTCCCTTGGGGCTCTCTGCTGCAGGCAGGCTTATTTATTTTTTTAATTGCCATAGGATATTTTCCCTTGACAGAAAGTGAGAACCCGCAATGGGGAATGCTCACACTACAATCTTTTTTCCTCCATTTTTCCAGCCTGTCAGGGTAAGGGCACGTGCACAGACATGTCCAGTGTGTTTCTCAAGCCACTGAGGCTTTCAAAGCATGGTGGACAACATGGGATCCTCACCAGTTCTTATAGCAAACCTGAACCCACCAATATGCCTGTGTGTATGTTCTGTGTATTGTGCCAGGGCTTCATTATACATTTGGAGATGTATTTATAATACTCTATGGATCTGAATTCTTGGTCAGTTTATGAGTGTCAGGTTTCCAATCTTTGCTCAAACCGCCCAACTTCACCTGTTGTGATCCCTAGATTGCTGCATGTTAAAGCTGGTCTAGTTACTGAAATCAGCCCTCACTGTGATTTCAATGCCCATTATATGCAAGGGGATCATATTTGCAGCAATATTTAGTGGTTTAAAATACATTATTAAACAACCGTGTGTTCTAGTTTAAGTTGTTTTAATTCATGATCAAAGATAAGAATGTGATCGCATCCCTAAGCAGAAGGTCCAGGAGGATGAGTAGACGAAACACAAAAATAGAATAGCCAAGCTCAAGTTTGCTTGTGTACTGTTGTCTTGTCTTTTCCAAGATTCTCAGTTCTTTTACTTTATGTTTTGTTTTTTTTTTTAGTTCTTTTACTTTATGTTTTGAATAACTGTAAATATCTAGCCTTCAAACACAGCATTATCACATATATTTACTTCACACGTACACACCAACGTTCACCGTCATTTGAAAGGGACAAATACATGGATGCTTCCTTGTTAACAATCATCGCATGGGTGGTGTGGTTAAGGCAGCTGGATCCCACATGGCCAGCTGTGCCATTCAAATCCCAGACCTGGTAGCTTGAAAAACACGCCAAGTGCATGTGTGTGTGTGTGTGTCAAATCCCCAAAGGAGAAGTGGAAAAGGAATTGTGTGGCCATTTTCCATGGGAGTACTTTCTCTCTCTTTCTCCTTACAAGTAATATATGCACCCTCAGACCTTTTAAAAAAGAAAAAAGAACTGAACATAGCTCATTTTCCAAATCCTCATTTGTTGCATGTAGTTGTTGGTCTTTCATGCTTTCCAATTTTGGAATGTTCACGTTGAGTTCTCCATTAGCTGACTGTCTCTGTAGGTAAATTCTAATCACTGAGTCAGGTGCTAGACTGAGCTCCATCAATAGGAAGGACCAGCAAGCACTTAGTGTTAAGAACCTCACTTTCTTGGGTACTCAGGCCTTCTTTTAGATGTTGGTTTTTTTTGTTTGTTTGTTTGTTTGTTTTTGGTCATAGGGAATAAATGCTCACCAGAGACATACAGTGAGAAGGAAAGTAAGAAATTACTCCCCGGGGGCCGGGAGTGGCCATGCCACAATCCCTTCTCCATTCTCCTCAGGAATTTGGGCACACATGCACACACACTTGGCATTTTTCAAGCCACTGAGTCCAGGACTTGAACCACAGAGTTGGCCTTGTGGGATCCAGTACCTTAACCAACATGCTACCGCTACTGTTTTATTAAAAATGAAAGTGAGAATGCCATTCACACTGAATATGTGAATCGGTGTCCCCTGGTGGATACAGTAAGTCCTAGGAGGGCAGTGCTACTGGAAACCATCAGTATAAACTCAACTGTTAGCGCTCCCCTTCCTATCCCTCTGACAACTATAGGATCTCTTCTTTTTAATGCTGGGGGCAAGGGGATCCCTACATTAAAATATCATGAGAGTCAATTTTTTTTTTTTTAAGAGAGATTTTTGCTAAGGCATATGTACTTGCTGGAGAGAGAAAGAGAGAAAATGAAAAATTACCCCCCCCCCAGGGGGTGGCCATGACACCATCTCCCTCCCTCCATTCTCCTCGGAATCTTGGGCATGCACACATACATATGCCTATTTTAAGCTGTTAGGTCTGTCCGGGATTCAAACCATGGTCAACTATTTGGGGGTCCAGTGACACAACCATTATGCCACCTGCTGTTCCATCTTTTTTTATTTTCTTAGAAAAAGATTTTGCCTTAGGGTGCATGTACCCTAAGAGACAGAGACAGTGAGAGGCAAAGTGAGAAATGACCCCCAAGAGGGGGTGGGGGATGGCCACACCGCAATCCCTTCTCCATTCTCCTTTTGGGATCTTGGGTTTGTACATAGGCACACACACTTGGTGTGATTTTTCAAGCCATCAGGTTTGGGACTCAAACTGTGGTCAGCCATTAGGAAATTCAGCAACATAACCATTATGCCATCTGCTGGCCCCAAAGGTCAATTCTATATCTGTCACATGTTTTTTTTAAATAATTGTTTATTGGGACCAGCAGGTGGAATGCTTAAGGCTCTGGACTCTCACATAGCTCACTGTGGTTCAAGTCCTAGACTTGATGGCTTGCTTGCTTGCTTGCTCTCTCTCTGGTGAAATCAAAAAATAATAAATAAAATTAAAATAATAATACTAAAATATTGTCTATTTAATTTTGTTTTTGAAAATTTGACCAGATAGAGAAAGGAAAGTGAAAAAGCAAGCTGCCAGGTCTGGGACTCGAACCACAAAGATGTGGGACTCCAGCATCTTAACCATCATACCACCTGCCAGTCCCTGTAATACTTTTAACTGGGCAAGATTTTCAATCTTTCCCCATTTGGTGAACTCTGACAGCCCTTTTGTCATCTCTGCACATCTTGCTGTGTCACCTGATCACCCATTAGGAAGCCTATACTTAAAGGTGGAGGCAGAAAGCAGGCTTTGGGGAAAAAGCTGGCCAAAGGGCACTGGTGGGAAGCAGTGCTAAGGAATAGCAAGGCTGCCATCTTAAAGGTGTGGATTATATGCTAGGAGTGGTATAGAGTCAGCCTAGGGCAAAACATAATAAACTTAGCTGCTCTTTAACTCTATTATCGACATATAAGATTGAGAGCTTAAGCGAGCATGAGAATGTGACTCTTATAGGGCCAGGGCATGGTGGTTAAGGCATTGTACTCCCACCGTGGCCAACGGCGGTTCAAGTCCCAGACGTGGCGACTTGCTTTCTCTTACCCTCCTCTTGTCTGGTCAGTGAACATGCCCCATAGCAAGTTAAAATAATAATAATGATAATGATAAAATTAAATAATTCTTATTTAAAAAAATGTGACTCATTTGAAAGTAAATTATACTTCTATTCTAAAAATAAATGTTAAGAATCAACACATCGAGGTCCCCACTCTTTAGCTAGAGCTGCTGCAGACCAGGAACTCCCAGCAGTTTGGAGATGGCAAACACAGCTCTTCCAGTCTGTGGTACTAAGTGAATGGCCTCCAGTAAAATTCCACTGCAAAAAATGAGGAAGAAACTATACAAAGAATACAAAAATCAAGGAGTCAGAGCCAGATTTTGTGGTAGAACGAAAGAGAGGCTGGCAGGTAGGCATGGTGGCTAAAGGTACTGGACTCTCACACGGCTGGCCATAGTTTGAGTCCCAGACCTGGTGGCTTGCTTTCCATTTTCCCTCTCTCACTTTCGCTGTCTCTCTCTGATGAAAACTGGACAGTCATAACAACAGTAATAAACTTAAATAATTCTTTAAAAAAAAAAAGGAGTCTTGGAATAAGGGAGGTAGGAAGTGAGTTCCAGAGTGGAAGGGATTCACAGATGCTGGTAATACTTGTGATCCTGGAAAACTTGACTGTCCATTTCTTTTTTTTTTTTAATAATTATTTTATTTATTTAAATTTGATCAGAGAGGGACAGAAGGTGGGGGGAGTAACAAAGCAAGCCACTCGGTCTGGGTTTTGAACCATGGTCAGCCATGTGGGAGTCCAGCACCCTTAACCACCTGCCACCTGCAGGCCCCAAACTGTCCATCTCTTAATTTTCAAAAAGATGGTAAACAAACAAATGCTACAAAAAAATCTTTGACAGTCTGACGACAGCAAATCAGAGTCTCCTGACAAACCAAAAGGCTTTGCCATAAATAGAATTAATGTTTCCATGAAATGGAAAGATTTAAATGAAGTGAGTTGGACTGGCGAAGGCAGCAACCATGAATGTCCTCAGGTTGTAATTGCTTTTCACAGACTAACTTGGCAATTTTGTACAGAAAGTGGAGCTCAATAGTTTTTGCACTGAAATATATTTAAAAAAAAACAATATGGATCTTGATTTTTGTTTTTCAGTGTGAAGACCTACATTTTAATAAAAAGTGAGTGTGTTGCATTCATTTCAAGTATAGGGGGTGTTGAAGTTTCTGAATTTTTAAACTTGATCCATTTATTTACGTATTTAAACTTGACCAGAGAGGGAGAGAAAGAGAGTGAAAAAGTGAGAAAGCAAGCCACCAGGTCTGGGACACAAACCATGGTTGGCCAGGTGGGAGTCCAGCGTCCTTAACCACTATGCCACCTGCTGGCCCTCTGACTAGTTTTTTGTTGTTTCTACAGGGCAAGTGTACTCTCTAGAGACAGAGAGAGTGGGCGAGGAAGAGTGAGAAATCTTCTTCCAGTGGAATGGCCAAATCACAATTCCTTCTGCACTCCTCTTGAGATTTTGGGCATGCATGCACAAGCACCTAGAGTGATTCTCAAGTGCCAGGTCCAGGCCCCAACCATGAAACTGGCCAATGTAGGATATAGCAGCTTAACTGCCATGCCATCTGCTGGCCTGAGGTTTTTATGTATTAATAGCACTAGTTACTTTGCACAAATTAAGTGTTCTATACTTGCTTCATTTATCACAGAAAGAAAAAGGAATTAATATATTAGTTAACCTTAAAACAAAATACAAACTAGGTTGGTTGTATCTAATGTTAGAATGTATATGTATAAACCTTTGACCCAATAAATCCCACTTTTGGGAATTTATATAAAGAAAATTAAACACAAAAGAGGAGCCAGACTGTGCAGTGGTAATACAACTAAATCCACATAGGAAGGTCCCAGGTTCGTGTCCCAGGGCTTCCCTCTATATGCCTGGCCTATGTCCATGACCCGAACTGGCTAGGGGTGACTGTGTCATGAAGATCCTTTTGGGGTTGCTCCCCCACTTTCTCATGGAAGAAGACAAATGAACTTTTAAAAAAGCAAAAGAAAGGAAGAAGCTATATCTACATAATCATGTTACAGTAATAGAGGTAAGTTGGAAACATGTCCAGTAGGAATGGGAAGGTAAGTAAATTATGGTACAGCTACAAAGAGTACAGCTTATTAAGGTGACAATTAGGTAGACTTTATATGAACATTTTTTAGAAGTCTTTATTATTTTTAATTTTACTATTACTGTTTTTAAAATTTGCTATAGGGCATACACAGAGAGAGAGAAAGAGATGTAAAGTGAGAAAGCCAGCCACCAGGTCTTGGAATGAAACCAAGGTAGGAGTCCAGTGCCCAAACACCACACTACCTGCTGGCCCCTATATCAGCATTTTGACTTAAAAGTTTTTATTTCTTTTTTAAGGTTTTGGTCATAGGGCTCTGTGCTCACCAGAGAAAGAGAAAGTAAGAAATCACCCTGGGGGGGATGACCACAATCCTTTCTCCTCCATTCTTCTCTGGGATTTTGGGCAAGCACACGTGCGCACGCACACACACGCGCACACACACACACACAGTGTGATTTTCAAGCTCCCAGGTCCAGGACTCAAACCACGGTCAACTATGTGATATTCCTATGCCTTTACCAGCACATCACCGGCTGGCCTCTTAAAAGAGTTTTTAAAAAGGCATGTTAAAGCATTGAAAATTGAGAGAGATGATGCAGTTGAAAAATGAAGTGGATATCTAATTATTTACAGTGGTAAAACAGGTGATTTTGAGACAGCAGGGTAACATAGTGGTTAAGGTGCTGGATCCTACATGGCTGACTCTGTGGTTTGAGTCCTGGACCCGGTGACTTAAAAACACACATGTATGTGTCCCCCCTCAAAAAAAAAATGTGATTTTTCTCACATCTTATGTCACATTTTCATGTATATCAAAAACATTCATAATAATGAGATGTGTAAATTTTTTTTTTGAGAGGTTTTCGCTATAGGGCACGTGCGCTCGCCAGACAGACAGAGAGACAGAGAGACAGAAAGCAAGAAATCACCCCAGGGGGGATGGCCAGGCCACAATCCCTTCTCCTCCATTCTCCTCTCGGGATCTTGGGCACACACGCACACGCGCCTGGTGTGAGTTTTAAGCCACCGGGTCCGGGACGCGAACCGCAGTTGACTGTGGGAGTCCAGCGACATAGCCATTATGCTAACTGCTGGTTCCAAGATGTGTAAATCTTTAAGTTCAATATAATTTGATATAGATGCCTAAAGAATTGCTTACTGAGGGGACATATGGAAAGGTTCTTGTTCTGTGATCCTTTTCTCTCTCTAAGCACAGAGCTTGGTTAACACTGTGTGTGCTGCTTCAGGTAAAGGATTTCTGGTGAGCCAAATGCTCTGGGGCCCGTTTCCATGCCAGGCAAAGCTCAGGAATGAGCAGCGATCCTTTTGCACCTACTTGAGCATAGCTGAGCATGTTTTCCCTAACATACTATGTTTTTACCCTCAAAAAGGTAAAATATATTGTGCTAGATCAAAGTATAAAAATTCAATCTAAAAACTTGTAATTAAAATATTTCTAGTTTTAATTGTAATTTGCAAAACTGATGACAGTGGGATATATTCTCCATTTGAAACAACTGTCAGTATCAAATAAGTGGTTACGCCTAACATAAAGAACTAGTTATCACTTAAAATAGCGTTTCGTCATTTTTACATCATAATCTGTAAGTGCTCTTAGATTTGAAGATTAATTGAATCTGCCTTCAGCATTTTGTTGCAGAGTTTTGGAACCAGCTCCTTTAGAATGCTCTAATAACTTTATGGCCTTGTCAGAGTTTTCGATATTTCTAAGCAGAGTCTCTAATCTTCTCTTAATTTTCTTCTGATCCTCAAGAGCACAGCCGATTACTATGGATTGAAATTTCTGATCAACTGGCCCAGGTGGCACCTCAGACAAACATGCACTGTAGAGCGACATTAAATGGGTCTTGGCATTTCCCAAATCATCCAGAAACTTATTGACCAACTCATCAATAATCCTTGTGGCATGCTTGAGGGATTCTTGCTGCTGGGGATTTCTAATTGTTTCTACTGAAACTTCGACCGTGAGAGTTCGTCCCATCAAACGGTTTGCGGTCAGATTTAATTCTTCTCTTTCTCCTAAACACAAAAAGTTTTGAAATGTCAATATGAAACATAAGCTTACCAATGTCAAGAATATTAAGGCATTTGTGGCTAAATTTATTTTCTAAATACAGTTTGCTATTACATTTTTTAAAGGTAAAAGCTAAAATGACAGTATATTAAGATTAACTGATGAAGTGTATTAGCTTACAGAGAAGTGTTGTACAAATGCCTTTTCCTGAAAATCCTTACAACATGGGAGGCCACACGACTTCTCAAGTTAGCATATCTGCACCCATCTGGCAAGTTACACATTTGTAACTGAGATGGAGATCATGTCTTAATACAGACAGAGAGCAGTAAGCAGTGAGCATTTGTGCTCAAAAGAGCTTACCGTTCCTGATCACTCTCTGTCACGATGATCAGAAAACATTGCTCCAAATTTTAGTTTCTCTGTACAGATTTAAGCAGGCCAGTGGTCTACGGGTTGGCTATCACCATGAGGCATTGACGGTAGAAAGGCCTCTGCCAACATTTATATGAAAAAATCAGCAATATCAAGCTTGTGTTCTGTAACTTCTTTCCTAAAGTAATACATCGATCCTTACCCGGGGTGACGAAGAGACAGCCTAGATCATGACCTGCTGTGATGAGTAACAGCTCTGGTCTAGAATTAGACTGCATACTTAACCTCATCAACAGCCTCGCTCACTGGCTTGTCCTGTGGGCCACTAAAAGCCAGGGTCAGTGAGAAGTCTCTGGAAGTCCAGTACCAGGAAACCCCAAGTGACCCATTCCTCCAAGAGCATCACAGTCTTCATGTGAAAATGACAGCACATTGTTCCATCAGTGGGTTCTCTGTGTCCCCCAGTTTACCTCCTTTTCTCTACATTTTTCTCCCTTTCTTCCAAGTGACAGCTTAATTCATCTCTTCTTGTCTTTACTTCTCTGCTTCCACTTTTGCTTCTAAAATTTTAAATCTCTCGCAGATCAGTAACTTGTAAAGAACTGCAGTTAGGAGTGTGAACCTGACTGGTTCCTGCTTAGGGCCAGCTCTTCTGGAGTCTGCAGGCCTTTGTCATTTGTCTGTCATTCCTTCAGCCATGGTCTGGGGGGTAGGGAGCATGCTGGAAGAATGGATGACCTCTGGGTA
The DNA here is from genome assembly GCF_000334495.1 of Tupaia belangeri chinensis. Lineage (NCBI taxonomy): Eukaryota > Metazoa > Chordata > Mammalia > Scandentia > Tupaiidae > Tupaia > Tupaia belangeri. Next base: position 1,924,741 of record NW_006159736.1, read on the forward strand.
AGTGGCTGCTGAAATAAACTAACAGCTGCAGCTGCTCTCCACAGTTGAAGTAAATGCTGAATGCTAGTGTGTGCATACCAAATGTCAAAACAAAAATGGACCCCCACTTATCATAAACCCCCTAAACAAGTGCAAAAGTCAAGCCCCCTTCTGTGGAAATGGCTCTCACCATCACTGATCTGCCTCATGTCCTGGCTGTTTTGGATACTGTGGATCATTTCCAGGAGGACTTCCTTCTCTTGCTCAACAGCAGTTGCAGCTTCTCTCAAAGCTTCGACCCTGTATGAATTGGGAAAACAGAACTGGGAGAATGTTCTTGCGATTAACTTCTCAATCTGACTCAACTTTAAAGATCACCAGGAACACTTTTCAAAAATTATTACTTTAAAAATATTTTTATTTTTTTATTTTTTGTCTACTTGCCTCATTTCCATTTTTCTCCTTGCTTGTTAGACAATCGTTCTACTAAGTGTTTATTTGTATTTTTTCTCATAAAATCTGTGTTAATGTTTAACTGCATATTTTCTTCACATCTCATTTTTTTCATTCAGCAGCATTTTCCGTAGGATATGTGCAGGGCAGAATTGCTCCAACAGGGTATGTGGACACTGAAACTGACCTAGTGCTATGATTGTTCTCCAGTTTGGCTGTACCAGTCCAATTGCAAAGTACAGGAGTCTCTGTCCCCACATCTCTAACAATACTAGCATTTTCTAACTTCCTATTGTTGCCAGTCAAATAGGCATAAGTGGCATATCATATTGCTTTCATTACTAGTAATTTTGGAAATCCTTGTATCCTTGTTAGCCTGTTCACAGACTTTTATTGTCTTTGTTTTAACAGTAGTTACTTGTCCTCATTAATTTGCATACTCAAGATATTAATTCCTTATTGGTCACAGACACCACAAACATCTCTCATCTGATCATTTAGGAACTTTGGAATGTCCTTTTTAAAAAAAAAGGAAAAGAATTATTTAACTTATTAACTTTCTCCCTTCCTTCCTTTTAATCTTTTAATTTGACCAGAGATGGAGGGAGGAAGAGGGAGGAGGGGGAGAGAGAGAAAGTCACCAGGTCCGGGACTTGAATCATGGTCCACCATTTGAGAGTCCAGCACCCTTAACTACCACACCACTTGCCAGATCCTGGAATGCCCTTAACTGAACAGTTGTGGTAATATTCTGATGTGATCAAATTAATCTTGCTTTATCTTACGGTTTATGCTTCTGTTTATCAAAGGGTCTTCCCCTTCCTGGGTCTTACATTTCCTACTATTTGTTGCTTTGCCTTTCACATACTTGTCTTCAATCCATTTAGAATCTATCCAAGTGCATAATTAGGTAAGGATTTTTTTCCTTGGAATAGTGAACTATTACCTCCATCGTTATTTATCAAACAATCTATCTTTCTGCTAATAATCTGTATATTAAATTTACCTCCAAAGTCTCTATTCCATTCTTTTTCTGACTGCTTTTATTCCATTCTTTCATAGTACTGGCCTTGTAATATGCCTTAGTATTCGGTAGGGCTGCCCCTCAATCTTTAAAGATAATTTAGCTATTTATGGACCTTTATTTCCTTCATAAACTCAAGATTAAGTTTACTGAATTTCTCCAAAAATTGGGGGAAATCTGATATCTTTATAACATTGTAATTCCATTCAAGGGCATGATGTCATTTATTCAAACATTCTTTTTTTTTTTTTTTTTTTAGGTTTTTGCTATAGGGCGCGTGCGCTCGCCAGACAGACACAGACAGACAGACAGACAGAAAGTGAGAAATCACCCCCGAGGGGATGGTCACGTTGCAATCCCTTCTCCTCTCGGGGTCTTAGGCACGCATGCACACGCGCCTGGCCTGAGTTTTAAGCCACCAGGTCTGGGACACAAACCGCGGTCGAATGCATGGGAGTCCAGCAACATATCCATTACGCTAACTGCTGATCCCCAAACATTCTTTTTTTATTAGAGTTTTGAAGTATTCTTCACAGTTTTTTGTGGATTTCTGAATGTTCCAGATACTCTGTGGACGCTGTTGCTATTGTAAATAATTTAAATTACATTTTCTAGTTGTTTAATGCTGTTCTGAGAAATGCTGTTTCTATAAGTTCATCTTGTAACTGGAAATCTTGATTTATCCTTATTCATTTTAATGATCTCTTTTGATTCTACTGGTTCCTCTAGGTTGATGATCACATCACGGGCAAAGTATGATAATTTTTATTGCTTTCCTTCCAATCTATTTATCTTTATAGTATTAACTAAGGTCCTCCAATACTGTATTAAGCAGGATGGTGATGGGAGCATCTTTGTGTTTTCCCAAATTTAAAATGAAAACTTCTGTAGATTTTTGTTATTAAGTCTTGATTAAACTATAGAAACACTATTTTCCTAACCTCCCCTAACTACACACACGTGCATTCACTGTACACACAGAGGAACACACCAAGTCATTCAAAAAGTAGGTTGTAGAATCCTGATAGCAAGAGACAAAAATCTTACTTATATATTTAAAACGCTCTATTTCTAGGACACTTTATTGTTACAGAGATAATAAATAAGTTGTCAACTTTTGCAAAATGAGTATCATAACTGTCTCCAGTATTTGGGGGGGGGGGTTCTAGAAATATAAGACCATGGAAGATGTGATCCTGACTGCTGCCCTGAGTGGGCACAGAAGGAACCACCTCACTAATGTTTTAGCATGTCAATTCCATAAAAAGATCCTCTCTCCTCACCCCAAGTGCACATATGTCTTTTCCCCTTCTGTCACCCACCTGTTATACCCCAAAATAGCACTGAAAGGCTGAAAAATCACAGGGTGGCTTTATTCTTCAAGACATTAAATATATATTGAGTTTTGTGTTTATAAGAGCCAATAAAGGGGTCGGCAGGCAGCATGGTGGCTTAGGGCCTGGGACTCCCATGTGGCTGACTGTAATGTGGTTCAAGTCCTAGACCTTGTGGCTTGCTTCCTCACTTTCTCTCTGTCTATTTCCCTCTCCCCACCCCTCTCTGGTCAGGGGAAATAAAAACAAAAAAATAGGGACCAGCAGTTAGCGTAATGGCTATGTCGCTGGACTCCCATGTAGTCAACTGCGGATCGTGTCCCAGACCCGGTGGCTTAAACTCACACTGGGTGCGTATGCGTGTGTGCCCAAGATCCCCAGAGGAGAATGGA
>NW_006159736.1:1928004-1933283 GCF_000334495.1 Tupaia belangeri chinensis
CGCCCTATAAAAAAAAAAAAAAAAAAAAAAAAAAAAAAACTCTCCAAAAAAAAAAAAAACATTTCAACTCTTACAGATATCTTTTTGTCTACAACTTTTTTATGAGTTCTAGAAAATTCTTACCTATTTTATCTTTGAATAGTCTCTGCCCCCCATTCTATTATTTTATTCTGGAACTCTAGTTAGACAAATGTTAGACCATCTTTCTTTATCTTTCATGTTTCTTAATATTTTATCTGACAACAATTTCTTGGCGGAGAGGGGCAGTTCTGTTTTCACTAGCAGATTCTGGAAGCAGCTACATGTCCAAATTGGGAAAGAACTTATCCTCACATCAAGGCTGGCCTGGGCTGTGCTCCTGGAAAACACTGTATGAAAGCACAACCGAGCAGACTTTGACAGAAAGGGATTTTGGCCGATGTACACGAGGACCAAATTGGAGCACAAGCATCCACAGCTAGTGCCAGGTCCTGGGCACCTCACAAGAAGGGCAAATTTTTGGAAGACTTAAGAGATATTCAATGGCAATTTCACCAGGACTGGTTACTGTCCATACATCGGCTAATAGAGTAGGCAGTGGGAACTGTGGCGATCCTAGCTGAGCGACCTTAATCAATCACTCCCTTAGCCTCGACTTCCTCATCCATGAGAGGGATAAGGAGATGGCTGCGAGTGAATGAAGTAATCAGGTAAAGTGTTAAGCAGTGATTGACAGCAATGACTAAAACATTATATATATGCGTTATGTATAATGTGCCTAAAAATAGTACTGGCATACATTAACTTCAATGTAGTTGTTATTATGGTTACCATCATGAATATAAGCTTATTCATTAATAACAAGAATTTGTGTTTTCATAAAAATAAAAAATGGCAAATACTTATGTCATGGGTTTATTTGAAAGAAATAATTTTTTTTTTTTAAGGGAGATTTTCTGCTATAGGGCACGTGCGCTTGCCAGGGAGACAGAAAATGAAAAATCACCACCCCACCCCTCGAAGATGACCACATGACCATGCCGCAATCCCTTCTTCTCCATTCCGCTCTCAGGATTTGGGGCACTCATGCACTCACATCCAGCATGAATTTTAAGCTGCTGGGTCTGAGACTCGAACCACAGTCAACTGCATGGGAATCCATGACATAACCATTACACCATCTGCTGGGCCCAGAAATAAATAAATTCTATAACAGGTTCTTAAACTCATAGTCTTGTCTCTATTTAGTATTCCTGTATTGAAAGAATGCTATGGGTTGGCTGATGGCATGGTGGATAGGGTGGCTGGATGCCACATGGCTGACTGCACTGTTCAAGTCCTTGACTCAGTGGCTTGAAAACCATGCTCGATACATGTGCATGCCTGCCCAAAATCTTGAGAGGAGATTGCAGATTGTGGCACGGCCATCCTCCCTGGGAAAGCATTCTCACTTCCAACCCACTCCTTGTCTCTCAAAATACTGAAAAGAATAAAAAATAAACCAACAAAAAGAATGCTACAACTGTCACTTAATATTTGAAGCAATATAAAATTGTGAAGCATTGTCCCCAGTCATTACCAAAACATTAAAGTACATTAACTATCAAGACACTTTGGTGGTTTGGACTGGTGGTTTTAGTGTTAGGAGCTTCTCATTGGAAGCATGGCCTTAGGTAAGCCAGTTAACCCATCTGGACCTCAGTTCCTCATTTCTGAGAAAGATAATGTGTGCCCTTCTCCTACCTCAAAGAGTTGTGTAGGTTTTAAATGACCATGTATATGAAAGTGTCCTTTTAAATGATAGGCTATTATACAATATTAACCATGATACCATCTTGTTTTCTGACTCCTGGAACATTAGCACACCCTAACAAACTGTAAGCAATACACTTTAAGCTGGACCCATGACCCCTTATCACCTCCCATCCTAACCCTTCATTCTTTGGCTGCAGCCCAGTGAATGGCTGATTTGGGGAAATGTGTGAACAGCACTCTCCCAGTCCTATCTGTTCCTCCTCTGCCAGTCACGAAAGTCATCCCCCAATCTTCAATACCATCCCGAGCCGTTTAAAAGCCACTCCATTCCTGGCACATAGTGGGTGTTTGATATTTACTGAATTAAAGGCCAATCTTAATGGAATTTTCACCTCTTTCAGTAAAATCCACTTACTTATTCTTCCATCTTAAAATATGACATATTTTTGAAAATTCCAACAAAAACTATTAGAGCCTGGAAAGCCAGCCTTCATGTGTTCAAATCTGGACTCCACTACTCTGTACTACTGTTACCTTGGCCAAGTCACGAAAATTTTGAAGTCTCAATTTCCCGTCTGTAGAGCGGCAGTCATAGTTACCTCCACAAAGACATGGGGCCTGGCATATAGTCAGTGCTCATGAATATGTTATTTATAAATCACAATAAATGTTAAAAAGAAACAAGCCAGGTGTCTTGAGCCACTGACAAAATGCCAAGTTCAGGTTCCATTTAGAAATGGTTGCGAAAACTTTGGAAGGGAGCAATAAAGATGAGCTGCAGTCAAAGAAAGGCTAGCGTAATGAGAAAGAATTGGAAACAAAAGTAAATTCTTTACAGTTTTTAGAACTGTCCTTGCTAAACATTTTAAAGCATTTCGAAAGCATCATGTGGTCCAGTTCATACTCCAGGATACCATTTGGTACTCTCGTTTTCAGTTTCATGTGAAAGAAGTTTCTTCCATAATCCACGCCACCAGTGTAACTGGGAAACTGTAAAGAAATGCATGCTCGTAAGCACAAACTGCAATGTTTTTCTCTGCCCAGTAGTGTATGAGTCATCCTGCGATAGGAGACAGAGACCCTAAAAATATAGTTAGAAACCCTAAAAACATAGTTAAGAACCCTAAAAATAGTGTTAGGATATAGGCCCAAAGCAGAATCACAAAATGGTTGTTTTAGGATAGAGGCAAAGCAGCTCAGGCTCGGGCTGGGGAGAGACCTCTAGTAGTGGTGGCTCAGAGACTGACCCAGGCAGCAGGACCAAGAACTACAACAATTTAACAGGCTCCACCACATTCTAGGAGGAAGATAAGATAGTGGTTGTTAAGGCCCAAAGCCTCTAGACAAAGAATCTCCTGACCTTCTACCCACTCCAAAATTAGGGGAAGAGTAAGGACCTCTCCCGTATGTGCCCCTCCACATCTCGACAAGCCTAAACAAGACCCCTCTCACCTAGATAAAAACCCTCTGCTGGTTCCTCCTCAGCAGCATAACCAAGAACTAAAAGGCTTTTTAACAGGCCCCACCACATTCTAGGGAGATAAGATTTTCCAGGACTCCTCTTCTTGGGGACTGTTTTTCCTGCCCTTTCCTTCAATGAGCTCCCTGCTTTAGTATACCTACTCTGTGTCTGCCTCTCTTAATTTTTTCAGAATACGGGACAAGAACCTGTGTCTCACCCTTGTGCCCCCAAGTTCCTGAGACAATACTTAATATAGAATCAAACTATTAGAGCCAAATGACATGAGTGTCATGTTTTCTTTAAAAAAAAAAAAATCTATGTTCTTCTAGGCTTGACTCTAGCTCTCAATAGAACCAAATTGTAACTGCTCAGGTTTCAAAAATACGAATAGGGTCAGCATTAGCATTTTTCTCTATTTTCACTTACCTTCTGAAACACTTCCTTAGTCTTTAGTATTACTTTTATTAAAGGAAGAAACAAAGTTTACGCAAGTTTAGAATTACTACATTAATCAGACTTACCTCCTCAGTTCAAGTATTACTTAAGCAAGTTGTGATTTCTGTCACTCATGTGCAGTAATCAGAATTTATTTTGCATTTATTCACTCACTGGATTATAACAATACTCTGAAGCCAGAGGCTTTCTCCTGGAGGAGCACTTGAGTGCTTCTGTATCTACCACATGTGAGGCATTCATTCAAGTGTGTGGACAATGACTCAGCTCAAAGCAGGGAGGGGGAACATCCTCCTCATTCTTTAAGAAAAGTCTCTTCTTTCTGCGTAGGGGAGAGAGACTGAAATGGCTGGGAACATGCCATCAAAGTTCTAAAGGCCTGGAGAGAGGTGCGAGTGGGTTGGTAAGCTACCACATAAAAAGAAACGCGTTTACTTGGAGGGACCTTAGGTGGCTGAGCTGAGGCCACTGATCTCCAGTTTTGCTCCAAGCCAGAAGCTCAACAGGTCAAGTTGGCTAGTTGTGTAAAAATCCATCACTAAAGCACTACTTTCCTCTTCTATTTGTCTCATTCTGAGCAGAACCCGGGAACCTGGTGTAGAGCTCAGGCTCCTGTCAGCCATGAAATTTTTAAAGGTGAAAAATGTTCTCATTTTCTGCCTTCCTTTCTCCCAGTAGTAAAAACTGTCAATGTGTCCTCTGCTAAGAGATACTGTGGTTATTAACCGATTTTCTTGGCAAACAGACAGTTTGCATGTCTTGGTATGTCGCATGGAAAGACACACGTACAGCACTTCTTAAACTTCGTTCTCACAGACTCCTCCATCCATTCCAAACCTGGTGAAAACGATGGGAAGAAAAGTCTGTGTACTGTCTCAGCTGATTGTGGGTGCCTAAAAATGATCATTAACTACACCTGCACACAAGTAGCATTTACACAACATTTACGGAAAGTACCTAACAGTTTACATATATTGTTGAAGGAAAAGAGTGTTCCGAAATTTAAGATTAAATTACTGAAGCTTACTACTGTATTACTTAAAAGCTTAGGTGAAACACAAAAACGGTGCCTCTCTGTCCATGCTTTCGGGCCAGCGACTGCACTTTCAAGACCGCGCGGCGGTGTCTTCTGTGTAGGGAGGTGCACAATCAAAACAGCCCGGACCGCGCGGGGCTAAGGGGCAGCGAGGCTGTCAAGTCTGTTCCATGGAACACCCCGGCTCCCGTTCCCCCCACGGCCCCTCGTTCGTCCTTGTCCTCTCTAATCCTTGCTCTCAGATGAATTTCTAGATCTTCCCCTCTTTTGTTCGTAAATACTTTGGAGTAAGGAAATCTACTCTACACCAGGGCCACTGTAAAACTGCTGCCTCCCTTAAAAATGCGTAGCGGGAAAGGGGTACGTTAAAGCGCGTTTGGACCTCCACAGAAGGTTCTAGAAGTTCTGCAGACCGGGGCGCCGCGGTCCTTAACCTCAAGTACTGTCTAGTACTTGTGTCTTCTCTGGTTTTCCTCGCTCAGGTGTGCGACTGCGAACCGGGCCACAAATAACACCCTCGCTCGCTCAGCTTAAATCGAAGGCGTTCTCTCGAACGAGAAGAGAAGCCACCAAGCGGCAAACCGAACGCCGCCA
>NW_006159736.1:1933562-1963437 GCF_000334495.1 Tupaia belangeri chinensis
GACGCCCGCGGGGGCGGCCCGGGGACGCGCCGACTCCGCCGCTGCCGCGTGGCCAAAGAAGGGCAGGCGCGCTGGCCGCGGGGCTCGGGTGCCGGGCCTGGGACGGGGCTCCAGGGTGGGCGGGCGAGCGGGGCTTGGGCCTGAGGGGACGACGGGAAGCAGGGACGCAGAAAGCGGAGGACCGGGGAGGTCGCTGGTCCTTCTGCTCCCGGACCCCCGGCTCCGTCTCCCGGCGTGGCCCGAGCGCAGCCGTCCCCACACGCGACGGTACCTAGCAGTAGACAGGCTGTGGGCGCATTGCCAGCGACGGGAGGCTCCGTTTACTAACAGTTTCTCCCCCACCCATAATTCAAAGCAAGAACGAGGCTGGAGCCCTCTGATAGGGGGAGGAAGGGTCCCTTTGTGAAACAGCGCAAATACAGCTCCTAGGCAATTGATCCTTGCCTGACCGGCCCTGTTACCTGTCACATTCCGGAGGGAATAATGAAAGCCTGGACAATACTGAAGCTTTAGAGAAAAAGAACTTCACACCCAATTTACTTCAATAATAAAGGTACAATGGGCCCCTAGATCAGACATCCTAAGGAAAGTGGAAGACAGAGTAAGGGCTGAGTACAAAGATTTGTCTACCTACAAAAGGGTGTTTCGCTTCTCTGTCAGAGTTACCGCTATACTTTATATCGCAAGGATGAAAATGTACAGGACACGTAAAATGACAGATAATGACACTTTAAAACTGAACTACAACCTTTGTAATCTGAGATTAAAGCCATTTAAATACTTTTAACAGAAATGAGGCCCTTAACCTCGGATCTCAATTTCTTCTGAACTCATTCTAAACTCCAATAAACTACTGGTGTAGATTATTTGGCCTCCTTATTTTGTCATGTCATGACAACGTGAAATAGGAACACATTTTGCGAAAGGTTTCAGTCTATTAAGTGAAAAACTATGGTCTATCAAGTGACTTTAGAATCATCCCAAACTCTTCTTGCTCATAGCCTACATCCAGTCCACTGATTAGTAAATCCCATCAATGCTACCTTCAAAATAAATCCAGACTCTCCTCCCAATTACCCGCGGCCACCATTCTGGTTCTGGTCAATTTGTACCTCAATCACTCCAGTACCCTGCTCTCTGCTCTCCCAGCTTCTTTCAACACTTCTCACATGTATTCCCAATACAGTAACTAAAGTAATCCTTCCAAATAAGGCAAACTATGGCCACTTACTCTCAGGAACTGCCAAAGGCTAATTCAGAGTAAAAGCCAAGATCCTTAGGAAAGCCTCCAAGACCTATCTCCCATCCATTCTCCAGGCTCATGCTGCTTTGGCCATACTAGCATTTTTTTGCCTTTCCTTGCTTTTCCTTACCAAGCACGGATCTAGGCATTCTCATCCCCCACCCGGACCCCTCTTCCCTCTACATATATTTGTATGGCTCATTCCTTTACCTTCTTCATTCAGATCTGCTCAAGTTCACCTATCAGTGAGATCTTCTCAGGCTACCCTTTTAACAGCAAGCTTCCCCCCAACTCCCATCCCACTGCTTATTCCCTTCCTATCTTTCCTTTCCTTCTTTACACTTATCACCAGTTTTATTTATTCGCCCTGTCCAATCCTCTTCTTTCCCAGTGTGTACGCCATAGAGTACACATTGGACACATAGAGGACACAAGTCCCAATAGGGACGTTGTTTCACTCACTGGTATATCTCAAGTGCTTACAGCAGTCACTGGCACATGAGAGGTACTCAATAAATACTTTGCGTGAATGAAGTAATGAAATAAACATTGGTCAATTTAGAAACATTTACTTTGCATTGTAATCTAGGTAAATTTCTCAAGCATCCACTGCCTACATACATCTTGTTTCTAAATTCAAATCAAATTATTAATTTTGAAATAATTTTTAATTATCAAGTAGAAATACAGTGACAATTATTAAAACATTAAACAATTCAATTATCTCTTTTTAGAGGTCATGATGAAATATCCCTTTCTTGTCAAATCAAAAGCTTTATTTACTCTATATCATATATACTATTAAAGCTTCTCTTTTTATTTAAAGGGAGATTTTTGCTATAGGGTGTGTGCACTCATGGGAGAGACAAAGAGAAAGTGAGAAATGACCTTCTACTCTTCGGATTTGGGGCACACATGCATACATACCCAGTTGTGTTTTAAGCCACCAGGTCTGGGACTCAAACCATGGTCAGTCATGTGGGAGTCCAGCACCTTAACCACTACACCATCTGCTGGCCTCTCAGTCTCTCTTAAAATGAGCATTTACAATAGTGTAGAATGTACATCAGTATGTAGAATGTGCAATCTCTGGCAAAGACAAGCAGTATCCTCTTGTCCCACATATGCTGAACAACACTCTTCTTTCTGAAATGCCTTTTGTGCTCCTCACTAGGAAGCTCCCGAAGATGTTGAAGGCCCAGCTCAGTGACTACCTCTTAATGCCATGCTTGATCACGTTAACACAAAAATAGAGAGTATAATGACATTTTGAAAAGATGATTCACAAATTCCCAAGCTACAAAGTCTTTTTTGTAAATGTAAGGGAGGTGGGCCAGCCCATGGTGTGGTGGATCCCACACGGCTGACCATGCAGTTCGAATCTCGGACCTGGAGGCTTGAAGAACATGCTAGGCATTGTGTGGGTGAGTAACCAAAAACATCAAGAAGAGAATGGGGGAGAAAGGATTGTGGCATGGTCATACAATAGTATTTTAGTATGAATTAAAAACATGATTAATGTTTCAGAGAAAGAACAAAATTCTGGCCATGATGTCTTTTCGTCATCTATAAGGAAAAGCTTTATATTGTCAGAAGTATTTTTTAAGTTTGATAAATAATCACTACTGAAAAGTTTTAGGCATAAGACACTTCTGGCCAAATAACATAAAGCATATACATAAACAGTATGACAAGCCCTTCTTGCCCTCTAAAGTATTTTATTTTAAATTCAGAATGGGACCTCAACATTTAAGAATTTTTGTTTTTTGGAGAGGTTTTTGTTATAGGGCACGTGCACTCACCAGAGAGAGAGAGAGAGAGAGAGAAAGCAAGAAATCACCCCCCCCCCAAGGGGGATGGCCATACTGCAATCCCTTCTCCTCCATTCTCCTCTCGGGATCTTGGGTACGCACACACATGTGCCCGGCGTGAGTTTAAGCCACTGGGTCTGGAACTTGAACCATGGTCGACTACATGGGAGTTCAGCGACATATCCATTACGCTAACTGCTGGTCCCAATATTTAAGAATTTTTGAATATGTAATACCAAATGTAGGAAACTGACAAATAAAAAAATTTGAAGAATTAAAGGTTATTCCTGAGTAGATCTTGTTTTTTGAAGACTATTATGTTTATATAAATATATAAAAAAGAACTAATATTAAAAATAACTTTAATTCTATACAAATATTTTGACATCTTTCTCTTTAAGCAGTAGAGCATACAAGTCACACGAAAAGTCTAAGCAGGTAAAAGGAATGGAAAAAGTTTTGAAAAAATCAGGTGTGTTTATTTTAGCAATACACTGCTCTAATAAAAGCAAGAATATACATCTGTGTGATATCCACAAGAACATCACTGGTAAAATTTTTAATCTCTTTCCATGATTAATTTTCATGATCCTCTTCAAATAATCATAAACAAAGGTATTATATATTAGTGCCACAGGAAAAGTATAATTTATGGAAAAACTGACCTATGGCACACCTTTATTTATACTGTCACTCAAAAACAAAACAGAAAAACTAGAATTATCTGTATAATACAAGTAAAATTAGAGAACTAATGTTATATGGGAGACAAGAGCTTTTTAAAAAATCCTTTTAGCCTAAATATATGAGTTCAAAGTTAACTTGGAAACTATGATACCTACATTACAATACATAATTTACTTTTGCATTAACATGAATCTTAGTCCATCCATACATTTTTGTACCATAGCACAAAAATACAAAATGAACATTGGATTTTGAAGATACGAAAGCAAAAACGTGTTTTCAAACGCATTTGTACTAGTCGACTTCTGGTCTCCTTTAGAAAACAAACTCAAGAATTCATTATCCTGAGTCCTCTCAAGGCCACTTGATGCTGTGCAGTAAATCTTTAATTACATTTCCTCAAGACTTCTTCTAATAGCTTCTTCTAATTCCACATCTGTGTTAAAAAAAAAAATAGAATTTTAATACTTAGGGCAATAAAACTAATCAATATGTGTGTTTATGTAAGTTTCATCAACTACCCTCATATTTTCAAGAAGGAAAATCAAAATGGAAAAGTTGGGATTAGCAGTTTCTTCACACTATTTGGGTATTTTGAAATATGGACTACCACATTCGAGTTCTGGACCTGGTGGTTTGTCTTCTCACTTTCCCTCCCTTTCTCTCTCTGTCTCTCTCTCTCTGGTAAAATTAAAATAAATGAATGAATGAATAAAATTAAGTATTTTTAAAAAATCATTATTTATGTCCTAAAAGACTTGAGGTAACGTATTAGACTTGAAACAAAAAGGCAACACCATAAAATGACAAAATTTCACTGGCTGTTAAAGATGCAGTTTTTTTATTTGTCCATTATACCTCAGTAAAGTTGGGGGGAAGTGCTGGTGGGGGGAAGTGCTGGTTGGACTAAACTGTAAAGCACCTAAGAGAAAGAGTGAAACTCAATGTCATTTGAGAAGCATAATGTATATGTACATATATAACAAACATTTATTCAATGTGCACTATATTCCAAGATAGGAATACAAAAGTGAACGATACAAACATTACCTAGTGGGTTCACAGATCTTCTCCCATCTCCTATCTAGGTAATGATACAATACAGGAAGGTAAAATTAGGTGTTGATTTTTTGGCCTTATACTAGCTTCTCACACTAGTTTTATCTCATCCCATCCAATCTACTGTCTCTTAGAGTCTCCTTCATTTACAGGCACTAGTGACCCCTCTAAGATATAGCTGCATCTTCCTCTGAGTGGGGACACTGGTGTTATGCTCTCTGTAATTTAAAATACTAGAAACTATGGGGTCACAAAGTGGTGTGGCAAGTAAGGCACTGGATTCCCAAATGATCGACCATGTTTTTTGTCTGGATTCTGGAGGCTTGAAAATCATGCAGGGCATGTGTGCATGCATGCCCAAAATCCAGGAGAATGGAGTAGGGATTGTGGTGTGGCCAACCCCCACCCCCGGGGGTGCTTTCTCACTTTCCTTCTTTCTCTCTCTCTCCAGCAAGCACATGTACCCTACGGCAAAAACCTACAAAAACAAAACAGAACAAATACCTACAAACTAGTAAAAACTGAAGTTAAGGTACATTTCAGAGCCACTGATGCGTCTTAAGATGGATTCAAAGGGATGAGAAAAAAGCCAAGCTACTCTTAGCAAAAATGATGACAAGAGTTGATAAGATATGAAAACTTACTATACAGTTACAGTAATTAAGAATGTAGTACTGGTGCCAGTTGACACAGTGGTTACATCGCTGGACTCCCACATGGCCGACCACAGTTTGAGTCCTGGATCCTATGGCTTGAAAGTCACACCAGTAGCATGTGTTTGCACGCCCAAGATACCAGGAAGAGAAGGGATTATGGTGTGGCCATCCCCCTGGGGGTGTTTTCTCACTTTCCCTCTCACTGTGTGTGTATCTCTCTCTGGCAAGCACATGTGCCCTAAGACAAAAACTTCTAAAAATATATATATAGTATTACTAGTGAGCCAGGTCAGAAACAGACCCATGTGCATGAAGACACTTGCTTTATGACTAAGACCATCTTTTCCACCATTCTGTAGTGAAGATGGTCTTGTTTAATAAACAGTGATAGAACAACTGATAGGTCACAGGGAAAAAAATAAAATTTTACCCTTACCTTAAGGAACACACAAAAATAAATTCCAGATATACCACATATTTAATTTTGAAAGGCAAAAATAAAAGCTTCTGAAAGATAATATATGACAATACTGAAAGGAGAGAAAAGTAGAGAAGGAGGGATGGTGATGTGATCATTCCCTTTCGGGGTGCTTTTTCTCTCTCACCTTCTCTCCATCTCTCTAGTGAAAGCAAGCACCATCTGACAAAACAAAACACAACAAAAAAATGCATCTATAAACCAAGGAATGCCTAAGATTGCTAGTAACTACCAGAACTAGAGAGGGAGTGTGGCCCTATTACAGCTTGATTTTAGACATCTAACTTTCAGAACTGTAAGATAATAAATTTGGTTTTTCTTAAAAAAAAAAAAAGTTTTATTTGCTATAGGGTGCATGTGCTCATTGAAGAGAGACAGACAGAGACAGAGAAAGTGAGAAAGCACCCCTGAAGGAGAAAAGCCATGCCATAATCTTTTGGGCATATATACACACACGCCTGGTGTGTTTTTCAAGCTACTAGGTCCAGGACTTGAACAATGCGGATGACCATGTGGGATCCAGCCACCTTTAATACCATACTACCAGCTGGTCCAATACAGTTCTGTTTATTTTTTTTTAAATAATTATTTATTTAATGTTATTTATTATTATTACTATTCTTTCAAATTTGCTATAGGGCATGTACACTCACTAGAGAAAGAGAAAGTAAGAAAGCAAGCCAACAGGTCTGGGACTCAAACTGTGGTCACCCATGTGAGAGTTCAGCACCTCAACCACCATGCCACCCGCAGGCCCCAAGTTCTATTGTTTTAAGCCAGCCAATTTATAGTACTTTGTTATAGAGCCTTAGGAGACTAATGTATTAGTGGTGGTCTATTTTTTAACTTGAGAGGTGATAACCCACTTTGTGAGCTTTTGGGTGGCTGAGAAAGTCATGATGCATTTTTACATAGAAAAACACAGTTATTTTGTACTTGACCTAATATTTTACACCTTATATTCCATACACACACAAAAGCAAAATGCGAGAAAATTTTACCAGCACGTAATGGAACAAAAGGGACCAGCTCAGAAGTGCTCTAAAGTCTTTTCATAATTTGAAAGAGGTAGACAGTATGTAAGTTTTAGTCTTTAAGAGGGGTGTGTGTATGGTAAAATTTCAAGGTAACCACAAAATAATACTCACAAAAAAAAAAAGAGGAAACAAAAGAATGAAATAGAAGAAATAAATACAAATACAATATTTACAGTGAGCTTGTATGAACTAAGCTTGCCAGTTAAAATATTGGATAAAAAAATGAAAAACTATATGGTTCTACTCCCAGTAATAGTAGAGCACTTTGTAGTAGATTAACCTTCCCATAAATATAAGTCACTGGAGAACTACAAAAAGCAGGTAGAAATAGAGATATAATTAGGACAGGAATTGACCTTTGAATGAAGGGAACTGCACAGGGTAGCATTTAATGCTTTATAGATTTTTGCCTTAGGGCATGTTCTGATCCTTTTGGAACAAGTTGGCTAGACTTCACTCAAAAGTGCCAAGCACTTAGTAGCTTGAGGAGTTAAAAGGCAAAGTTTGGGTCTATTGAGAAGCTGAAACTCCCTGTCAGGAGTCCTGATGGGTCTAACAGATTTTACATTCACTGAAAGTTAATTCATTGGGCCAGCAGGCGGCATGGTGGCTAAGGCAGCTGACATGGTCAACTCCATGGTTCCAGTTCCGGAATTGCAGACTTGAAAGCATGCCAGGCACCATGTTCATATATGTCCAAAATTCCAAGAGGAGAATGGAGAATGGACTGCAGTATAAAAATTCCCCTTTTGGGGTACTTTCTTACTTTTTGCACTCCCTCCCTCCCTCCCTGTGTGTGTGTGTGTAACCATGGTGAGCACATGCACCCTGCAGCAAAAATAAATAAATAAATTAATTAATTAATTAAATGAGGGGGAAAAAAAGGTAATTTATTAAGAAGCAATCACAATACCAAACCCTGTGTTAAATGTGCTGGAATAAATATGAGAAATCTATGGGACCAGCACCTGGCGTAATGACTATGTCACTGGAACCCCATGTAGTCTACTGTGGTTCAAGTCCCGGACCTGGTGGCTTAAACTCACGCCGGGCATGTGTGCATGCGTGCTCAGGATCCCAAAAGGAGAATGGAGGAGAAGGGATTGAAGCATGGCCATCCCTCCTGTGGGGGGTGGGGGGAGTGTGATTTCTCATTTTCTGTCTCTCTGTCTTTCTGGCAAGTGCATATGCCCTGAAGCAAAAACCTCTCCAAAAAGATTTTAAAAAGATGAGAAATCAAGAAGAGGCACTGATCACTCAAAATTGTCTTTAACAAAGTAATTTTATTTTTTTTTTTGCTATAAGGCGTGTGCGCAAGAGAGAGAAAGAAAGTGAGAAATCACCTCCCCCTGCCCCATGGGTGATGGCCATATCACAGTTCCTTCTCCTCCATTCTCCTCCTGGGATTTTGGCACACTTGCCCAGCATGCTTTAAACCACTGGATCTGAGACTCGAACTGTGGTCGACTACATGGAGTCCAGTGACGTAACCATTACGCTATCTGCTGATTCCAGTAAGGTAATTTTATATAGTTCAACCTAAGAGATGGTACTTGAGCTAGTTATTTTAGGATGAAGAAGAGAATAAAGAACAAATACTAGGGAACCAGCAGTTAGCGTAATGGCTATGTCGCTGGACTCCCACATAGTTGACCACGGTTCACGTCCCGGACCCAGTGGCTTAAAATTCACACCGGGTGCGTGTGTGCCCAAGATCCTGAGAGGAGAATGGAGGAGAAGGGATTGTGGCGTGACCATCCCCTCTGGGGGGTGATTTCTCGCTTTCTGTCTCTATGTCTCTGTCTGTCTGTCTGGTGAGCGCACGCGCCATATAGCGAAAACCTCTCCAAAAAAAAAAAAAATTAAAAAATAAAGAACAAATACTAGAGAAAAATGCAAAGGAGATCTATTCCTTAATTTACATGAAACCCTAAACCTGCTATGCTTCTTACACCTACATATAGCAAGAGGAAATAAAACATACATGTAACACATTGATTTTTGTTAGAACTAGAACATATGTCTCCACCACATGTAATTAAAGTTTAAAGTCTCCTTTATTAAATTTTTTTCTAAACTAAAGAATCATAAAAATGCAAAACCTCAATATTTGAACCATAAAACATTACACAAGTAACAAAATGGTAAAACTCTATTACCCATCCAGTTATACACACCTCTAATTTTCTGGGTAAGCTAAAAGCCCATGCAACTGTGAAGCCTTTCAAAGAATGGTTATTTATAAGTTATAATTTTGCTTGGCTTTTTCCATGAATTAGTCATGGGATGGCAATTATAGGTTGCAAAATCTGAACTCCATGAATGGTTCAATGGTGTTTAACTTTCAGTGGCCTTCATAAACAACTTAGCTGACAGGTTTTGTATAAAACTCACAAAAGTCCTTTAGTTTGTTTAAGTTCTCATTTATGTGGCTGCTAAACATTGAGTCAGACCTTGAAAAACCATGTTGGGAAAACAAGTGGTCAAAAACTTATTTCCGATTAGGCTGTAGATTTACTGCCAACTTTATTTAACCAATGAATTTTGGCTGTAGGAGAGATGGCTTAGAATTTTCTACTGCCAGATTAAAATTTCCAAACTCCTAGTGGCACAAAGCTCTAGCATGCTCTTAATCAAACTAATTGCATTATATATCAAGCAAATGCACAGAATCATAAATCTCGGAGACATTCTGTGTTTAGCTACATTTCCTTACTTTCCAGCCTCTATTTCCACCTTCAACAAAAACCAGCAATGAGCACTGTAATAGTACACTGGGACCAGCAGATGGCATAATGGTTATGTTGCTGGACTCCCACATAGTCGACCACAGTTCGAGTCCCAGATCCAGCAGCTTAAAACTCACATTGGGGGGACCAGCACTTAGTGTAGTGGCTATGTCGCTGGACTCCCACATAGTCAACCACGGTTTGAGTCCTGGACCCGGTGGCTTAAACTTATGCTGGGCGCATGTGCTTGCATGCCCAAGATCCCGAGAGGAGAGAGGAGAAGAAGGGATTATGGCATGGTCATCCCCCCGGGGGGTGATTTCTCTCTTCCTGTCTCTATGTCTCTGTCTTTCTGGCTAGCACACGTGCCCTATAGCAAACACCTCTCCAAAAGAAGAAGAAGAAAAAAAAAAACACCTCACATTGGGTGCATGTATGTACATGCCCCAAATCCCAAGACGAGACTTGAGGAGAAGGACTGGCATGGCCATCCCCACCCCTCGCTTTCTGTCTCTCTGGCGAGCACACGTGCCCTATACAAAAACCTCTCTAACAACAACAAAAATACATGAAGACTTCTACCGTTTACCTTCAATGTCAAAGAAGTTCATATTATGTTCTCAGCTCCTTCAGTTAAACTCAAAGTATTTCCAACCATTATCTCAACTTCCTCTCCCAGTTATTAATTTAAATTATTTAATTTATCATTATAATTATTACTATTTTAATTTGCTATAGGGCACTTATGCTCAATAGAGAGAAAGAGAAGGAGGGAGAGAGAAAGAGAGAAACTGTAGGAGTCCGACCCGACGAGGCCCCAGGATCTGTCTGAGCCCCCCGACCTTTGAGCTCCGCTTCTGGTCGGATCAACATGATGGCAAGACCACTGTTGTGCGCCCCCCCGACCTTGGAAGGAAGCTTGGGTCAATTAGCATGTCAGCAAGGCTGTGTGCTATTTGCTCCAGAAAACTGTGGCAGCCTTACTGGGAAGTGACCCCTCTCTGGCTCCCCAATATACTACTATAAAATAATTACATAGCTCTCTTATACATCCTGAGTGTATGATAAAATCTTCCAGGAAGTCCCCTGACCCGATCCCCTTTGCTCTGATCACTTACTATTAATTACAATGCTTTATCTCCATGGTCACAATAGAGGGTGGGCTGAAGTTCTTTCTAGGCAGAAGTAATCTTGACCTTTGGAAGGCCCTTATCTATTCTTGAGATTTTCTTTTCTCAGCACCATTCCCAGTAATCACAAGATGGCTGCTGCACCACATCAGCTGATAATCATCTCTGCTTACCGGAACTGCTTTCCCGAAACTGCATTCCATGGAGACCCACCTACAATTGAGGAACTGCACTAGACCCACCCTTAATCCAACCCTGAATTGCACTAGACCCACCCTTATTCCAACCCCCCCCAATAGAATCTTTGTTCTCTATTGTTAAAAACTTTATGAGCTGTTAATTAAAACACTAGCCCCTCTCCCTTTACTTGCATGTAACATGTTTGCAATAAAAACGCATGATGATTCCTAGCAGTTGTCACTCCTCAGAGAGCGATCTCTGAGGGGTGTCCGGCAAAGGATGTGCATGAAAAGGCATCAAGGCCTCTGTCTTCTGTTCACCTTCGCCGCCGCCGTAGAGATAACCCACCCACGCTGAGGCTGGTCCCCGGCAAGAAACCAAGCTATCAGGCCCAGGACTCAAGCTGCAGTCAGCCATGTGGGAAGCCAGTGCCTTAACCACTACGCCATCTGCTGGCTGTACCCCAGTTATTTAAAAATGCAGTCCGTTATGGATAAACCAAAGTAAAAAATGGCTAGAAGAGATACTAAATAGCGGTATAGCCAGAAAATGACTTGATGCCAAGTGATACAAAAAGTAGCCTTTAACTTATAGAAAAAGCTTCTCCTTGAAAAAGAGAGAAAATGTATTTAATTTACATAAACAATCATTAATATTTAGGTACAAGTGCTTGCTTTTGGAGTTCACTGCCTTTTAAAAAAAATTATTTTTTATTATCATTATCATCTTTAATTTGACCAGAGGGAGAGGAAAGAGACAGAGAGAGAAAGAAAGTGAGAAAGCAAGCCACAGGTCTGGGACTTGAGCTGTGTGTGGTTGGCCATCTGGGAGTCCAGCACCTTAACCACCGGACCACCTTGTGGCCCCTCCACTGCCTTTTACTATTAATTTAATGTTATTCAAAATAAATCAAAATAAGGGTATTAAGATAATCTTCAAGCCCATGAATTAATAGACTTTTCCTGTAAAGGGTTAGAAAATAATTATTTGAAATAGTTTTTTTGGGGTGAAGGGATATACTATTTCTGTCACATCACTCAAATTCTGTTTCATAGTGAGAAAGCAACAGTTAAAACAATACTTATGAGTGTGGCTATGTTCTTAAAATTTTTTACAAAACCAGGTGATGAACTAGATCTGGTCCAAGGGCTGTAAATGGTTATTCTATCCTTCTAGTTATTTTAAATCGTCTTACATGAAAAAATGCAAGCTATTCTCTAAAATGTGAAAACTTTTTTTTAAACTTGGGGAGGGCTATAAAGGAGGAGGGAGAAATTTAAAGAACAAAACAAAAGCCAGAGATACAGTTAAGTAAAGAAAGGATGAACTCTATGAGGTTACCTTCTGTGGATCTGAATTCTTCTCCCACTGAAGTGTTTATTGTACCCACGTTATCATCACTATCACATTCTGCAAGGAAGATCAATAAATGCAGATGTATTTCTGAAAAAGTTACTGTGCCATCATTTATGTTTTCTTGAACATTACTGTTTTCAATGAACTTTCTCTTACTCAAGTTAACTAGTTAAAATGCACAACTTTCCCAATAGGTTTTTTTCTTTTCTTTTTTTAAATGTCTTCCAAATATTATTTTAAAATGGTAACAAATTAAATTCTCCTGTATTTTGAAAATTATATACATGTATTACTATATCTATGGTAGTAACGCCATAGGTTTTAGTTAGCAATGCTTCTTCATGACATAAACTTACTTACCTGATGTATATTATATGCTTTCTTAATGAGAGATGAAGGCTTTATAAAATGACACAACTGACTAGGTATTCCACAATTTGAACCATGATGATGTCAGTGACCTAAGATTTGATTCATCAACATATAATATATATACATGGGATAAATCTCATATATAAGACATAGTAACATAACTAATATAGATATGTCTCATAGATAATGTAATTATTTATGTAACAGTGACTAAGTTATACATGAGACTGATAACATAATAAGTGACTGATACATGGCTTATGAATATAATAGTGCCTGAACTAGTGTTTGAATAACTTAACAGGTCATATGAACATATTTGTTTCTGTACAAACATGTAAAAACTTAATAACTACATCCACTATATTCCTTTGTTGTAGAAGTTTGTTGCTATAGGCTATCTTTCGCCATTCCAGCAAAATACTTCAAATAGTTCAAGCAGTGTTTAAAGGAAATAAAATATTACATTTATAGCCTGAAGAACAAAATCAAACCTCTAAACAAAGAACAAAGAGAAAATGCACAGGGATTTCTGTTATTGCAAGTAAGGTCAAGGTCAGTCAAAAGCAGCATGCAATAAATGATCCAAACAATTCACAATACATCATTACATACAAAGCCCAAGGCAAAACTGTATGCCTGAATCACAAAGATTAGCTTAACACTGGGTTGCAAAAGTTGTAAGATTTCTCTTGCCTCAATCAACCCCATATTGAGAACAGAGACTATAATGAATATTCTTTCCTATTTTTAGTGACACCGCATAGAACTAATTGGATAATATAGATTTTTAGGATGTGCCCAAAGCAATGACCTATTGTCTCATTAACAGGCTTAAGAAACAATAGGAACATAGACTCAGAATTATGTTCAACAATTATTTTATATAAATGCCTGTTCCTTAGGCCTTGATGCTGCTTCAATTTATACATTTATAGCACAGGTGGACTTTCATGTTCAATTCTTAAGATGATTTAAAAAACCTGTGTAATTCATGTAACTCTATTGACCATACTTAATGATTTTACCCCATTCATCCAAAGTGACGAATACACAACAGTCTTAGATCCATTAATGAGACCGTGTAAGAAGAATGTTAAGATTCAAAAAAAAACTGGGACCAGCAGTTAGCGTAATGGCTATGTTGCTGGACTCCCATGTAGTCAACCGCGGTTCAGGTCCTGGACCCAGTGGCTTAAAACTCATGCCAGGCGCGTGTGCGTGCATGCCCAAGATTCCGAGAGGAGAATGGAGGAGAAGGGACTGCAGCGTGACCATCCCCCCTGAGGGGTGATTTCTTTCTTACTATCTCTCTGTCTGGCGAGCGCACGTGCCCTATAGCAAAAACCTCTCCAAAAAAAAAAAAAAAGAACTGTCTTGTAGTAAAATCTTTTTCATTATATCTCACTCTCAAGGGAGCACATACTGGTCCAAGGGAGGCAAACACTGCCAGAAGTTCTATGCACCCTGAAACGTTTGCAGTAGAACTGGAAGTAGCAATGAGATCTGGTTTCTAGAGAATCTGAGAAATCGCATGTTCAAATGCTCGAAAAGCTGACTCAATGCACATAGTTTTTGTACTGACATCTCAAAAAGCCCTGGAAAATAAACCTTATTGGTTTAATTATGAGACAAAATATCCCAGGGAAATTGCAATGCTAATTGCTTTCTTGCCTATGTTCAGTATATAATCAGTTTACGTTGTAAAGTACCAGAACTCACAATCAAATCTTTATCATCTAATATAAAAAAAGGAATCTTCCTGAAAGTTATTTAAAAAACAACAACAACTCATATTTGGTATCTTTATGTAAGTTCTGCCATGTTGTTAGACTACTGCAGACATCTTTCATTATCTTCACCCTTCAAGAACATGGTTAGAGGCAATAATTCACACTAAATGGTTACCTCTACATCATAAAATCAGGTATGTCAGCAAAAGCCTTAATCTTAGCAGATGAAAAGAAAAGCACTTGCTGTGTGGGTTATTTAACCATTTTGGACCTCTGCATCATCACCTATAAAATGGGGTCATCTAATACTCCTACCCCATAGTGTGCAAAGAGGATTAAAAAAACAAGTGGAAGGACCAGCAGTTGGCGTAATGGCTATGTTGCTGGACTCCCATGTAGTTGACTGTAGTTCGAGTCCCGGACCCGGTGGCTTAAACTCACACTGGGCGTGTGTGCATGTGTGCCCAAGATCCTGAGAAAAGAATGGAGGAGAAGGGATTCCAGCATGGCCATCCACGCCCCCCCCCGGTGGGGGGGTGATTTCTCGCTTTTTGTCTCTGTCTGTCTGGTGAGCGCACATGCCCTATAGCAAAAAAAGTTCCTAAAAAAAAAAAAAAAAAAGAAACAAGTGGAAGAGGTTGTTTAAAAATCTTTAAACATTACAGATAAAAAAAAATGTCAACTAGGGGGAGCGGCAGGTGGTGTGGTAGTTAAGGGCACTGGACTCCCACATGAACAACTGCAGTTTGAGTCCTGGATCTGGCAGCTTGCTTTCTCACTTTTTCTCTGTCACTTTCTGGTCAAATTAAAATAAATAAAATGAAATTTAATAAAATAACAATAAAAAATGTCAGCTAGCACGGTGGCCAGCACACAGATCCACAATAAAGGTTCACTTTATCTTTTTTTTTTTTTTAAAGAGAGATTTTTGGTATGAAGCATTGTATGCTCACTGCAGAGACAAGAGAGAGAAGCAGCCTGGTCCACCATACCATTTGCTGGCCCTGATATAGTTTTTAAAAGAATTATTATTTTGGGGACCAGCAGATGGTGTAATAGTTACATTGCTGGACTCCCATGTAGTTGACTGAGGTTCGAGTCTTGGATTCAGCGGCTTATACCGCGTGCTGGGCACATGTGAGGGCAAGCCCAAAATCCTGAGAGAACGGAAAAAGGGATTGTGGTATGGCCACCCACCTGGGGGGTGATTTCTCACTTTCTGTTGTTCTTTCTGTCTCTCTGGCGAAGCACATGCACCCTATAGGGAAAAAAATCTCTCAAAAAAAAATTTATTAGTTTGATGCTTAGTCCTTTTTTAAAATTTTATTATTTTTTTTAAAGAGAGAGATTTTTGCTATAGGGTGTGCATGCTCGCCAGGGACACAGAAACAGACAGAGAAAGTGAGAAATCAACCCATAGGCAGGATAGCCACGCCACAGTCTCTTCTACCTCACTCTCCTCTTGGGATTTTGGGCATGCATGTGCATGTGCCTGGCATGGGTTTCAAACTGCCAGGTCCAGGACTCGACCACAGTTGGCCATTTGGGATCCAGCCACCTCACCATACCATCTGGCTGGCCCCTTTTATTTTAAAATTTGCAATTTGCTACAAGGCAATCATCAGAGAGAGACAGAGAGTGGGGGGGGGGCAGGAGGGGAGACATAAGGGGGTTGAAAAAGAAAGCTGCCAGGTCTGGGATTTAAACTACAGACAGTCAAGTGGGAGTTCAGCATTTTAATCACCATGTCACCTACTGGCCCCAGACCACATAATTTGAATTATTTTCATCACTTTAAAAATGTAGTGGCTAGGAATATTTTTCTATGACAGTAATAAAAATAGTTGTCGTAATGGCTATGTCATTGGACTACTATGTAGTTCACTGCAATTCGAGTCCTGGACCCACTGGCTTAAACTCACGCCAGGCGTGTGTGTGTGTGTGTGTGTATGCCCAAGATCCCGAGAGGAGAATGGAGGAGAAGGGATTGCAGCGTGACCATCCCCCCAGGGCATGACTTCTAACTTTCTGTCTCTCTGTCTCTTTTCGTCCTTCTGGTGAGTGCATGCGCCCTATAGCAAAAACCTCTCCAAAAAAAAAAAGTTATTTTTTACTGAATACTCAATGTACTTTACATGCTGTGTTAGACATAGCCTTCTACACAATCTCTTTAGGTACTATATAATCTTTATGCACTACACAAAATTCAGAAAATATAGATGTACCTCCAAAAAAGCAAAAGTTCAAATGAGTATACATGAATAATTTTTGTTTTAAAAAAAGAGGGGATATCTAGAGCATAATGAGCACCCAGAGAGCATGATCAGCACTATCAATAACCTACACCTTACCTCCAACCCAAACACATCCATGCATACTTGGTCACACGCAACTGTCATTCCAAATAAAACTGAAATAGAGGCAAATCCATAACCAGTTTTACATTCTAAATTATAAAAGAAATGTTTCCAAAGGAAGCAGCTTAAGAAAAGGAAAAGAAGTTTGGTCTAATGTGGCAAAGGTAAAAAGTATTTTGCAGGATATTAAGTAGATGTTAAGGATGGCAAAAGAAAGTGAAAGTTGCTTTTTTTTTTTTTTTTTAATAGAAAGCCAAAGATAGGAAAAGTAGATGAAAACAGAAGTTGCAAAATAGGAAGGTCATATTCAGTACTAAGGCATGACATAAATATGCAAAAGAGTTCATTTTGATAATTTTGCATCATTACTTTGATCACTAACTTTGCAAAAGTGGATTGATCCACTGTAATTACTAATTAGAGCAAAATTCTTCATAATGGATTTTTCAACTAAAATGTGGTTCCAGGGCCAGGTGGTAGCACAGTGGTAATGTAATTGGACCCCTACGGGACATAATGAGTTCTTGTCCTGTAACTTCTAAGAGCAGGTCAGGCATGTGTATGTGCCCATGATCCAGTCCGGTGGAGACTGGGGGTAGACAGCGACATTAGGACCGTACTTGGGATGTCCTCGCCTCTCTTTCAGAAATAACTTTTAAAAAAGAGATTTTTGCTAATGGGTGCATGCACTTGCCGGAGACAGAGACAGAAAGTGAGAAATGGGGGATGACCAGGCTGCAATCTCTTCTCCTCCACTCTCTTCTAGGGATTTTGGGTGGGCATGCACTCATATGAGCGCAGCGTAAGCTTTAAGCCACTGGCCAGGACACAAACTGCAGTTGACTATGTGAGAGTCTAGTGATTTAACCATTACGCCATCTGCTGGTCCCAAGTAAGCTTTTTAAAAAATGTGGTTCTGAATATACTGAAAGTGAAAGAAAAACAAACTGACTGGAAAGCAGAACTGGAAAACTTAAAGGCGTACAATAAAAATGTCAAAAAGTAGACACTGTTTTTCATGAAGGTCATTAATCAATACCTTCAAATTTTATTCATGGATTAAAATTATAAGAATATTTTAAAGTGAGCTATTCTTTTATTATCTTCTTTTAGGCATTTTTCTTTATGTAAGAGATTATAAAAAACAGAACTGCATCTCTAGAACTATATCCTTAAACACTGGGAAGTCAGATTGGATACCAGCACTCCTTTCATTGAGCAAACTTACTAAGGTAGAGAAGACAGCACAAGTCTCAGAAATAAGATAGGAGGTACTAGAAGCCAAGAGGTGGCAGGCCAGTTAAGATGCTGGATTTCCATATGACTGACTGACGTTCGAGTCTGGGACCCATCGCACCATGTGTACATACCCAAAATCCCAAGAGGAGAATAGAGGAGGAGGATGGTGGCATACCCATCCCCCTGAGAGTGAATTCTTATTTTCCCTCTGTCTCTCAGTGGTGAGCACACACATCCTATGGCAAAAACCCAGAAACAAAAATATTAAGAGGTATTCATCACTTCTAAGAACCTACAGCTCCAAAAGAGGTTTCCTTTTGTCACTATCAACTTCATAAATGGTCTTTTCTTTTTTTTATATTGCCATACTATTATTTTTTGTTTCTGGGATTTCATATATAAGAACTTTGATTTCTAAAATAATGAAGATAAATTCGGAAAGTCAGAAACACAGTGAAGATGTGAATTCAAAGCCTTGAAATTTATAGTAACACATTTCAACCCATGAATACATGAATATAGACTTTTGCCTATTAGATTAAATAAAGGCTTCAGAAAATTATTATGAATTCCTCCTCCTTTTAAAACACTAGGGAATAAAGTTGACATAAAGAAAAGACAAATAAGATAAAGTAAGAAAACACTGATTTAGTGAGCAGGCAACAGTTCACTAGTGGACAGCAGTTTATTGGTTTCTCTCAGCAGTGAAGTCTCCTCCTCTTGGGTGGTTTGCACTGTGAATGCAGCTGCGTACCTTTGGTGGTATCAGATATGCTATTTAACAAGGCACACATCATATCGCCCTCTAAGTGGTGAGGGTTTAATATATGAGCTGGCCTCTGAGTCTTCTTAAATTGATTCTCTAGCTCCAGAAAACCTTGATCTCCTGAGAGGATGGTGAAAGGAATTTGCTTGGGTAGTTGTTCATCTAGACGGCCAGCCTAAGTTGGAACAAATGGCATAGGTTGGTATCAATCAGCATGAGTCTCATATCAAACTGCATCTTTTCCACAATGAACAGATATCTAGGACGGTATATTAAGCCTGCTCTTTAGCACCCACCAAAGTATGATACAAATATCTCCTTCATAAATGAAAAATAGCACATTTGAACAAATGCCAAGAGGACACTAATTTTAAGATAAGCTATTTTATGTGCCACTAAGGGAAAAAAAAAAAAAAAGCCAAAACAGAAGTCCAATAAGAGCTAAAAGGCTACATGTTTCATGTAAGAATAGGAGATCTGGCCTAGTGCCAAAAGGTAAGCAAGGTAATTAGCAAAACTCAATTTTGGCAGATAGAGAGAAAAAGAAATCTCTTAAGGTTTAAACCATAAGCATTAGTTAACACATTTTCAGAGTAAATTCACATTATCAGTGTGATATGTAAGCTATCAAGTACATGATTCAATTTCAAGTGGGTCTTAGGAGGCCAACCAGGCGGCGTGGCAGTAAGACAGCTAAATCCTACTTCGCTGAGTGTGTAGTTTGAATCTCAAACCTGGTGGCCTGGAAAGTATGCCAGGCATGTGTGCATGTATGTCCAAAATCCCAAGAAGAGAGAATGGAGAAGGGACTGTGGAGTGACCATCCCTGGGGCAGGAGGAATGATTTCTCACTTTCTCTTTCTGTCTCGCCCATGTACCCTGTAGCAAAAGCTAAATAATAATGATGATAATAAAGTGGGTCTCAGATTGGTGGTTTCTATAGGTGACTAGAGGAGGCAGAAGCAAGTGAAATTCCATCTAGGCCAATAGTAACTGTTAAGGAACCTCTCGATTTCAGGAATGTTACTGTCAGCATATATCATACACAGTATCATCTCTTGACTACTTATTGCATAACTAAATATTTGGGTGCAGTTGAGGGTCTGCTAAGAGTTGGAAATAAAGAAGTAAATAAATATCTATGAACTCCTGTCCTCACAGTAGTTATAAGTAGAAGCTGATATAGGTTTCATACAAAAACACAGTACTGAATAACGGTCTGCGTGCCATCATTACAATTCAATAGGAAAAAAAACTTGAGTGGATCCTAGAGTCACATTAGAGTTTGAATAAAACAATGACTCACATGCATACATATGGCAAAATCAGCAGCATCTTTTCTTTTACTACAGCGGGGATGAAGGAAGAAGCATCCAATCCTATTCAGGTAATTATAGATCTTACAGTTGAGTGGAGGCTTCCAATTGGTGTTTCCCCCTATTAATTTTAGAAAAGGTGTAAATGATAGTCAAACAGGGGAGGAAAACCCAGAAATATTTTATCAAGGAAAAATGCACACTATTAAAAGCTTTTTTAGAGGAAAAGTACTAGATTAGAATGTAGAAAAAACTCAGTCCTAGCATGGGTATCGCTATCTTGTTTTACCTCAGAAAAGTAGACCAATTTCCCCTGCTTATTCATCTGAAAATAGATGTTAAGCAAATTCAAAGTAATGCTGGTGAAAATTCTATGAATGCCATCGTTCAGCATGAATGCAAGCATTAGTGGGTTTTCTAATACCTAAAGGCTGTTCAGTGGATAGAAACAATGGATAATCAACAAATAGAGATTTGCTGAACTTTATCCTGGCTAACTTATTCAGGTCAGTATGTTTTTGTCTTTAATCTTCCCCTTTTATGCTGTTTCCTATCAAAAAATAACTATATCAGATGCTCAGTATAGTAAATCTCTTTAAACCAAAGAAAACTCATCAGGTTTGGTCAATGGTTTATAAAAAAATTTAGATGAATCTCCATAGTTATGAATAGCTAGGATGGACTAAAATGATAGCTCTGGTATGTTGAAAATAACACTAGTCCTATAGCTAAGATAGGTCAAAGTTCAAAAGCTAACTCTGATATTTATTAATTTTATAATTTAAAAATAAAAAAGCAAAACTTCACCTGCTTCCTTGTATAGACAGAAAACCGTAACAACTGGTAACCATGTTAATACCAAGCAATAGTGCCTGGCACATTGCAGGTGCTGTTGAATGAAGACTTTTTCAATGTGTATCAAAAGATCTTTTAACACTGGGTTACCAAATCTGCCCAGAGCTAACATTTGCAATAGAGACATGGAAAGAAGAAAAATATTCTAGCAGAGTATATAATTGCTACTATAATGCAAAGTAAAGATATTCCAATTACACTCCTGTGTTCTATTCAGGAAGGTTCAAAAGACTTTAAAAGTGAAACAATGGGGTAGAATAGAGAGTTTCTCAAATATTTTGCTTATAAATAACCATACCTTGAAAGCCCCAAATAAATGTCCCTTGGTTAAGATGCCCTGGTAGATGACCAAAAAAGTTTGACCAGTTATCAAAATCTACAAAGACTATATGCGTCATGGTCCGCAGGTAATCCAGATCAGGAAGCTCAACATCTTCTTCCTCTGAGAAGTGAGAAACGTTAATATGAATTCAGTAAGAATTTGCTAAATGCACTCTAATTTCTCAAGTCTAAAATATTTTGGAGACATAACACACAAAAATACTGATCTTGCACATCATCTCTACTTAAACCTTTTCATGAAATTCAAATTTGTAAGTGACAGAATATACCCTTAAATCAGATAAAAAATATTCTGAGTATTTAATAAATTCCATTATATATCTTTTAAAAAATTCTGTCACGGGTCCTAACACTTTTAAGAGTCATTTATAAAAATAATTTTTTAAAAGATATAGAGAACCAGAAGACAATGTTTTAATGCTAACTAACCAAAACTTGCACCATCTATCAAAATAAAATTCAAAGACCTTTTTGGCGCCAGAATTTGATGCTTTGCCTAGTCTAGACTCATTTATTTACAGTCTTTTGGTCTGTGATTAAATACCCTAGAAAGCAGGCATAAGATAATCCACAACCTGCCATAAAGTGTGGTAGAATGGGTGCCAGTGGCACATTAGCATTTATCAAAAACACATCTTGGGACCAGCAGATAAGGTAATGGTTATGACGCTGGACTCCCATGTAGTCGACCTCAGTTTGAGTCCCGGATCCTGTGGCTTAAAACTCATGCTGGATGTGTGTGCACATGCATGCCCAACACTCCAAGAGAATGGAGGAGAAGGGATTATGGCGTGGCCTTCCCCCTAGGGGGTGATTTCTCACTTTCTGTCTCTCCAGCGAGCACATGCGCCCTTATAGCAAAAATCTCTCTAAAAAAGCAAAAAGCAAGAAAACACACACACACACATCTTTCTTGGTTAAGTTCTTTCCCTTTTCCCCATTCTCCAACTTTTGTTATCCTTCCCCCTTCCCTTGGTCTCACACTTTCCACCTTGATAAGGCCTTAACATTTCTAGTGGTAGCAATGGAGATCTTAAAATGATAAATTATTTAAAAACTGAATAGCTTCTACTCTGCCAATCTGAGGTTCCCTTAGATACATGACTGCCATTCCCTCACATTTCCAAGCCACCCTTCGTCTTTTTTTCCAAGTTCTCAATAATTCCAGGTTTAAACATTGGGTCACCAGAAAAGTCATAATACATTTTGCATAAACACAGAACAGCAAGTCAAGACTTTTCTGACAACCCAATATTATAACCATCTTGAATCAAACACAGACTATCACAACTTTCCAAAGTCATCAGAACAGGAAAAGAAACGCATACAAGACTATAAGATAGAGTGTGCCTCTGTTTCATGTTTGGAATAGAGGTGAATAGGACTCACACGTTTTAATCCTTTCTCACTGAAAGCATGTAATGACCGTAAGTGATGTTGAGATCTACATATGTTTAAGAGCAAGCTTTCAAAAATTTAATGTTCAAGGGGCCAGCAGGTGGTATGGTGGCTAAGCACGCTGGATTCCCACATGGTCAACCATGGTTTGAGTCCTGGACCTAGTGGTTTGGTTTCTCATTTTCCCCTACTCTCTCTCATTCTGTCCGTCTTTGGTCAAGTTAAAGTAAGTACATGAATAAATAAATAAGATAAATCTTTAAAAAAAAATGTTAAAAAAAATTTAATGTTCATAAAAATATTAGTCAAAATTATCACATATTTTCACTGTCTCTATATAATCCATCAAGAGTAAATATTTATTTAAAAGGATATAGGCTTAAAATGAAGACACTAAACAAAACAAAATACAGTTCTAAACAAAATGAAAACAGTACATTCTATGGCAGAAGAAAAATCCAGAGTAAGTACAAATAAGGAGATTCATACCCCAATTTTCCGCCTGGTACCTTGCTGCCTTTCCTTTTTATTTATTTATTTGTTTTTTAAGGACAGGATCTTGCTGTCACTAATCTTCTTGCCTTGGCCTCTCAGCTCAAATACATGCACACACACATTACCATGCCTGAGATTTTTGCTACACGGCGTGTGCACTCAACAGAGAGACAAAGACAGAAAGACAGGAAGTGAGAAATTACCCCCTCCCCCGCCCCAGGGAGGATGGCCATGTCACAGTCCCTTCTCCTCTAGTCTCCTCTTGGGATTTTGGGCATGGACACATACACATACCCTACATGAATTTTAAGCTGCCAGGTCCGGGACTCAAACCACGGTCAACTATGTGGGCGGTCCAGTGATGTAGCCATTACGCCATCTGCTGGTCCCATGCCCGGTCTTTTTTAATGACAAGGTCTCACCTATTTTGCCCAGGCCAGAATGAAGCTCACAATCCTCCTTCCTTAGCCTCCAAGTCACCAGGATCAGAGATATAAGCCATGGCACCTGGTCTTCGGGATGGACTAGGAAATGACCTGAACCTTCCATATGATCTTAGCCTATGAGAACATCTTAGCAGTGTATACCACTGCAGCTGGACCAAACTCTACTTCTAATTGCTAAATCTAAGTAACAGAATATCTAGGATAATTTTCAAATCCGACTTTCAGAAGACTACCAAATCCCTTCAGCTCTCAAAATTCCTATGCTTCGTGGAAAAAAAAAATCTGAAATACGTATTATTTTAGGCCAACAGATGCTTTTTATTCCTTTAAGCTTAGAAAGGAGATAAATAAAAGAAGTAGGAATACAAATCCCTAAAAAAGATATGCTTTAGTCTCCTAACTAGTTAATGAATCATCCCATTATGTTTACTCAAAATTGAATCACTACTGGGCTGGGAGGTGGCGTGGTGGTTGAGGTGCTAGACTCCCACATGGTCGACCATGGTTTGAATCCCGGACCCAGCAGCTTGTTTTCTCACTTTCCCTTTCTCTCTCTGGTCAAATTAAATAATAAATAAAATGAAATTAATAATTCCTTTAAAAAAATTGACTCTATAAACTTTCACGAAAATGGTGGTATACTGTGTTTCTATATTTGCACGTGAAAACTACACAGAGTGGTAAAGTCATACCTATATTTGGACAGCTTAGGTCATTCTCTGCATCTTTCTCCAAGTTTGAATTTTTGGGAACGCTTACTGTATGTTTCGGTTTTCTCTCTCCATGTAAGGCACTGCCAGTGAACTTGTACAAGCTTGCTTTTTCAGAACCAAAATGAGCCACACTGGGTTTCTGTAAGAAGCAATGTTTTCTGTGGAAGTGCTGCTGTGCACTCTCAGGATCGTGAAACGGTTTGGTGCAGGTGCCACACTTGATTACATACCGCTGCTCCTCTTCCTCTTTCTTCTCTTCGCTGTGTGCTTGATGAATGTGAGCATTCATGTCGGCTAAATTCTGTGCTGTTGCTGAACACAAACTGCAGCGAAACCACAGTTTTCCCTTATCCAGCATGATCTGAAGACATTTAGTATAATCTTTCTTTCTGTTAACTTTACAGATGTAAGTCTCGCGGCAACCACACGTTAACAGATTACTGGTCTCTATTACTGGAAAATCATCCTCAGTTTTAATTGAAGTTTCTTTTTTTTCTGACACAAACACATAATCTATGCTGTGATGTTCCTTATAATGACTCAAAAATGCTTCTTCAACATTAAAGATAAGATCACAAAGTCCACAGAAGTATTTAATCTTTATCTCACTGTCATGCTCATCTTGACAATGTCGGTGTAATGTTTCGATCTTATGAAAAGTCTTTTTGCAATGGGCACAGCTATATCGATGAAACTGGTGACTTGTCAAAGACACACAGTGCTGTTTCACACTTTCTTCAGAATCAAACATATCTTCACAAATTCGACATTGCCATTTACCCCTTGGAGGACTATTTGCTGGGGCATGATCAGTATTAGTAACAGCTGAAGGAGGCTTGTCAATAGTCACATTATTCACTAGTGTCAAAGAGGATGATGGCAACGTTTCATCTACCTCATCCACCTCATAAAAATATCTGTGTCCATTATGAAATTCAGTCACATGTGCCATGATAGTATCCTTCCTTGTTAACTCCTTTTTGCATGCCCGACACCAGAAGAGAAAATTATTTAAATGTGCTCCTCCATGAATTCGGCTCATATGTAAACGGATGACTCCTGAATCTTCACACACCTTTCCACAGACCACACACTTATAACACATTGTGTTTGCTGAGAAAACATGCTTTTCTACTGCGTCTTCACTTGAGAATCGTTCACTGCATTCACAAAACCAGGTTTTAACTACTGGCTTTTCCGTCTGGAGACAAACCACATCTTCGTGGCCTTTACCTTTTAAATTCATCTTCTTTATTGGAATGGCACCACAATCCTGTGAGCTAGATTCTTTACTAGACACAGTTCTTTTAAGTGATGAACATTTTGATTGATCTAACAATAAATTTGAGTCAGAAGAAGGTTTGTTCCCTTCACTGGTATGGCAATAAAGTAAAACTGATTCTTCCACTGAGTTAATAACTCGGATTTTGTGTCCTGAATTCTGCTTGTGATTTCGGGTGCTTGTGTCATCCACAAAGACTTGATTGCAATTTGGACAATAACCTCTTAATATAAATTTCTCTGCAACCTGGGCAATGCTCTTCTCAGCTACAGCTACAGGACCAGCATTTCGACAACGAACTCTAAATTGGATTAAAAAAAAAAAAAGACTCTTTCATAAGTATTTTCTAAATATACCACATTTGCTTTTTATTGCAGGAATTATAAAATAACCAACCTACAGATAAGCATTAAAAGATACTTTTCAATAAAGATGATAATAATATGCTAATCTCTCAAAATAGCTAATACTTCCCACTTTGTCTATTCTTAACCCATATACAAAAGGGTAAAACTTGAATCAAAAAAGTCTTTTTTTAATTCAAACAAATTTAGAAAACTAATATTGTTTCAAGAAAAAAAAGATAAAAATAAGAACACAACATATCAAAATCTGTGGGGTATAAGTAAAGCTGTAGGTGGAAAATTGTATTTTTAAATGTTTATCTTGAAAAAGATCCAAAACCAATCCAAGTTTCTACCTTCAGAAGTAGAAAAGGATAAGCAAATTAAACACAAAGTTTAAAGAACAGTAATTAATGAAATAGAAAACGGGGGCTTTGCATAACACTGGAGCGGTTGAATGTTCACTGGCAAGTCTTGAAGACACCCCAAAGGACAAAGTGGTGAAAACAAAGTTAAGCTGTGAAAAGAGGGGAAAGGAAGAGCAGTGTCTGGGAGTGACAGTGCTGATAAGAAGGCTTAGGGTCCCAAAGGTGGTGGCAATACAATAAAGGTTAGACATATTCTATGTGGAACACATGGTAAAATTATGGAAGCTAAGTGAAAGTTAAAGTCTGGAATGAAATTCAACAAAGTGGACATACAATACAGTGAGGGTAAAGCCAGGGAAGGTGGTAACTTCCGTGGGATGACCAGAGGGTCCATGCTATTTCGAGAAGTAGCTTTTGCCTTGCCTGTAAGTGGGATGGATAAGCCAGTGTTTACAGACCAGTTAAGACAACATTTGCATATCATATTATCATGGTTGAAGCGAGACAATAAAATCAGGGAACCAGCAGTTAGTGTAATGGCTATGTCGCTGGACTACCATGTAGTCGACTACGGTTCACGTCCAGGACCCGGTGGCTTAAAACTCACACTGGGTGCGTGTGCATGCGTGCCCAAGATCCCAGGAGGAGAATGGAGGAGAAGGGATTCCGGCGTGACCATCTCCCCTGGGGGGTGATTTCTCGCTTTCTGTCTCTATGTCTCTCTCTCTCTGTCTGGCAAGCGCACACGCCCTATAGCAAAAACCTCTCCAAAAGAACAAAAAAAAAAAAAAAGAAAATCATATGAAAGACTGAAAAAAAAAAACCCAAAAAACAAAATGAATGAACAACAGATAATCATCAGTATAACCAAGGCTGGTTGTTTTAAAAAAAAAAAAAAAAAAAAAAAAAAAACCTGACATAGATTATGAAATAAAAGTTTAAAATATCAAAACTCAATTTAAAGAGTAAGATATATTTCAGAAGTAAGGATAGGCAAAGGTTTCTCAGAACACAGAAAGCATAACCATAAAAGTAAAAAATAATCAATATAAGCAATGAGATTAAGAGCTTCTGTTCATTAAAATATATAATATGAATATGCAAATTGAGGAAAGTATATTTATGAATATTCACATAGTCTAGAAATTCTTATATTCTAGAGTTCCTATCTAGAAAGTATAAACAGTTCTGAGGCCAGCAGGTGGTGTCGTGGTTAGGACACTGGATTCCCACTTGGCCAATCATGGTTTGAGTCGCAGGCCTGGGGGCTTGCTTTCTCTCTCACTTTCTCTCTCTCTGGTCAAATTAAAATAAATGAATACATAAAAATTAAAATAATTATAAAAAACAAAAACAAAAAAGAAACAGCTCCAAACTCATTACTAGAAAGGTCAGCATTTGGGATAACCAATGGTGTGGTGGTTAAGGTGGCTTGATCCCACATGGCCACTGGGCAGGTAGTCCAGACCTGGTAGCTTATAAAAACACACACGCTTGCCCAAAATCCTGAGAAGAGAATGAAAAGAACGTAGTATGGCCACCCCTCCTCCAAGGTGGTGTTTTCTCACTTCCTCTCCCTCTCTCTCACATCTGTGGCGAGCACACATGTTCAAAAGCAAATTAAAAAAAAAAAAGGCAACAATTTAATTCTTAACAAAGGTAAATGGGCCAGCCAGGAGGCATGTTAGTTAAAGCACTGGATCCCACATGGCCAGCTTTGTGGTTTGCATTCTGGACCTGGTGGCTTGAAAGACACACCAGGTGTGTATGTGTGCATGCACAAAATTCTGAGAGAAGAATGGAGGAGAAGGGATTGCAGCATGGCCATCCCTCCTTGGAGATGCTCTCTCTCTCTGGTGAGCACATACGCCCTATAACAAAACTAAAAAAAGGTAAAAAAAAAAAAAAAAAAGGTCTACAAAGCAAAAGTATTCAACATATTCAACATCATTGTTCATCAAGAAAACTCACATTAAAACCACAATGAGACATTCACAAGAACAGTAAAAATGAAGGGCCAGCAGGTGGCATGGATGTCAAGGCAGCTGGATCCTACATGGCAGACCGCATGGTTTGTCCCACACCCAATGGCTTGAAAAACACACCAGGCTCATATGTGTGTGTGCCTAAAAGTCCTGAGTGAGGAACAGAGAAGGGACTGTGGCACAGCCATTACCCAGGGGTGGGGGGTGGCGGGGGGTTGTTTTCATTTTCTTTCTCTTTCTGTCTCTTCCCAGTGAATGCACAGACCCTATTATCGAAAAAAAAGAAAAAGAAAAAAGGCTACAGTGAGACACTAGCAACATTAAATGCTGACAAGGATGAAGAGTAGTAAGTTGGGGTTGGCTGGTGGCCTGGGTAGTTAAAAGTGGCAGGATTCCACATGGCCATCTAGCTGATTTAAGTCCTGGACCCAGCAACTTTTAAAACACACTGGGTATGTGTGCTTACATGCCCAAAATCCCAAGAAGAGGAGAAATGGAAGATAAATGATTGTGGTGTGACCACAAAAGAATAGTGACATGAACTTTCATACTTTGCTGGCTGGAACGTAAATTGGTAAAATCACTTTGGAAAAATGCTTAGTCGTTTCTTATAAAGTTAAATACACATCTGCTTTTGACCCAGCAATTCTACTCCTTAATGTTTATCCAAGAGAAATGAAAACATACACCCACAAAGACAAATGTAAAAAAAGTTCATTAACAACTTTATTCACAAAAGCTATCAACTATAAGCAACCCAAATGTCTATCAACATGAGAACAAATGTCTATCAACACTGAACAATCAGTGCTACATTCGGACAATAGAATTCCACTCACCAATAAAGAAATGATGTTCTAGGGAAACTAGCAGTTAGCGTAATGGCTATGTCGCTGGACTCCCACGTAGTCGACCACAGTTCACGTCCCAGACCCGGTGGCTTAAAACTCACGCCGGGTGCGTGTGCGTGCATGCCCAAGATCCCGAGAGGAGAATGGAGGAGAAGGGATTGCGGCGTGACTATCCCCTCTGGGGGGTGATTTTTCACTTTCTGTCTCTATGTCTCTGTCTGTCTGGCGAGAGCACTTGCCCTGTAGCGAAAACCTCTCCAAAAAAAGAGAAATGTTCTAGATAGTATGAAAAAATCGCAGATATTCTGACAAACATCACAGAATATACTACGTGATTCCATTTACATGAAATTCTATAGGACATAAAACTAATATACGGTACAAAAAATGTCAGAATAGAGATTGAATGTAGGTGAGGGGATGAAAAATAACTGTAAAAGATTCAATGGAGCAGTATGTATTAAGAGTATGGGTTAAATAGGGACCAGCAGTTAGCATAATGGCTATGTCACTGAACTCCCATGTAGTTGACCACGGTTTGAGTCCTGGACCCAGTGTCGTAAACTCACGCAGGGTGCGTGTGCATGCATGCCCAAGATCCCGAGAGAATGGAGGAAAAGGGAGTGCAGCATGGCTATCCTCCCTGG
>NW_006159736.1:1963564-1977993 GCF_000334495.1 Tupaia belangeri chinensis
TGTTAACGACCCTGGACTCCCACATGGCCAGTCATGGTTCCCACATGGACCTGGTGGCTTCCTTTCTCACTTTCCCTCTCTTTCTCTCTCTTACTCTCTCTCTGGTCAAATTAAACTAAATAAATAAATAAAGTTAAATTTAAAATATAATTTAAAAACAAAGAGTATGGGTTAAAGAGTATGAGTTAAATAGATATATCCAATTGTCAAAATGTAAATGTTGTTTGCACATTTTAATAAATTTAAATTTTATCTCAAAAACAAAGAACTGTAAGAAATCATTAAACAGACTTCAGAATATACAAAAGTGTAAGTAAAACAGAGACCAGCAGGTGGCGTAGTGGTTATGTCGCTGGACTCCCACATGGCTGATTGTGGTTTGAGTCTCGGACCTAAAGGCTTGAAATTCATGTAGGGTGTGTGTGCGCATGTGGTCAGAACCCCAGGAGGAAAACAGAGAAGGGACTGCAGCATGGTCATCCTCCCTGAGGTGTGATTTCTCATCTTCTGTCTCTCCAGCGAGCACACATACTCTATAGCAAAAATCTCTCTCTAAAAAAATGGATAAATAAAATAGGATAAATAAATAGAGATATTGATAATTATTAACACTAGATGACAGGTACAAGGGTGTTCATGATCCTACTCTGTTTACTTTATATAGTTGAAATTTTTAATAAAAAATTAAAAATTTAAGTAAAGGGGGGGCTGACAGGTTGTGTGGTGGTTAAGGGCACTTGACTCCCACATGGCTGACTATGGTTTGAGTCCCAGACCTGGCAGCTTGCTTCCTCACTTTCCACCTCTCTCTCTGTCCCATTCTGGTCAAATTAAAATAAAGTTAAATAAAATGATTATTTTTAAAAATTTAAATAGAAGGTAGAACCAGGGTATGAACTCAAAACAGATATCAGAACCAAGATTGCTAACCATTATCCTCTTCCTCCTCAGTTTTATGGAGAATAGTTTAATTGAAAATAATTGTGAAAATAATTATTCCATTCAAATAAATGTAGCTATGAAACTTAGCAGAATACAAACTTCTAATGCATTTTAAAAGGAGAGAGAGAGAATGAGAGAGACTTTAGAAAAATAGCATCTAAATGCAAATTATTGGCTTTGTTTGGATGTCTCTAACAAACTAACTGTAACAATCTTTATGAGATAATTAGCAAAATGTAATAATCCACTGAGTATTAGATAATAGTAAGAAACGATTTGTTTTTACACGTGTGATAATATTTTTATAAGGAGTCCTTATCATTTGTAGGTACACATTGAATGGAGTAGAGATGAAATGATATAATGTCTAAGATTTGCTTCTTTTTTAAAAAAGATTTATTGAATTTTACTTGTTATTTAATAAGTGAGAAAGCAAGCCACCAGGTCCAGGACTTGAACGGTAATCGTCCAACGCCTCAACCACCAAGCCATCTGCTAGCCCCAGATTTGCATCTAATATAACTGGGAGAGGGTAGAAATATAAAATAAACATGACTGTAATGTGATTATGACTCAAGTCAGATGAAAAATACACTAGGATTTATTATATGATCTTCCCTGCTTTGGTACATTGCTTTTGTCCATTGTAAAGACAAAAAAAAAAAAAATTTTTTCTGACATCTTTCTTGATTATCTGACAAATGTGGCCTTACAATGAAATTTAATCCTTCACATGGATATGATAATTTCTATTCTGGGTAACTTAAAGCCAAGGTTCTTTTTTTTCTTGTTAGATTTTTGCCGTAGGGCATATGCACTGGCTAGAAAGTGAGTAAGAAATCATCCCCTATTGGGGTTGACCACGCTGTATTCCCTCCTCCTCCATTCTTCTGAGATTCTGGGCACACATGCACACACACCTGGTGTGATTTTTCAAGCCGCCAAGTCTGAGACTCAAACCGCAGCTGGCCACGTGGATATCCAGTGCTTTAACCATCATGCCACCTGCTGGCCCCATCAAGGTTCTATCTTTAATCCTCTTTCCCAGTACTCGCATACTCACAGAACACACACTGAACTTAAAACTACTCATAGCACACACACAGAACTTAGAACTGTACTGTGCAATATTAATATATCCACTTTTCTCACACTTCTAATTTCTTTCACTATGCTAAACTTGTTTAATTTCCAGGCAAATGTATATCGCTGTTTTAAAAGGAGACAAACATGGACTAGTACAGTATTAGCTGAATCCTCTCACTAGTGAACAGTTCAACAGGAATCACTTACAGCCCCAAGGTACAAACCTGAAATGGGCAGTGAGCTCCATGTGGGAACGCAGTGTCTGATAGCAGGCCACACACTTAACTTGAAATGGAACATCTTTACACAGAGAGATCAAAAGTTTCTTTGCAAAAGATGGAAATGATATTGGATGTGCTATTCCCTTATCATCTGGAAGATAAAATAAACTGTAATTTGCAAAGTCATTTAAATACAGAGTAACCCAATCTTCCCCCTCCTTGCTTCTCTCAACATCTTTTAAAGTGCAAGTAGATATGTCATGTAATAAATATCTAAAGGAAGCCACTTGCTAGCTTAAATATGAAGACTATCTTACACTCCAACTAAAATTTGAGTTTCAAATTTAAAGAAATACCCAACTTCCCAGATATCACAGATATAAAACATTATCCTGAATAAATGCTTCTTCTCACATCCTCTTCACACCTCAAAATAAATAAATAAACCTTACTCATAAGTACAAATAAATACTGGGCATTAAAAAAAATACAGATAAAATCTTTTTGTTCTCATGATTCTAAAACTACTATTAGGATAATATTAAACTCAAGAATATTCTGAAAAGTATGGTAAATCACCAAAAATTAAAATAAAGCAGTTTAATAATTTTGAGCAGAATAAAGTATTAACATACCACCCAGTTTAAAATTTGGATGGAAATGATTCTTTCCAGACATATGCTTCAAGCACTCGTCCTTGCTGTTAAAAAGGAGAAAGCAACTGGGACATGCAAAACACTGAATAACCTGAGGAAGAAGGTTGTTGCTATGTCCATCGTCTGTGGCTTCCTAAAATATAAAGCAAAGCTGGATTATATACAGCTCAAGTCAATTTATATATTTTCCCAATACTTACTTATTTGGAATGCTTGGTATCATTTTTTTTTTTTTTTAAAGATTTTGTAATTGGGCACATGCACTCACTGGAGAAAGAGAAACGAAAAGCGAGAAATCATCCCCCAAGGGGACAGTTACACTGCAAACCCTTCTCCTCCTCCTCCACTCAGGATTTTGGGTATACACAGACATGCAACTGGCATGAGTTTCCAGTCACCGGGTCTGGGACTCAAATTGCGATTGACCCTATGGGAATCCAGTGCCTTAACCACTATGCCATACCTGCTGGCCCCTTCTCTATCAATTAAAAAAAAATTTTTTTTAAAGAATTATTTGTTTTTAATTTGGCCAAAGAGAGACAGAGAAAGTGAGAAAGCAAGCCACCAGGTCTGGAACTCAAACCATAATCAACCATGAGGGAGTCCAATATGTTAACAGTGCCACTTGCTGGCCCCTTCTGCATAAATTTTTAATATGAAAACTTATCTTCCCAGAGAGTGAATTATGAACCATACCTTTTATCAAAAGTGAGCTCCCATATGTAAAATTTTTTTATTTTTTTTCCTCAGAAATAAATTATGGCCATCTATGAAAATAAATACACAAGTACAAATTGCTTTCCATTTATCTTCCATTTTTCACAAACACACTCATCTGTATTATTACATAAAAGCAAGGACATCACATATGGTTTGCTTTGTTCATTCTACCCTGCAATATTAGAGGATTTCAAATGGTTCACGGGAAAAAACTAGAATTAAAGTAGGAGTTTTCTGTGTTGACAAAAAAAATTGAAATCCGTACATAGTTTTTTTTTTTTTTTTTACCATATGAATTTTTCATGAACTTTATGAGGATTCCTGGTATAATTGATATTTACCAATACCAATACATTATTCTTTATTTTCTTTATGCTGGAACGGTAATCGTCCAACGCCTCAACCACCAAGCCATCTGCTAGCCCCAGATTTGCATCTAATATAACTGGGAGAGGGTAGAAATATAAAATAAACATGACTGTAATGTGATTATGACTCAAGTCAGATGAAAAATACACTAGGATTTATTATATGATCTTCCCTGCTTTGGTACATTGCTTTTGTCCATTGTAAAGACAAAAAAAAAAAAAATTTTTTCTGACATCTTTCTTGATTATCTGACAAATGTGGCCTTACAATGAAATTTAATCCTTCACATGGATATGATAATTTCTATTCTGGGTAACTTAAAGCCAAGGTTCTTTTTTTTCTTGTTAGATTTTTGCCGTAGGGCATATGCACTGGCTAGAAAGTGAGTAAGAAATCATCCCCTATTGGGGTTGACCACGCTGTATTCCCTCCTCCTCCATTCTTCTGAGATTCTGGGCACACATGCACACACACCTGGTGTGATTTTTCAAGCCGCCAAGTCTGAGACTCAAACCGCAGCTGGCCACGTGGATATCCAGTGCTTTAACCATCATGCCACCTGCTGGCCCCATCAAGGTTCTATCTTTAATCCTCTTTCCCAGTACTCGCATACTCACAGAACACACACTGAACTTAAAACTACTCATAGCACACACACAGAACTTAGAACTGTACTGTGCAATATTAATATATCCACT
Organism: Tupaia belangeri chinensis; assembly: GCF_000334495.1. Classification (NCBI taxonomy): domain Eukaryota; kingdom Metazoa; phylum Chordata; class Mammalia; order Scandentia; family Tupaiidae; genus Tupaia; species Tupaia belangeri. Next base: position 1,968,257 of record NW_006159736.1, read on the forward strand.
TTTCTCACACTTCTAATTTCTTTCACTATGCTAAACTTGTTTAATTTCCAGGCAAATGTATATCGCTGTTTTAAAAGGAGACAAACATGGACTAGTACAGTATTAGCTGAATCCTCTCACTAGTGAACAGTTCAACAGGAATCACTTACAGCCCCAAGGTACAAACCTGAAATGGGCAGTGAGCTCCATGTGGGAACGCAGTGTCTGATAGCAGGCCACACACTTAACTTGAAATGGAACATCTTTACACAGAGAGATCAAAAGTTTCTTTGCAAAAGATGGAAATGATATTGGATGTGCTATTCCCTTATCATCTGGAAGATAAAATAAACTGTAATTTGCAAAGTCATTTAAATACAGAGTAACCCAATCTTCCCCCTCCTTGCTTCTCTCAACATCTTTTAAAGTGCAAGTAGATATGTCATGTAATAAATATCTAAAGGAAGCCACTTGCTAGCTTAAATATGAAGACTATCTTACACTCCAACTAAAATTTGAGTTTCAAATTTAAAGAAATACCCAACTTCCCAGATATCACAGATATAAAACATTATCCTGAATAAATGCTTCTTCTCACATCCTCTTCACACCTCAAAATAAATAAATAAACCTTACTCATAAGTACAAATAAATACTGGGCATTAAAAAAAATACAGATAAAATCTTTTTGTTCTCATGATTCTAAAACTACTATTAGGATAATATTAAACTCAAGAATATTCTGAAAAGTATGGTAAATCACCAAAAATTAAAATAAAGCAGTTTAATAATTTTGAGCAGAATAAAGTATTAACATACCACCCAGTTTAAAATTTGGATGGAAATGATTCTTTCCAGACATATGCTTCAAGCACTCGTCCTTGCTGTTAAAAAGGAGAAAGCAACTGGGACATGCAAAACACTGAATAACCTGAGGAAGAAGGTTGTTGCTATGTCCATCGTCTGTGGCTTCCTAAAATATAAAGCAAAGCTGGATTATATACAGCTCAAGTCAATTTATATATTTTCCCAATACTTACTTATTTGGAATGCTTGGTATCATTTTTTTTTTTTTTTAAAGATTTTGTAATTGGGCACATGCACTCACTGGAGAAAGAGAAACGAAAAGCGAGAAATCATCCCCCAAGGGGACAGTTACACTGCAAACCCTTCTCCTCCTCCTCCACTCAGGATTTTGGGTATACACAGACATGCAACTGGCATGAGTTTCCAGTCACCGGGTCTGGGACTCAAATTGCGATTGACCCTATGGGAATCCAGTGCCTTAACCACTATGCCATACCTGCTGGCCCCTTCTCTATCAATTAAAAAAAAATTTTTTTTAAAGAATTATTTGTTTTTAATTTGGCCAAAGAGAGACAGAGAAAGTGAGAAAGCAAGCCACCAGGTCTGGAACTCAAACCATAATCAACCATGAGGGAGTCCAATATGTTAACAGTGCCACTTGCTGGCCCCTTCTGCATAAATTTTTAATATGAAAACTTATCTTCCCAGAGAGTGAATTATGAACCATACCTTTTATCAAAAGTGAGCTCCCATATGTAAAATTTTTTTATTTTTTTTCCTCAGAAATAAATTATGGCCATCTATGAAAATAAATACACAAGTACAAATTGCTTTCCATTTATCTTCCATTTTTCACAAACACACTCATCTGTATTATTACATAAAAGCAAGGACATCACATATGGTTTGCTTTGTTCATTCTACCCTGCAATATTAGAGGATTTCAAATGGTTCACGGGAAAAAACTAGAATTAAAGTAGGAGTTTTCTGTGTTGACAAAAAAAATTGAAATCCGTACATAGTTTTTTTTTTTTTTTTTACCATATGAATTTTTCATGAACTTTATGAGGATTCCTGGTATAATTGATATTTACCAATACCAATACATTATTCTTTATTTTCTTTATGCTGAACTATTATAAATATATACAGAAGTAAACATAAAAGAAGGAATCTTTCTCTTATCAAATATTATCTTAGAAATTCGTTCTGCCTGTTAAGTTTCCTAATTCTTCTATAACTAAAATCTACTATAACTAAATGGTATCTACTATATCTACATGGTATCTACTATAACTAAAATCCAAAATGGTGTAGTCCTAATTCATGATTCTTTTTCTGAAAAGAATTACTTTATTTCATTCACTCATTTATTCATTTATTTAACCAGAGAAGAGAAGGGGAGAGAGAGAGAGAGAAAGCAAGCCACCAGGTCCAAGACCCAAACCTTGGCAGGCCATGTGGGAGTCTAGTGCCCTTAACCACCCCACCACCTGCCAGCCCCCTAATTCATGCTTCTTCTTTTTTTTTTTTTAAGCGAGAAATCACCCCCCGGGGGGATGGCCATGCTGCAATCCCTTCTCCTCCATTCTCTTCTCGGGATCTTGGGCATGGACACACACGCACCTGGCGTGAGTTTAAGCCTGCGGGTCTGGGACTCGAACTGCGGTCGACTCCATGGGAGTCCAACAACATAGTCATTACGCTAACTGCTGGTCCCATGCTTCTTTAAGGTTGATAACTACTCTGTAGTATGGATCTATTACAATTCAGAATTTTTTTTTTTTCAATTTATGGTAGAGAATAGGTCCATGTAAGAGACTGAGGATGGAAGGGAGAAGAGAGAGGGGAAGGAAAGGAGGGAGAGGGGGCACCCTCAACAGGTCTCATCATACCATAAATCCCTTTCCATAGCTCTGTAGCTCCTCAAGACCTTAGGTATGCATGATTTTATTCATCATTATATTATTTTTTTAATTATTTATTTAATTTTATTCATTCATTCATTTTAATTTGACCAGAGACAGACACAGAAAGGGAGGGAGGGAAAGTGAGAAAGCAAGCCACCAAGTCCAGGACTCAAACCGGGGTCGGCCATGTGGGAGTGTCTAGCGCCTTAACCACCATGCCACTTGCTGGCCTCCATACCCAGTGCTTTCTGGCTAACCTGGGAATCCAAACCTGTGATAAGCCCTGTGGCTTCCAACACTGTGGTTCAGTTCATTACTGATTACACTATCCTAGGGAACCCAACCATCCATTCCTTTTTTTTTTCTTTAAACAGAGATTTTTGCTATAGGTCATGTGCATTCACCAGAGAGACTGAACGTGAGAAATCACCCCATGGGAGGGCTGGCCATACCACAGTCCCTTCTCTTCCATTCTTCTCTTGAGATTCTAGGCACACATGCACACACGCCCGGTATGAGTTTTAAGCCTCCAGGTCCGGGACTCAAACCCTGGTTGACCATGTGGGAGTCCAGTGATGTAACCATTATACCATCTACTGATCCCTCAATCATTCATTTCTAAGGTTTTTTAATTTGGGTTTCCCCCCTTCCTATTATAAACGATGTTGTATATATTCAAGGATATATATATATATATATCCTTATTTGTAGGTACTTTTTTCCCCTCTTTATCAGAAGTGCTCATTTAGGGTTAAAGGATACAAATATTTGAATATTAAAAGATACAATGTGATTACTTTTCAAAAAGACTCTACCAATTCACTATCACTGAATAAGTCTAGCAGGAATAGATAGTAGGTCACCAGAAAAGTCATGACCTGTTTTTCTATGCAAAAATGTGCCATGAATTTCCAGACAACCAAACAGTATGGATCATTTTTGTTTTTGTCTGTCTGGCAGATAAAATACTCATTGTTACTTTAATTTGCATCTCCTTTCTGTGAGCTTGATCACTTATTCATTCATCTGTTGGCTATCTGTGAATTTCTTACTTGTATCCTACCTTTTTCTTCTTTTGTGCTAGAGCACACCATGTGTACTGGCCACAGAGACAGAAAGGGAGAGGAGAAAGCACCGCCCCATTGGGGAATGGTCATACTGCAATCCTTTTTCCTCCATCTCTTCCTCCATTTCGAACTATTAGACACATGTAAACATGCCCTGCATGTTTCTCAAGATGCTATGTCTAGGAATCAAGTGGTATAGTAGGCCCGCAGTTGGTCATGTGAGATATGGCTAACTTAACACCAGGCCATGGAGCTGTCCCAGCTTTATTTTTCATTTGTTTTCTTTTCTCCTTCTGGTCAACTTCTCTTAAGAAAAATTCTCTGTGTCATCCTATTTTGCAACAATTTCTCCAAACATGTGTCTATGAACTTTGTTTAAAGTCAGTTTTTAAATTTTGTTATAAATATTTACATCTTTTCTAGCATCTAAACTATTTTTAAGATTTTTAAATTTTATGCATTATCATCATTATTTGTCAATTTGACCAGAGAGAATGAGAGAAGGAAAGTGAGAAAGCAAGCTGCCAGGTCTGGGACTTGAACCACAGTCGGCCATGTAGGAGTCCAGCACCTTAACCATCATGCCATCTGCTGGCCTTCTAGCATCTAAATTCTAAACTTGGGTGAGAGTCTCCTCTATCCTAAACTGGAAACTACAAAAAAAGTATATACAGTCATCCCTAGTATCAAGGGAATTTTTTCTAGGACACCTTGCAGATTCCAAAATCTGTGGATGTTCAGATCCTTTATATAACACAAAATATTTGCATATAAACTACGTACATCTTCCTGTATACTTTAAATCATCTCTGGATTACATATAATACCTAATACATTGTAACTGCCATGCAAGTAGTTGTTGTACAGTACTGGTTTTTCCTGTGTGTTATTTTTTATTGCTGCATTGTTTTTTCCTCAAAATATTTTTTAAAAGATTTATTTGATTTTATTCATCATTATATTATTTTAAAAATTTGACCAGAGAGAGAGGAAAAGTGAGAAAGCAAGCTCCAGGTCCAGGACTCAAATCATTCAACCATGTGGAAGTCCAGCACTTTAACCATCACACCACTAGCCAACCCCATTTTCCCTAAATATTTTCAATCTGTGGTTGGCTGAATCCATGGATACAGAACCCATGGATATAAAGGGCTGATATAAAGTATTTATATGTTTATGTATATATGTGTATTCTTATTAAATCTAACAACCCCAGGGCCAGTAGTTCACGTGGTTGTTGAGGCACTAGATCCTGCATGGCTGACTGCACAGATTGAATCCTGGATCCATCAGTTTAAAAATCATGCCGAACATATAGGTGCATGCCCAAAACTCCCAGAGGAGAATAGAGAAGGCACCGCCACGTGGCCTTTTCCTCTCTCTCTCTCTTTCTAGCAAGTGTATGTGACCTATAGCAAAAAATAAAGAGGAGGGGAAAAAAAAAGAAGTACCATTCTCATTATTTACAAATGAGAAAATTGGGCGAGGAAAAAAAAGAGAAAGTTGAGATTTAGATAAATCCAACTTACTACTCTCCCCACAAACAATACCCCTAGAAGAGACACACCTATCAAATCCAACTTCATATTTTTGGTTATGAATCCTATGCTCTTTTCACTGTTCCACCCCTCTCCACTCCTGTTTTAATTTGGTTAAGTGTCACAAAGAAGAAATAACACCCAGGAAGACATTTTGGATACTAATTAGAAGGTTCTAAATAATAAAACCAATAAAGGCATTTAATAACCAATTTATACAAGTTTCTCCTACTTGAAGACCTCTAAATTAAGTAAAATCATTTTTAGTTTCTGAGTTACACATGAATTCAATATAATGCTTATTTGTACAATGGAAACAAAATGTGACTCTGTAAAATTTTATTTGAATTTACCTCTTTTTTTAAATTGAGACATTTTTGTTATAGGGTGCATATGCTCACCAGAGAGCCAGAGAGATAGACAAAAAGAGAGAAATTATCCCCCCAGGGGGGATGGCCATACCACAACCCCTCCTCCTCCACCCTCATCTCGGGATTTTGGGCATTCATGCACACATGCCCAGCATGTGTTTCAAGATGCTGGGTCCAGGACTCGAACTGCAGTAGATCATACGGGAGTCCTGTACCTTAACCACCACACTACTTGCTATCCCTGGAATATACTGTTACAAAAGTATGAAATATTTCCAAATGCCTTCTACAAATTGGGGGAAAGAATGGGAAATAGGATGTTTGAAAGAATGGGAAATAGGATGTTTGAAGTTAAAGTACTTAATCCCTTTTATTCTATTTGTGTTTACATTAAAATAAACTATACCACACAAATGTATGTATCTAAAAAGTAGAATGAAGGCTAGCAAGCGGCATGGTGGTTAAGGTGTTGGACTCTCACATAGTCAACTACAGTTCTAGTCCTGGACCAAGCAGCTTAAAATCAGGCGGGGGGGAGGGGCGGGGAGCAGCAGATGACATAGCGGTTATGTCGCTGGACTCTCACATGGCCATTACCTAAGTCAAACTCTTTTCTCATCTCAAAGCTAAATTACTGCAAAAGCCACTTAAAATGGTCTCCTCATCCACATCTTTGAATCTACTCTCAACACTACTATCATTCTAATATACTCAGTCTCTTTGATATCCCTGAAATATATTATAGTTAGGGATTGAGTTCTATTATTAAAAGTTCTAACTCTAAGGTATAAAGCACTTATTAAATCATGTCATTGTTCTATAATAGTTCTTTCTTGCCAATATCAAGTTTAAAATTAAGTATTTTCGAATGACCCAATATATGCACTGATTCAACAAATATTTAATCAATTCAGTTTCTAATACATTGCTGTTTTTTAAAAAGAATTATTTTATTTATTCATTCATTTTTTAAAATTTGAACAGAGAGATACACAGAGAGAGAGAGATACAGAGAGAGACAGAGAGAGACAGAGGGAAAGTGAAAAAGCAAGCCACCAGGTCCAGGACTCAAACAGTGGTTGACTATGTGGGAGTGTCCAGTGCCTTAACCACCATGCCACCTGCTAGACCCCCTTTTGCTGTTTTTAATCGCAAAACGATTTAGACACTTAATTTCATATAAAATAATTATCTGTAAAAATGAAATAGTAAAAACCTACATGTCAAAATGTTAACAGGCAGACCAGCAGGTGGCATGGTAGTTGAGGTGCCAGAGTCCCATATGACCAACCACAGTTTGAGTCCCCAACCTGGCAGCTTCCTTTCTCAGTTTCACATTTTTTTTTCCTCTCTCTCTCTCTCTCTCTCTGGTGAGCACATGTGCCCTACAGCAAATTAAATAATAATAAATAAAATTAAATAATTCTTTAAAAATTTTAACAGGAGTTATCTAAGTGAGATTAAAGGTGATTTCTAATCTTCTTTTAAATATTGTTTTTCCACAATAAACATATACTACATTTGCAATATAAATAAGTCATAAAAGATATCCACTATCCCAAATATGGTAAAAATCTATTAGCATTCATGGATTTGCACAGTCGTGAATCAACTCACATCCTTCTAAATACTAGTTCTCCCACTTAATACTAGAGATCAAGAAGTAGCTGTTGCTTATTACACTGCTCCAACATTTCCATAGGCAGTTAGTTAAAGGTTAAAGATAGTGAACTTAAGAATAGACTTCTCGGGACCAGCAATTGGCAAAATGGCTATGTCGCTGCATTCCCATGTGGTCTACCGCGGTTTGAGTCCTGGACCCAGTGGCTTAAACTCATGCCAGACACCATTCTCAAGATCCCAAGAGGAGAATGGAGGAGAAGGGAGTGATTTCTTGCTTTCTGTCTGTGTCTGTCTTTCTGGTGAGCACACATGCCCTATAGCAAAAAACAAACAAACAAACAAACCAAAAAAACAAACCCTCTCCAAAAAAAAAGAATAGAGTTCTCAGGACCTGTAGATGGCATAATGGCTACGTTGCTGGATTCCCATGTAGTCAACCGTGGTTTGAGTCCCTGACCAGGCAGCTTAAAATTCATGCTAGCTGAGTGTGCATGCATGTCCAAAATCCCAAGAGGAAAATGGAGAAGGGATTGCAGCATGGCCATCCCCCTAGGGGGTGAATTCTCACTTTCTGTACCTCTGTCTCTCTGGTGAGGGCTTGTGCCCTACAGCAAAAAATCTGTCTTGAAAAAAAAAAAAAAAAAAAAAGAAGAATAGAGTTCTGGGGACCAGCAGATAGTGTAGCAGTTATATAGCTGGACTCCCACATTCTGAGTCCTGGACCCAGTGGCTTGAAACTCATATCCAGTACATCTGCTTGCCCAAGATCCACAAAGGAGAATGTAAGGAAGGGATTGTGATGTGGTCATCTTCCACAGGAGGTGATTTTTTACTTTCATTCTCTGTGTCTTTCTCCCTCCAGTGAGTACACGCACACTAAGGCAAAAACCTCTTTATAAAAAGAATAGAGTTCTAGTTCTCATAACATCCAACTCAAGAGTATCTTGAACAAGATGATTTAATTTCATTGAGCAACTTCACAAACAGAAGGGTTTCAGTGATCATCTTTAGGACTGCTGGCTATTAGCTAATAAGCTTACCTGTCCACAATAACTTAATACACTAAATAATTTTATTTTCAATAGAAAATCACTACTGATTCTTATGTGCATCACCAGTGACTGAAAGCTGGAGAAGCTGGAAAAACATACACTTAACTCCATGATATCTAGAAAAATACTCCTTAACTTAGGACATGTTCTTACCTTAGCAAAAAGGTGATCTCTATACTGCTGTTGAGTAATAAATTTTTTAGAACATACTACACAAGCAAAGCAACTGATGAAAGGTCCATGGAGTGTAATTGTTGGATCACATGGAGAGTGATCAAACCTATTCGGCGAAAGAAAGGTAACATTAGAAAAATCCACAGTCTAGGGAAAAACTATGCTTTTCATTTGTGATGCTAATCACATACACACGTGCATTCAGAATATTATACTTCTCTAATAAAATATTAAATAATAATCTTACTATGTAAGAAATATCAAGTGGTTCCCATGTACCAGACAATCCCCAAGGACCAACAACTCAAGATCTCATAAAAGAAGTTAAGATTGGGGCTGGCAGATGGCATGGAGGTTAAGGGCACTGGACTTCCACATGGCCGACCATGGTTCAAGTCCTGGACCTGGTGGTTTACTTTCTCACTTCCCTTCTCTCTCTCTTTCTGTTCCTCTCTGGTTAAACTAAAATTAAGTAAGTAAGTAAATAAAAAAGTAAAAGTAAATAAAATAATTCTTAAAAGGAAAAAAAAAAGTACTTAAGATCCAAAGCAACATATTTAAGCATTTCTTCCCAAACTTGCAAGCTTCCAGCTTGAAAATTTTAAGACCATAATCATTTCCTTCTTGCCCTGATTACTGTAAGACTCACAAATAAATTTAAATGAACCACTGCAATAATAATCTTTTTTTTTTATATTTGCTAATTTTACTTTCTTTTTTGGATTGTTTGCATGTCTATCTTAACATGTTTAAGAGTTCTTCTCCCTCTTTTTTTTTTTAATTTAAATTTATTTGTTTACGTTCATTCACTGTACATCATTACAGCATACAAAATGAGATTTTCCATCCAGAGTACACTGTATATTGTCTCAATCAAGCACATCAACATACATGTTATTGTCAACAAATAATTTTCCATTTCTTGTTTCCTGTATGTTTTGCTTCCCTCCCCCATCCTTGATTCCCTATCTCTTACCCTCAGCCATCTCCCACTCTCTTCCCACACTGTCTCTGGTATCTAAGTTTACTTTCTATACTGTTTTCCCCCCATTTTTTATTGAATTATTAAAGATCTTAATTAATCAAAATGTTTTCATAGCAAACACAGCTGATATATACATTTCCATGAACACAAGTCTAACTTTAGGCATCCTATAAAGTATCACCTAGCTGGGGCTATATATCTTTAATTTTTTTTTTTTTCTGAAACTTTTCT
>NW_006159736.1:1979169-1985801 GCF_000334495.1 Tupaia belangeri chinensis
TCTTCTCTTCCATCTCAGTTAGCTTCACCATTATGAATGTTCTAAATTCTTTATCAGACATTTCCATGATCTGCATTGAACTGCTTGTGGATGAAGAGGAGTTATTCTTTTGTCTTGGAGGAGAGGTATTTTCTTGCTTTCCCATATTTCTTGTGGTCCTGCGGTGATTTCCTGTCATCTGATGGATGGTGTGTTTCCTTTGAATTCTTGAAGTTCAATCAGAGTGTTCAGGAGTAAGCAGAAAGAGGTGATCGGGAACTTCTTTGTGGTTCTGTTGTGATCGCTGGTGCAGCAGATTCAGTAGATATTGAGGAATATGTTAACCCTAATAGTATTTCAATGTTTAGCTACAGTGCCCTTAGATCTATCTAGAAACACACTGAATGGATATTGAAGAGTGGAGAGAAAAGAAAAACGAAAACGAAAGAGTGAGAGAGAAACAATGACAAAGAAAGAGGAAAAAAAGACAAAAAAGGAAAAACAAAGAAAATTGTAATTATTGTTCTCCTTAAAAAACAACAACAACAAAAAAGATTTAAAAACCCAAAAATGGAAAACCCATGAGAGGAGAGAAGCAGAGAGAGACAAAGGCAGAGGCACAGAGACAGATAGAAGGCCAGAGGGGCTCCCTACCATACTAGCTTTGTTTGTTGGAGGCTGAATTATCGGTAGAAAATCTTCATTTTTCCTGTCCCCTGCAATGACTAGTTACCAGGAGCCATGACGAATCTTGTTCTGAGCAATAATAATCTTATTAAAATTTCTGGCACACTTCTATTTCCTACGAATGACTTTTAATCTTTTCAATATTCATTTAACTGCTTAACAAATTTTGCCATCAACTCTGAAGACTTTTTTAAATTATTAAGATGCAGTATGCTGGGCCAAAAGTGGCTTGATGGTACTAGATCCGACAGGGCCAGTGCCAAAGGTCTGAGTCCCAGGTGTGGCCATCTTGAAAATCACGCTGGGGGCCCAGCAGATGGCATAATGGTTATGTCGCTGGACTACCATGTAGTTGACCATGCTTTTGAGTCCCAGATCCAGTGGCTTTTAACTCATGCCAGGCATGTGTGTGTACCCATGATCCCAAGAGAAGAATGGAGAAGAGACTGTGGCATGGCCATCTTCCCTGGGGGTAACATCTCACTTTCAGTCTCTGTTTCTCCAGTGAGTGCACACATCCTACAGCAAAAATCTCTCTCTCTAAAAAAAAGGAAAGAAAACCATGCAGGGTATGTGTGCATAAATGTCCAAATTCCTAGAGAATACAGTGTGGCCATCCCCCCTGCGGGTGATTTCTCACTTTCCCCCCTCTCTCTTTCTCTCTGGCAAGCCCATGTACTCAATGGAAAAAATCTAAAAAATATTAAAAAGAATGCAGTGTGCTATCCGATTATTTTTAGAATGCTGAAATTCTAGAATCCTCTCTTGGTAAGGTAAGGCATAAAAAAGGTGAGAGAGCTGGAAAGAAAATATTGTAGAGCCTCAAACTCAATTCCCATTTTTCAATCATAAAAGAGAAACTATGGGGATAAAAATGTGGAATATCTTTATTACCACCTTTCCTGGATATCTACTTCCTCAGGCTCTACTATTCAAAAACCCAGTAAGTTGATAAAATGAGTTTCTTAAGTAGAAATTCTTATGAGTTTCCTAAGTAGAAACTCTTTTATTGTTAATTTTGCTTTAAATTGGTTTGCCTTTATCATTTATTTTATAATGTCATATTAGCTTCTTTAGATTAGATCAAATATCTGTAAAGTGCCCTATGTCTCTTGAAATTTAAGTTTATGGGCTGAGTATCTCTAAAATTCATCCAACTGCATTTCAATGTAAAAAGTCTTTTTAGGATTTTATGATACATATTAAGGAGACATTAAAGGTACAACCATACGAAGGCAGAATATCACTAAAAAATTTAACTTCACCAAGCTTTCTAAGAAAATTAAGAAAAGCAAATAATGATTACATCATAAAAGCACAAAAGAATTTGAGCTTAGGATATAATACTACTATATAATCACAATGGTAGAGGTCAATCAATTTCATGCCACTGGAATTCATCTGATCCTCAGCATCCACTATTCTGAGTATCCTACTTACCGTTTCAGATGTCCTAAGAGGAGGTGCCCATTATCGAATTCCTTATTACAATGCATTATGGGACATGAAATTGGTCTCCCAGATACCCGCATTTGGCCTCCTCTTCGGAATGAACTTTTCGTTCCAGAATTAATTGTGCCAGATTTGAGTCCTGCATCATTGGAATACAGATTCTTAAGTTTCTATTTTAGATATCTGCCCTTTGAATTGGTAATCAAAATATGACCCAAAAAAAGAAAAATTTTTTATCACACCAACAGGGTGGTTGTAATTACAATGAAGTGTTTACAATCTTTCTCATGAAAGATACAGTAACCTATAAAGTTACATGAGACCAAAAAAAAAAAAAAAAAAAAAAAACCCTTAGTTATCTCCAAGTAGCATTATCTTCAGGAATAAAGTCCATAAGGACATGAGTAAATAATTCCTATGTTCCTACTCAACCTACCCAGGGAAACAGATAAAGAGATGCTCGAAAATTCAATTTACAAGGGCCAGCAGATAGCGTAGCAGTTGTATCACTAAACTCCCACATGGTCGACCGTGGTCCGAGTACCAGACCCAATGGCTTCACAATCAAGCAGGGCACGTGAGCACGAATGCCCAAGATCTAAGGAAGAGAATGGAGAAGTGATTGTGGAATAACCATCCCCTCTGTGTGGTGATTTCTCCCTTTCCTTCTCTCTGATGAGGACACATGCCCTAAGGCAAAAACCTTTTAAAAATTTCAATTTACAATGTATTAACTATTCCGACAACCTAAAGGCCAGGCATCAGGACTCAGGAAGTATGTAACTGGCCCAACAATCATTCTATACTGTTAAGAGTCACATGAGATTTCTTTTTTTTTTTTTTTAATTTTTCTTTAGAGATTTTTGCTATAGGGCACGTGTGCTAGCCAGAGAGACAGAAAGTAACAAATCACCTCCTGGGGGTGGGAGGCTGGCCACATCACAATCTCTTCTCCTCCATTCTCCTCTTGGGATTTTGGGAATGCACACACACATGGCTGGCATGAGTTTTAAGCCGCTGGGTCTGGGACTCAAACTGTGGTTGCCTACATGGGAGTCCAGCGACATAACCATTATGCCATCTGCTGGTCCTGAGATTTCTAAAAGAGATCCTAAAGATCATGAAGCCTTGTAGTTCTACCCTGTTTTCCTATCTACCTAGAGAATTTCCCAAAACTATATACAGATGCCTTCTCTGGAGATAATGAGGGCCAGGTATATGTTTAAAACATCCCAGATGATTCTGATGCAGCTAAAATTAAACCACTGAATTAGTCACTAACTTTATCCACTGAGTTCTAAATGCACATCAAGAGGGCTTTCTTTTTTAAACTGTAAGTTTTAGAAGACTATCCTAAGAGGCAATACCATTTACCATATATATTTTTTTCAAGATTTATTTTATTGAACTTTATTTTCCAGTTTGATCAGAGAGAGACAGTGAGAGAGAGAGCGGGAAAATAAGAAAGCAAGCCACCACATCCAGGACTCAAACTGTGGTCGGCCATGTGGGAGTCCAGCACCCTTAACCACCGTGCCTCCTGCCTGCCCTATTTACCATATTTTCTAAAGATAGTATCTTTTGCCAAAGAAGGTCTGTAAGTAGCTGTCAGATTCTGAAACTATGTTCTAGGCTTCCTTTCATGTTGATTATCCAAATATTTATATCTCACCTAAATATTATATTCAAATAATATTTATTGACCACCTCTATGCTGGATATTCTAGCAGATGGTGTAATGGTTACATTGCTGGATTCCCACGGCAGTAAAACATGACGTTCTACAATGGTGACCCACATGGGAAAGTTCCAGGTTAGTGTCTGGAGATCCCCATGAGTATGCCCAACAAGTGTCTGCCCAAAATCCAGGGCTGGCTGAATCTGATGATGGATGGTGGCATCAATACTCTGTTGGGGGTGTGAACTCTTTCTCTCTTACTCATTGAGGTAATAAACATAAAGGAAAAAAAATTTACATAGGCTGCACTGATAAATAAGTAAACACTAACCCACTAAATCTCAGTTTAAATTCCATTTTCTTAGGACCAGTCCGACAGCCTGATGATTAAGGAAGATGGATCCCATATGGCTGACTGCAGTTCAAATTTCGCTCCCAAAGGCTTGAGAAATATGCCAGGTGTGTGACCATGTGAGTCCAAAATTCTGACAGTGTAAAAAGTAAAGGGAAAGGGAACCAGCGGTTAGCGTAATGGCTATGTCGCTGGATTCCCACGTAGTCGACCGCGGTTCGTGTCCCAGACCCGGTGGCTTAAAACTCACGCCGGGCGCGTGTGCGTGCGTGCCCAAGATCCCGAGAGGAGAATGGAGGAGAAGGGATTGTGGCGTGACTATCCCCCCTGGGGGGTGATTTCTCGCTTTCTGTCTCTATGTCTCTCTCTGTCTGTCTGGCGAACGTACGCGCCCTACAGTGAAAATCTCTCTCAAAAAAAAAAAAAAAAAAAAAAAAAGAAAAGGGAAGAAAAAGGGAAAAAAAAAAAGTAAAGGGAAAGAAACTGGGGCATAACCATACCTCATTTGGGGATGCTTTCTCTCTCCCTCTCTCTGTCCTTATGTATCAAGTGGGCACACATGCCCTTTGGCAATAAAAAGCAAAGAAAGGGACCAGTAGGTGGTGTAATGGTTACGTCACTAGACTCCAACATAGTCGATGGTAGTTCAAGTACTAGACTGGGCAGCTTTAAAAATATTCACGCAGGAAGCATGTGCAGGCATGCCCAAAATCCCAAGAGAAGAATGGCAGAAAAGGGATTCTGGTATGGCCATCCCCTGGAGTGATCTCCCACTTTTTGTCTCTCTGTCAAGTGCATATGCGTGATAGCAAAAATCTCTCGAAAAAAAATTTTTAATAAATAAATAAATTCCACTTCCTCAGAGAAGGCTTTTAAAAAAAATAAAAAATACATAAATTCCACTTCCTTAGAGAAGGTTTTCTGGATCTTAAGCATCCTATTATTCACCTTTCCCATAGACATATGTACTACTTCATGTAAATAACTATTAAATATACAAATGAATACATGAGCAAGACCTAGTGAGCTCAAGATGATCTTTCCTGCTTGTACTCAAAACATATGCCAAAGAAAGAAAACATTTGGCAAAGTAGGCTAATATAAAGTAGGCTATCATGAATATCTTATATGCTTATCAGCAACAGAATCAAAACAAACTTTCTGCCTTAAGGCATTAGGGTAGCTTGGTAACTTTAGAGTAATCTTTAAAAAATACCTGGCATTTTTAGCCACTGGTCCACACACAGTCTTGCTGCTTCTGTATCTGAATGTCCTCGAATAAATTCCAGTTCTTGTAATCCATGAGCATGATGAAAATCAACTTTTTCCTAAAGATATTAAACAAGAAACCTCAATTAACTTATGATTACTGCCCAAGATTCCTTGGGGAAAAAAATTATACATCCGTTATCAGAACACATTGATTATTTTTTATCCCTAGAATTTCAGAATGTCTAGAAATCTATGCTATGGAAATGCATGAAAATAAAGTTCATGCTCTATGATATTGATACCAATATTATTTCTACAGTTTGTTATAACCTATATCTCTAACAACATTTGATAAGTCATTAGAAGCACAACCAAAATTTTTCAATGTGAGAATATCCGGTTTTTTTTTGTTGTTGTTGTTGTTATTTGAGAGAGATTTTTGCTATAAGGTGCATATGTTCACCAGAGATAGAGGCAGAGACACCAAAAGCCAAGAAATCACTCCCCAGAGGGGATGGCCACACTGCAATCTCTTCTCCTCTCGGTCTTTACACACACACAGACACACCTGGCATGAGTTTTAAATTGCTGTGTCGGGGACTTGAACTGTGGTTGTCTATGTGGAAATCCAGTGACATAACCATTATGCCATCTACTGGTCCCATGAGAATACACTTTTAATAAAAAGTTAAGACATGACATTGAATTAAATAAATTAGGCAAAATATAAACATAGAATTTTATTCTATAGAGGGAATAAATATACTAAATGTTAGTGGCTATATCTGAGAATGAAAATGTAAAGTATTTCCATTCTCCAAACTTTTATACATTTTTTTCAGATTTTTCTATCGTCTGAAAGATATAGATATCTAAGAAATATCTGTTCTGCTAGTAATATTAATGACACTAATTAGCACTTAATATATGCCAGCATATAATTTGTTGCCATCTAGAATAAATAGGCAAACTTTTCCAATAAAAGACCAAATAGTAAATATTTCAGGCTTTGAAGGCATTCAGTGTCTCTCTCTCTTTCTCTCACTCTCTCTCTCTCATACATACACACATACACACACACATAAAGGCTACATAAATATAGCAATTTCTTTGTAATAACTAATGAAACAAGGAATCTAAAACATGGATGTTGAAACTATTAAACTTGGGACCAGCAGTTGGTGTAAAGGCTGTGTCACTGGACTCCCAGTTCGAGTCCTGGACCTGGTGGCTTAAACTCACGCTGGGGCCGTGTGTGTGTGTGTGTGTGTG
>NW_006159736.1:1985913-2026247 GCF_000334495.1 Tupaia belangeri chinensis
CAGACCTAAAAAAAAAAAATCCAAAAAAAAAAAAAAAAAAAACCACACATACCACAAAACTATAAACTCTAGGGACAAGCAGTTGGTATAATGGCTATGTCACTGGACTCTCACATAGTTGACCACGGTTATAGTCCTGGACCCGGTGGCTTAAACTCATGCTGGGCATGTGTGCATGTGTGCCCAAGATCCCCAGAGGAGAAGGGACTGTGGTGTGGTCATCTCCCCTGGCGGGCGGGGGGGGGTGATTTCTCACTTTCTGTTTCTCTGTCTCTCTCTGTCTTTCTGGCAAGTGCACACGCCCTATAACAAAAACCTCTCTGTAAAAAAAGAATAACAATATAAAAACATTTTTAAAGAATTATTCAATTTTATCACTATTTTTTTTTCTTTTGTTACAGGGCATGTGCACTCATCAGAGAGAAAGAGAGAGATAAAGCAAGCTGCCAGGTCTGGGACTCAAACTGCAGTTGGTCATGTGGGAGTTTAGTGTCTTAACCACCATATCATCTGCTGACCCTAGAAAAATATTTTTACAAAGATGTGTATTTCTATCTTAAGTGTTACTACAACAGTCAAAAAGTTTAAAATAGGGGCAAGCAGATAGCATGTGGTTATGTTGCTGAACTCCCATGTGGTCGACCACTGTTTGAGTCCCAGACCCAGTGGCTTAAAAATCATGTCAGGTGCGTGTATGCGTGTGCCCAAGATCCCAGGAGGAGAACGGAGGCAAAGGGACTGGAGCATAGCCATCACCCCTGGAGGGTAATTTTTCACTTTCCCTCTCACTGTCCATCTTTCTCTCCAGCAACTGAACATTCCTTATGGCAAAAACTTCTTTAAAAAAAGTTTAAAATAATTTAAGAAGTTTATATAAAGTTAGTAAATTATAGTAAGGTTAATTTACTGTTGAAAGAAAAAATCTTTTTTAAGAGTTACAAAAGGAAATTTATTTCAAAAACATAAGGGAATATTTACATTTAAACAAAATGATTAATAGGTGTCTTACAAAAGAAAAAAAAAACCTATGGAATGAAGTTCGCATTCAAATTGAATTAAAGCAAAATAACCTAAGTTGTGCACTACTGCCTCAAAAAAAGGGAAGGGGAACAGCAAAGTGATGAAGGAGGAAGAAAGAAATTTTTTTAAAAACAAATTTAGCATAGCCAAAGTGTACAGTGCTTAAAAAGTATGCAGTAGCATACAGTAATATTCTATGTGTTCACACTCACCACTACTCACTGACTTACCCAGGGCAACTTGCAATCTTGGAAGTTCTGTTCATGGTAGGTGCCTCAGACAGGTATACAATTTTTAACTTTTTATAGCATATTTTTACTGTACCTTTCCAATGAGTAGATATGCTTAGATATATAAATACCTACCATTGTGTTACAGTTGTCTACAGTATTCAGCACAGTAATAATGCTACATAGGTTTGTAACCCAGGAGCAACAGGCTATACTGTATAACCTGGGCATGCAGAAGGCCATACCATCTAGGTTTACTTGGGTATACTCTATCATGCTCACACAACAACAAAATCATTGCACTTCTCAGAATATAATCCTAGCAGTGCACAACTGTACTAATAAATTGTTGAGTTATCTAGGGGTACATGCTGAACTTGGATTCAATAATACATTTTTAAATTAAAGGTTTCTCTTTAAAACTTCATTATAAATAATCCTATAATCCCATTTTAAAAATCAAAATAGCCACACACCCTGAATGCTCTATTCTTCTCTTCTTTTTGTTGTTTCTCCACTTCAACATGGCGGGCTAGACGAGCCAGAGTTAAAGCAACTTTATCTTTCTGTTGGTCAATGTAGTCTTTACGTTTAACATTCTCCTATAATGGAAAAAAACAATTTTCATTCTTTTAAATTAACAAAATTGCATTTGGATAACACATATATTAATATTTACCAAACTGCTATTGCACTAGAGAATCCTTTACTTCTGTTGCCATCAGTTTCCTAAGAACCCATCTCGTTTATATGTAACATGGTATTTTGTAGGTCCACAAATCATCCACCAGCATCTTTTACATTATTTATTTCTTCTGAGAGAGACAGATAAACAGCAACTCAAGGTCTTGATGCTGTGATCCACCCCCAGCCTTGAGCCAGCTCTAGATCATAGGCACACATGTGCAGGGTATACTCAGGAGGGCTCTGGAATTGAACTGGAACCTTCAGTATATCACATTTTTCTGTTGTTGTCACTGTCTGGCTCCAGCATATTTGGTTTTCAAAATGTTAGACAACTTGGTTGCTAATAAATTTGATTTATAATCTTTTGGACATTGAAAAGCTTGGGGTTGTTTTGCTTTGAGTCAATAAGGTAATATCATCATGCTAAGTTCAGCCTTCAAAAGATTTAACAGTAAGTAAAAATATCTCTTCCTAGAGCTAGCCAGTGGCATGGTGGTTAAGGCAGCTGGATCCCACATGGCCAATTATGAGATATGAGTCCCAGACTACCAGCTTCAAAAACATAGTGGGTTGGTGGGTGTGTGTGTGTGGGTGTGTGTGTGAACCCGTAATTCCAAGATAAAAACAGAGAAGGGACTGTAATATGGCCATTTCCCTGGGGGGACGCTTTCTTATTTTCCTTCTCTGTCTCTCTACACAAGCCCTCTAGCAAACAAAAACAAACAAAAAAATACATTTCTTCTGGCTCTGGTTTTTCAGCAATGCTAGGAGAGTAGTCAAGAGAAATTATAGAGTTAAAAGAAACTGATCCTGTTGCTGGCAGGTGATGTGGTGGTAACAGTGCTCAACTACCATATGGCCAACTATGATCGAGTCCTGGACCTGACAGCTTGCTTTGTCATTTTCCTTTTCTCTGGTCAAATTTGAAAAAATAATAACAGAAGCCAGCAGGTGACAGAGTGGTAAAGGCAGTGGATCCCACATGGCCAACCTTGGTTTGAGTCCCAGACCTAGCAGCTTGCTTTCTCATTTTCTCTCTTTGGTCAGTGCATGTGCCCAGTAGCAAATTAATGAAGATGATGATGATAAATAAAATTAAATAATTACTTAAAAATAAAAACAAATAAAATTAAAACAAAACAAAAAAATAGATCTGACTTCATTCCCAGCACAGCATGTAAGCATCTTTGAATTTGCCACTCCATCCTAACGAGAGCTGAATAAACTGAAGAATTAATTAATTCGTTTTAGATCCATCAGAGAAGGTCATGGGGTAAAGTGCTGTCACCAGAATTAGAGGGATAGAGAAGGCAAATAAAGAGCACCAACTTACTGGAACAGAAACACATGACAGAAACCTCCACAGGAACAAGTAGTGGGGTAAGAAAATCTATAATTGACCAAGTATTGGAGGCTGAGTGTGGACAAATATGAAAGTTAAAAACTATAGGAGACAGGGCCAGCAGATGGCATAGAAGTTACATTGCTGGACTCCCACTTTGCCAACCACAGTTCAAGTCCCAGACCTACTGGCTTCAAAATCACACCAGGTATGTGTGTGTGAGTGCCCAAGATCCGAGAAGGAAAATGAAGGAGAAGGGATTCTGCCGTGGCTCCCCCCCCCCCCCAAGGGGGGATTTCTCACTTTCCCACTCATTGTCTCTCTCTCCAGCAAGCACAAGTGTCCTAAGGCAAAAACCTCTACAACAACAAAAAACTACAAGAGACACAAACATAGAAGAGCAGTCACACTTTCAAGAGTTACCTCCAAGAGTTTTCACCAGGTTTTCAGAGTAAAGATCAAAGAAATTTCTTATGCTTTTGGCAAGAGAGGGAGGAATAAACTGAAGAATAACCATACTGAAACATACCCCAGGGGTCAGCAGGTGGTGTGGTGGTTAAAGTGCTGAACTTCTACATGGCCAACCGTGGTTAGAGGTTGGAGTCTGGGCCATGTGTATGCATGCCCAAAATCCTGAAAGGAGAATGGAGAAGGTATTGTTACATGGCCATCCCCTCCCTGCAGGGGAGAGGGTGGCTCTCACTTTCCTTCTCACTTCCCCCCACTCCTTTCTCTCTCTCTCTCTCTCTCTTTCCAGCAAATGCACACAGCCTATGGCAAAACTAAATCAAAACAAAAGGTATTTTCTCTTAAACCAGGAAGAAAATAAGTATGAGACAGACTATGATAGTAGTATATTATATTTTGCCATCGCAAACCTGAGACTTACAGGTCAAAATTGCTGGTTGGGGCCAACAGGTGGCATGGTGGTTAAGGGAGCTGGACTCCTACAAGGCTGACCGCAGTTTAAGTCCTAGACCTGGCGGCTTGCCTTCTCACTTTCTCTCTCTCTTGCTCTCTGTCCCTCTCTGGTCAAATACACACACACACACACACACACATACATATACAAATAAAGTTAAATAAAAATTTTTGAGAGGTTTCTGCTACTGGGTGCGTGCGCTCACCAGAGAGACAGACAGAAAGTGAGAAATCACCCCCAGGGGTGATGGCCATGCCGCAATCCCTTCTCCTCCATTCTCCTCTCAGGACCTTGGGCATGCACACACACACACACGCCTGGCATGAGTTCAAGCCACCAGGTCTGGGACTCAAACTGCGGGTGGCTACATGGGAGTTCAGCGACATAGCCATTATGCTAACTGCTGGTCCCAAAGTTAAATAATTCTTATGTAGATAAATAAATAAAGTTAAATAATACTTTTTAAAAAAAGATTGCCAATTAAAGCCAGTTATGAATAGCAGATCACCTGTGAACATTATCCAGAAAACTAAGTCCTTTACATTTCCAGTGCTAGAGAATGGTAGAGCCTGTGTCTGAATTGTACACTTTGGTTCTGAGAGAACCACAGCACTGGAAAAGCAGAGGCATTATTGATAGTAAACTACACTTTAGAGATTTTAGGGTTGCAGAAACCCTCATATTGCACAGAAGTATAGCAATTACACATTTAATGGGGAAAAGGTAATCCAAAGAATCAGAATATTCAGAATCATAAAATTATTAGTAATCAGAAGGCAAGGGAAAAGAAAACTTACCATCATCTTATTATCAAATCAACTGCAGAACCAAAGCTATGGTATTGTCAGGAAAATGTACAGAAGATAAACTAATTTCAAGACCGGTCAAAGTATCTTAAATATGTTGTTTCCTATAAAACTAGAATGAGAAGGGGCACTCAATTCTTAGGATTGGGCATTTCCACAATCCCATTGTGCCAAAATGCTGAACTGGAATGTAATATGATATTAAAATGAAATTCCAAGATTGTTCTTTTTAGGGTAGATTTACCATTATTCCCCAAAGGGGCTTGATTTTAGGTCCCTGGAGGCTTCCAAAGAAGTCCAGCTCTCAGATATGTAAATTCTCAAGCTAGAGTTGAATTGGTTCTGAATCCATGGTAAGATTAATGGGCATCGAGTTTCACTCTTGATAGTAGCAGCTATAGGATCATCAGGGCCATCCTTATTTAGGTGCTTCCAAAGGTCACCATAGACTAACTTCATTACAAGATACACAGTAATAGTAAAGAGTACAGATTCATAGCAATTAATGCTATATATTCAGTTATATTTTGGGGAGCACAGGAAAACCTAAAGAAAAATATTGGATGGGACCTGCAGCAGTTAGTGTAATGGCTATGTCGCTGGACTCCCATGTAGTCGACCACAGTTCACGTCCCGGACCCGGTGCCTTAAAACTCACGCCAGGCGCGTGTGCGTGCGTGCCCAAGATCCCAAGAGGAGAATGGAGGAAAAGGGGTTGTGGCGTGGCAGGGCGTAGCCATCCCCCCGGGGGGGTGATTTCTCACTTTCTGTGTCTCCTCCCCCCTGTTGGGCAACCCCACCCACCCTAAAGCAAAAACCCCTCCAAAAAAAAAAAAAAAAAGAAAGAAAAGAAAAATACTGGTGAAATAAAGGTCTTGATTTACCTGCATTTAGATCACTATACATTAATTTTCTTCCATACCCAGAATTACACAGAATTGAGGACAAGATAGAAAAGTCAGAAGAGATTAAGAGATTCTGGTTTAGTCACTACGAAATTTTTATATTCTCAAATATATCTGCCTTTTTATTTAAAACTTTGAGGTAAAATATATACACAGCAAATTTTGGGTTGTGCCCTAAAAATGACATTAAGATTCAGAATACTGTTTCACCTAAGTGCACATGTTCATGAAATTAAATATATACAGGTGAATGTATGCAGAAGAATTCTTTTGTTCTAAATAACATTTTATCTTTTAATGTAGCATGTTATAGTAAAAATTTCAAGCCCAGTTTCAGTGCTGCAGGTGGTAGTATACTGATCTGCAGTGCTGGAAGCCACATGGCTGACCACCAGTGTGGGTCCAGAGTTCATCTGAAATGCTCAGGTGTGCACACCCAAGATCCTGATTAGTTGGAGAACGGGGATCATAGACTGATGAGACCACCAGGGATGTTTCTCTTCCTGTTAAACATGTGTGCACAATCTCTCATGAAAGAAATAAAAATAAACTTTAAAAGGAGTGGAGGTACCAGCAGTTAGTGTAATGGCTATGTTGCTGGACTCCCATGTAGTTGACTGCAGTTTGAGTCCCGGACCCGGTGGTTTAAACTCACGCCAGGCACGTGTACGTGCATGCCCAAGATCCCGAGAGGAGGAAGGAGGAGAAGGGATTGTGGCGTGGCCATTCCCCCTGGGGGGTGATTTCTCACTTCCTGTCTCTATGTCTCTCTCTTTCTGGCAAGCGCACAAGTCCTATAGCTAAAACCTCTCCAAAAATAATAATAATAATAATAATAAAACTAGAAAAAAAAAAAAAAGGAGTGGGGAAAGTGCCTGTGGCATAGTGGTTAAGTTGGCTGGATCCCACATGGCCAACTACCTGGTTTGAGTCCCAGCCCAGCGGCTTGAAAAACACACCAGGCCTATGTATATACATGCACAAAATCTGCACAAGAAAAAGGAATTGTGGCATGGCCATACTCCCAGGAAGTACTTTCTCACTTTCCCTCCACCTCTCTCCAGTAAGCTTACATGCCCTATAGCGAAATTTTAAAAAAGATGGGGGGAAGGCTGGCCCCACAGCACAGTTAGGTGTGGTGCAAAGGAAGCCAGATCCTACAGGGTCAACCAGGGTTTGAGTCTGGCCCCCATGACTTATATCAGGGAAATATGCGTGCATGCCCAGGATCCCGATGTGCTAGAGAAGTGGAGACTGCAGTGTGGAGACTGACTACGTCCCATTGATAAATGCATGCATGCTTTCCCACAACCACATATGCATGTGCACACATCCTCTTGCATAATAAAAATATATTGAAAAGAAAACAAAGAAATGGTGAAACTTGGGCAGGAAAGAAAGAGGGACTTTTTATGCTATGTTGTCTGAAGTAGTAAGAGTAGTTATAGGTCAAGGTGGTGTGGTGATTAAGGACACTGGACTCCCACATGGATTACCATGGTTCAAGTCCCAGACCTGGCAGCTTGCTCTTTCTCTCACCCTCCGTGGTCAAATAAATGACCATAATGAAAATAAATAAAATAAAGTTCAATAAAATAATTCTTTAAAGAAAAAATGTTGGGGCCAGCAGGTGGTGTGGTGGTTAAGGTGCTAGACTCACACACGGCTGTAACTGGTTTAAGCCCCGGACCTGGAGGCTTCCTTTCTCACTTCCTCACTCTCTGGCGAGCACATGTGCCCTATGGCATCGTTCTTTCTCTCCCACTCTCTCTCCCCATCTCTCTCTGGTGAACACATGTACTCTATGGTAAATTAATAATAATAAAATTAAATAATTCTTTAAAAAATGGTATAGGTCCATATAACTGAGGCAGTGGGGAGCCTGATGTAAGATTCCTTTATTTTGTCAAGTAAAGGCATTTCAAAAAAAGCAATTAATATAAATGGTCAATATCATTTAATAAGAGCAAGAGGGACCAGCAGATGACATAATGGATACGTTGCTGGACTCCCACGTAGTTGACTGCAGTTTGAGTCCTGGACCTGGGGATTAAAACTCATGTCCAGTGCATGTTTATGCATGATCCAAATCCCAAGA
The DNA here is from genome assembly GCF_000334495.1 of Tupaia belangeri chinensis. Taxonomy (NCBI): domain Eukaryota; kingdom Metazoa; phylum Chordata; class Mammalia; order Scandentia; family Tupaiidae; genus Tupaia; species Tupaia belangeri. The sequence goes on from NW_006159736.1 coordinate 1,993,924, forward strand.
CGACAGTGGAGGAGAAGGGACTGCAGTGTGGCATCCCATCTGGTGGGAGATTTCTCCCTTTCTGTCTGTCTGTCTCTGGGGCGAGTGTACACGCCCTATAGCAAAACTCTCTCAAAACAAAATAAGAGCAAGAACACAATCTGGGATTATTACTCCTAAATTTCCCTTAGTCTCCCATAATGAACAAGTTTAGGCTTGTGACAAACAAAACACACTGTCCTTTTCTTTTTTCTGTTGATCACTGTAATAAAACCAGTTCAGACCATGAACACAAAATCCTGATATGAAAGATCAACAGTCACATCCAATGAGAATTCCACTATTTAGACAAAATTTTCACCTAAGTAATTAATGCTTTCATTACTAATCAAACTTTTTTCAGATTTTTGTCCCTCCAGATATGATGATTGAATTATATTATTTTACAAAGCTAATGGAAAACATAATAATCAAGCATTAAGGCAAGTGGGACCAGCAGTTAGTGTAATGGCTATGTCTCTGGACTCCCATGTAGTTGACCCCGGTTCGAGTCCTGGACCCAGTGGCTTAAAACTCACGCCGGGAACATGTGCGTGTGTGCCCAAGATCTCAAGAGGAGAATGGAGGAGAAAGGATTGCGATGTGGCCATCCCCCCTGGGGGGTGATTTCTTGCTTTCTGTCTCTCTGTCTCTGTCTCTATCTCTGTCTGGCGAGCACACGCGCCCTATAGCAAAAACCTCTCAAAAAAAAAAAAAGAATTAAGCCAAGTTATTTTGACTTCAACAGGTTTCTTGGTTATTTGGGAAATATTTTTAAGGCCAAACACCATTATCACTTTAAAGCAAAAAACATTTAACTGAACAAAAATTTGTGTTATTTTCCCTAACATACATATGGTCTTTTTAAAATCCCAAAGCATATGTACTGATTTTGTATTTTTAAAAGTATTAAAGTATTGAGGCCAGCAAATGGCATGGCGGTTAAAGGCGTTGAACTCCCACATGGTCGACCATGGTTCAAGTCTCAGACCTGGTGGCTTGCTTTCTCACTTCCTCTCTGTCTCTCTCTGACCAAACTGGAAAATAATAATGATAATAATAATAAAGTTAAATAAAATAATTCTTTTTTAAAAAAGTATTAAAGTATTAATTCTACTTATTCAAATGAAAGATTGAAAAGCTCTTTTACTGAGCCAGCTTGAAAAACATGCCGTCTGTGTGGAACCAGTAGCTTGAAAAACATGTCAGCTATGTGTGTGTGTGCATGGCCAAAATCCCAAAAGAAGAATGGAGAAGGGATTACAGTGTGGCCATCTTCCTGTGGGGCATATTCTCACCTAGAGTCCTCCCCCATCTGTTTCTCTCAGATGAGTGCATGCACCTGTTACAAAAATTAAAAGAAAAAATTAGATACAAGAAAAATGTGTTTTCTTTTTAGTTTTCCCTTAGGATGTATGCACTTGGAAGAGAAGGACAGGAGTGGTGAGAACTTCTTGAACAATATACTCACTATACTGAAGAAGCTAAATGCCATGTACTTCCAACTTTCTTTCGGCAGTTAAAGAACTTGGTATTGAATGGTGAAAATGCTGGCTATAGGGAACCAGCAGTTAGCGTAATGGCTATGTCGCTGGACTCCCACGTAGTCGACCGTGGTTCATGTCCCGGACCCGGTGGCTTAAAACTCACGCCGGGCGCGTGTGCGTGTGTGCCCAAGATCACAAGAGGAGAATGGAGGAGAAGGGATTGCGGCGTGACCATCCCCCCTGGGGGGTGATTTCTCGCTTTCTGTCTCTATGTCTCTCTCTGTCTGTCTGGCGAGCGCACGCGCCCTACAGTGAAAATCTCTCAAAAAAAAAAAATGCTGGCTATAAACTGTTTTGAAAAAAATTTTCAAAGAAGGTCCCATGAATATATTTTTATAAACTATTTTTCTAAATTAAATGCATTCACTTTACTCTTTATACCTCTACTCACCCAGAAGCTGAACTTCTAAGTTCCTACTACTGTAACTATCCAAATCAGTTCTTTAGAAATATCTGCCAAGATCAACTAAAACAAAATGAAGAATGCAATTTCTAGCAACACAAACTGAAAAGGAAGGCTTCACAGAAGAAACTATTTTGTGATAGCTGTGGCAATGAATTAGTTTGTGGTTTTGAAATGAACATTGCTTTAAGTTTATTCATTTCTTCCATGAGCAGGAGATAAGGAGAGAGAAAAACATCACTAATAGTCTCTTTGTTTCAATCCACTCCCAACTTCAGCTGGACATGGACATGCACATGGTGCCTGACCTACTCAGGAATTGTTGAGCAAACCTAGAATCTTTCCACATGGTTAGTGTGGCAGAGTATCATGTTTTACCACTGGGCTACTGCCCAGCACCTAGTGATGAATAGTTTATATTTTTAAATCATTATTTCAGATTGAGCATCCTTAATACAAAAATCCAAAATCCTAAACTTTTGGAGCATAGAAATGACACCAAAAGTGAAAAATTGCACACTTGATCTGACGTGAAAGGTCACAGTCAATAACTGCCTCAATACAAAAATATGTAAAATTGTGACCAGCAGGTGGTGTGGTGGTTAAGGTGCTGGACACTCCCACATGGCTGATGACAGTCTGAAGTCTGGACCTGGTGGCTTGCTTTCTCATTTCCTCTCTCTCTGGTCAAATTAAATAAATGAATGAATAAATAAAATTAAATAATTATTTTTACATATATTAAATAATAAAAATATTTTATATATATTAAAATTAAATATTATTATATATTTACATAAACATAATATAAATATATTGCATCACACAAGCTCTAGTTCATATATGTAACTATATAGCTCTATTTCATTTATATATAGTTATATATATATATGAAACCTTCAGTCTATGTTATAAGGTATATATGGAACAAGTATACTGTTTTTAGACTTGGGCCCCATCCCCAAGATACCTCATTATATATATGTAAACATTCCAAACTTTGAAAAACTCCCAAATCTAAAACCCTTCAGGTTGCAAAAATTTAGGATCATGGGATACTCAAAACTGCACTAATCTCTAAAGAGCATTTTAGTTGAGTAACTAAAGAAAAAGGTTAAAATTTTGTATCTTGGGTTTGCTCTGCAGCATACCGGTTACACCCTGTGCATTACGACCCAGATCCACATGGCCATCAATGGTTCTAATCCTGACCCGTGAGGTTTGAAATACATGCTGGGCACATACATATGCCTGTGTGCCCAAAACCCTGAATGCAGGACATAGGTTACTGTAGTTTTATCATGCCCCACTGAGGAGGAGGTTCTCTCTCTCTCTCTCTCTCTCTCTCTCTCTCTCGGAAGTACACACATCAGCTAGCAATTAAAATGAGAAGGAACGTACTCTGCACAAATAGTTACTACCCAGAAAACTGACAACCCAATTTTCTATGCAATTCATCAAAGGTACTTTCTGTCTACTGAGAAAGCCAGTATTAAGCTGAAATATATAGGACATAGGGAGGTAAAGAATAGAGGGGATATATGTAGAACAATCCAAGGCCAAGGCTTATTTATGTTGTTAATCTCTCTGACTATAAGCTGGCACTGATTAGCCTGTGGACACTTACTAGAGGAGTATTTTCTCCGTCATCTTTATCTTTTATATAAGAGATCCCAAGTTCAAAGAAAGGGCCCAAAGGAGGTCAAGCCGAAGTAGCTCAACAGTAACACAACACTGTGATGGAGAAGCCTCATAGGAGGGTCCCAGGTTCACATCCTGAGGTCTCCCTGTACACACAGATGTGCACAGGAGTAAATGATCCTGACTGGCTGAGGCTGGGAGTGGTTAGCAGTATGAAGACTGTTCAGGGTGCCTGTCTGTTGTCTGTCTCTGTCTCATGAAACAAATATTAAAAAGATTAAAAGCTTAAAGAACAAGCAATGTTGTAGTGAAATGAATTAACTCTGCAAATCATCACATTGTTCACATCAACTTAGTGTCTTTGGTTTGAACAGAATTCCTGAAACAAATACACTACTTCATACAAACTCAATTTCCAAGTCTACCCATCCTAAACTTTCAGTCTGTAGCTTGGTCTGGTTTGCTCTCCCAATCAGAAGCCCATTTTGGCTAAATTGTAGCTAAAACTAACATCCTAAATAACATTTTGAAAAGCAACTTTTGCCAAGAGTTTTATATGTAAACAGAGATAAAACAAATATAAACACAGCAAAGTAGTACAATATTTATTTACCATCTCCAGCAGCAAAGCTTTGGGACCAGAAAGCCCTTTTTTTACAAAGCAATCTTCTTCCCACCCTCATCTGGTTGTTCACAAAGTACACAGAACATCTGCTTTACATGAACAAATTTTAAAACATACATATAGATATACCCCATTCTATAAAGTACTTCATTCTATTAAGAAGGTTAGTACCACCAAAACCTGTTTAAATAAGACTCTTCCTGTATTCTCATCAATATCTATCTCTATAAAAATCCCCTCTTAGGAAAATGACTGTGATCCTCCTCTAGTACAGGACAAAAAACATACATATGTACGCAACTCTGGAACTTAAGAGAATTTTTAAGTATCTCTGAATATAAAGTAGTGACAAAGTAAATGGGAGCTATAACTTTTTAACTCTTAAGTGCCACTACGCCCCCTCTGGCATAGGAGAAAAAGAAATAGGATAAACTATATAGAAAAGGTCAATGTGGCCAATGCAAGGAAATAAACTTAGACAAAACAAACAGGAATTCGATGAAGTGTGTTTTGAGGCCGCTGGAGATACCACAAGAACAAGGTTTAAAGTTCTTTATTCAATATAATACCTCCAAATACCAATGAAACAACATTTTTCAGAGGTCTCCCTGTACACACAGATGTGCACAGGAGTAAATGATCCTGACTGGCTGAGGCTGGGAGTGGTTAGCAGTATGAAGACTGTTCAGGGTGCCTGTCTGTTGTCTGTCTCTGTCTCATGAAACAAATATTAAAAAGATTAAAAGCTTAAAGAACAAGCAATGTTGTAGTGAAATGAATTAACTCTGCAAATCATCACATTGTTCACATCAACTTAGTGTCTTTGGTTTGAACAGAATTCCTGAAACAAATACACTACTTCATACAAACTCAATTTCCAAGTCTACCCATCCTAAACTTTCAGTCTGTAGCTTGGTCTGGTTTGCTCTCCCAATCAGAAGCCCATTTTGGCTAAATTGTAGCTAAAACTAACATCCTAAATAACATTTTGAAAAGCAACTTTTGCCAAGAGTTTTATATGTAAACAGAGATAAAACAAATATAAACACAGCAAAGTAGTACAATATTTATTTACCATCTCCAGCAGCAAAGCTTTGGGACCAGAAAGCCCTTTTTTTACAAAGCAATCTTCTTCCCACCCTCATCTGGTTGTTCACAAAGTACACAGAACATCTGCTTTACATGAACAAATTTTAAAACATACATATAGATATACCCCATTCTATAAAGTACTTCATTCTATTAAGAAGGTTAGTACCACCAAAACCTGTTTAAATAAGACTCTTCCTGTATTCTCATCAATATCTATCTCTATAAAAATCCCCTCTTAGGAAAATGACTGTGATCCTCCTCTAGTACAGGACAAAAAACATACATATGTACGCAACTCTGGAACTTAAGAGAATTTTTAAGTATCTCTGAATATAAAGTAGTGACAAAGTAAATGGGAGCTATAACTTTTTAACTCTTAAGTGCCACTACGCCCCCTCTGGCATAGGAGAAAAAGAAATAGGATAAACTATATAGAAAAGGTCAATGTGGCCAATGCAAGGAAATAAACTTAGACAAAACAAACAGGAATTCGATGAAGTGTGTTTTGAGGCCGCTGGAGATACCACAAGAACAAGGTTTAAAGTTCTTTATTCAATATAATACCTCCAAATACCAATGAAACAACATTTTTCCAATTATTTTTATTCTCCCCAAGTCTACCTAGAAATTATCTGTAAAACAACACAGAAGGAAATTAGCCATATCTAGCTACAGAGGACACCCTATCAGATGATTCTGAAGTATGTAAATATATCCCCATAATGGGATGCAACATTCCACTTCAGTGACATTATCTATTCATTTTTAAAGCTGTTCTCTACCAGTTCTTTCTCACTGCTTGAGCTGCCCCAGAGCCATAGGTCCAATGCTGAGAGTCCTACTTGGACTCAGTTAAGAATAAAAGATAATAATTTGTCCTAGATGTCCACAGTAAGGATATGGTACAAACCAATCTCTAGATAGGCTGCTTCTATATAACCTTTACAAGTAATGGCTACACAAACCTAGTATGCTTTTGACGATGTAGGAACTAAAAACTATTCATGGATAATTTGTGTTCTTTCTTCAGCTTCATCTCTTTCATTTCTGTCCCCCTGCCTATTCCTTTTAATTCTGAAGCCAGACCCACCTAATCATGCTCCCCATACCTTTGTACACATCAATGCCTCCACATAAATGGCTGGCTTCTGTTTCTCTCCCAGACCATCTAATTCTTTCCTAATCATCCTCCAAAACTCAGCTAAAGCACTTAGTAAGAAAAGCTGCCATAACTCCCCTAGTTGGCTTTCTTTTTAGTTCCAACATCACCATAGGCATTCCTCCAAACAGGAAAGTTAAACGCTATGTTGGTGGGGTCGGAAGGTGGTGTGGTGGTTAAGGTGCTGGACTCCCACATGGCTGCCATGGTTCGAGTCCCAGACCTGGCAGCTTGCTTTCTCTTTCTCTCTCTTGTCAAACTGAATAATAATAAATAAATTAAACAATTATTTTAAAAATATATATTATATTGGCATTTGTTTCTCTTGAAAGACTCTCTCTCTTAATAACCCTCAGTATTCCCAGACCTTTAGTGCCTGTCTACACATATTATATACTAAAAAAGAATGTGTGACAAAGGCTGTTTTCAACATACACATATACAAACCCTAGATTTTCATTTACATTCTTTTATTACTTTATTATTTATTATGAGCATTTATTAGCCTGTACTAGAGGAAAGAATATTTTACTGAAAATATGGCATTCAATGACTTAGTCCATTGTTAGGCTTCTAATACAACCTTAGAATTTGTAAACAAGGGGAACGATCTGATGGCATGAAATGAACAATTACATGCTATTAAATACATTTTTATATGTAGGTATCTATCTCTCTATTCAACATCAACTCACAACTATAAGAAATCTATAATGTGGAAAGAGCACAATTACAAAATTGGAATCTTTATTGGGCTTTAGAGTTTTCAAAGGACTTCCAGGTATTACTTGAGGATAGGAAAATAGGTTCAGAGAACTGACTTGCTTAAGGTCTTAGAATTCAACTATTATGTATGATTTGCATAATTTCATCTTCCCTCCATTAAGCCAATATCCTCAAGAGGCCAGTGAATGAAATGTTCAAGTGAATATTTCAAACAAGAAAGGTACAACAGGGACCAGAAGTTGACATAATGCCTATGCCGCTGGACTCCCATGTAGCCAACCATGGTTTAAGTCCGGGGCCTGGTGGCTTAAACTTACGCCGGATGCGTATGCGGACGGGCCCAAGATCCCAAGAGGAGAATGAAGGAGAAGGGACTGCAACATGGCCATTCCCCCTGGGGGGTGACTTCTCGCTTTTTGTCTCTGCCTTTCTGGCGAGGGCACGCACCCTATAGCAAAAACCTCTCAAAATAAAAAAAAAAAAGTACAATAAAGAAAAAAGCAGCAATAAGAATTAGGACTGAAACAATCAGTGCTTAAAATGAATATAAATAAGCAATATATCAAACAGAAGCCAAGAACTGTGAGTGAAGAATACTTAGTCCAGCACAGTGAAACTTCAATGTGGGGAACAAAGAGGATAGGATTCCAGATCTAAAAAATCAAATAACCAAGAATTAGTTCACATAAGACATCAAAGTACCAAGGGATGAGCATACAGCCGTAAGTTCAGGAAAGAAAAGGATAGTGTATATAAAATTGATCAGGACCAGCAGATGGCATAATGGTTATGTCACTAAACTCCCATGTAGTCGACCACGGTTCGAGTCTTGGACTCAGTGACTTAAACTCACACTGGCACATGTGCATTCATGCCCAAGATCCTGAGAGGAGACTGGAGAAAGAATGGTGTGGCCATTCCCCCATGAGGGGTGATTTGTCACTTTCTGTCTTTCCCTCCTCACCAGCAAGTGCTCATGCCCTATAGCAAAAATCTCTCTAAATAAATAAATAAATAAAATTAATTGATTAGAAAAGTAAGATTTTAGTAGGGTCTGGAAAAACACTTGGAGGCAGTTATTACAATGTTGAACTTACACTCTGGAAGAAGCTCAGTACCATCACTTGAGCAAGTTGCTTAATGACTTAAATCTCACTTTCTCACCTGCAAAATAAGGATGAATTTCTACTCAAGAGTGTCTTGCAACTAGCACACAGTTGGTATGAACAGGCTCTATAAATATAGACTTTCTTTTCTACTTCCTTGTCAGGCAGGAAGAAGGCAATCGGACACAAGGCTATCAAAGTGCTTCCAAGACCTGTCAGAATATTCAGGAGCGGTTGTAAGCCATTAAAGAAAAGAGAACAGGAGATGGTGAAAAGGGACCAGCAGATGGCATAATGGTTACACTGCTGGACTCCCACAAAGTCGACCATGGTTTCAATCTGGATACTATGGCTTAAAACTCAAGCCAAGCGTGTGTGTGAGCATGCCCCAAATCCCAAGAGGATAATGGAGGAGAAGGGACTGGGGCATAGCCATCCTCCCGGGGGGTTGATTTCTTGCTCATGTGTGCTCTCTCTCTCTGACTCTCCAGCGAATGCACATGCCCAACAGCAGAAATCTCTTAAAAAAAAAAAGAAAGAAAGAAAAAAAGACTGATAAGTCATTAAAGACTGATTGATACACTGGCAATTCTGTGCTAAGACTCTAAATGAGGCTACTTACAAATTATATTCTACCCAAGGCAAAGAAATGAACTGCACATCTAACAACAAAAACCTTAATGTAATTAGATATGTAAAAAATAATGGAATTGTAAAAATGAAACTGTGTTTAGTGACTTGGAGAGACTTGTAAATTCCACTATCTACATTGTAATTGCCTCACTAATTAAAAGACGTATAAGGGGACCAGCAGGTGGCGTGGTGATTACGGCACTGGATGCTCCCACGTGGTCAACCACAGTTCAAGTCCTGGACCTGGTGGCTTGCTTTATCACCTCTCTCTCTCTTTCTCTCTCGTCAAATTCAAAATAAATGAATGAAAAAAAAAATGAATGAATAAAAGAGGTATAAAGGGACCACAAACATGATAGTTATTTAACACATCACTAATCAAGGTAGTGTGAAACATAGCCATCATAGACAAAAATGGGAATTAAAAAGAGGTCTAACTGTACCTTAAAACTGAATGGCATGATAGAGCCACTTCTGTAAGTAATGAAATAAAACAGCATATGACAACTCACAGGGAAAAATATAGTCTTACAAAAGGACTATTAATAAAACATAAAATAAATAATACTTGAAGTATTTAAGGTCAAAGCAGAATCTTTAAAAATTAAAAAATATAAAACATTTACTTTTACTTCTATCAAGGAATATACTCAGGATAACTTCAAAACAATACAACTTGAGAGATCTCCAAAATCCCAAAAGAAAGTACAATCTGAGAACTCTTGTGGAATTCTTGGCAAAGAATCAGGAAATCCAACAGGTTATTAGGAAATAGTTAACTCAACAAAATCAGAAAAGCCCTTAAGAACTAGAGAAAACTAGTTATCAACACATGTAATATTATCAAAACTGTATTACAGATAAGTTCATGGCAATGAGCTTTAAAATATTTGTATGCTACATCTGACCATAAACTGTACAGAATAATACGTGTGTGAAGAATATACAGAAATGAGGAAGTAGTACTATTATTAAGCAAAAAAGCATTTAAAAACAGTTGAAAGTTCAATAGCCAGGGAATAGTTTGAAGACAAAACTGGTTTTAACCGGACATCAGAGAAACTAGAAAACCTTACAGTAACACTGCAGACATGGTATTTAAACATATGAATACAGGGACCAGCAGTTAGCATAATGGCTATGTCTCTGGACTCCCATGTAGTTGACCACGATTTGAGTCCCGGACCCAGTGGCTTAAACTCATGGGGCGTGCGTGTGCGTGCGTGCCCAAGATCCCAAGAGGAGAATGGAGGAGAAGGGACTGTGGTGTGGCCATCCCCCCCAGGGGTGATTTCTGGCTGTCTTTCTGTCTCTGTCTCTCTCTCTGTCTGGTGAGCGCACGTGCCCTGAAAAAAAAAAAAAAAAAAAAAAAAACTCTCCAAAATAAAAACCAAACATATGAATACAAAGCCACATTAAAATCAAGCTAGTATCCAAAGAAATTAGGGAAGATCAGACATCCTTTTAGGAAAAGGTGATGTGTAAAGTGGAAGAATATAGCAATACAAAGAATAAAATAACTGATAACCTTAATAGTATCAAAAGCACTTGGTCGTTCTGTGACCACTTGAAAATATATTCTACAGGAAGCAAATATAATTTCTAGTAGTAAGATATCTCAATGGCACCAAATGCTATTACAAAAAAATTTTTCTTTACAATAGACAACTAAAAAGACAAGTAAGAAAATATCCCACTGACGAATGAGAGATTTAATAAAACAATAGTCTCGCAATTATCCAAGAAAAGATATTCCTCAAAAGCACATTTTAATGGTTTATGAAACTTGTTTTATCTGGAAAACCCACAAAAAGATTTTGCTCAATACAGTAACCATTATCAGTTTACTGATAACTTCCATTTATATATTCTCTTAAACATAAAGTGAAGAACTGATTGGTATATCCACCAAATTGAAATTATATAGAATGAATCTGGCCAACTGAATGATATGCATAAAGTGCACATATGTCAGACAACCAATTATTAAACTATTTATTAACATTAAGTACATAATGAAAAATTTCAAAAGACAAAGGAACCTAAACAGTTCAAGTCAGGGACAAAGTAGGCCTTACATTAAAAAAAAAAAAAAAAAGTTTTCATTTATTGCAATCTTTAAACTATTCCTGCAAAAATCTAATCTATAACTTGAAAGAGTCAACGTTAATTGTATTTTCAAGAATAAATGTTTCACTGAAGTCTATTTTCACCCACATCAGTATCTAGTTTTACAAATAGAAGGGATTCTGGCATGTGTATTTTCAACTTCCTTGTTTACAGTACCTGAGAGGTTATCCTGGGTGTATCAGGCCCTTAAGGACATTATCAATCAGGTCACTTAGGTATCGTTCAGGAAATTATTAATATAGTACTAACCCAGGGTACAAAATAGTATCCAAATAGCCTGAAAATGTTTACAACCACCTCAAAATACTATTTTGAGGTTTCAGTAAATAAACAGAATTATACTGATAAGGAAGTCGCCACACAAGGAAAAAAAGTTTAATGTACTTAAACTGAAAAAGCAGCTATCACACAATCTTTAAAAAAGTAAAAGAAAGTGTCAGCAAAATTATTTTTTAATTGTCCTTACTTCTTTTAACCAGGTAAATACATACACTTATCAAATTATGCTACCAAAGCTAAGCAAAATGTTAGATATGAGATAAATGACTCAATCAGAAATCCAGAGCATACTGATAGAAAACAAAGCTACCTTAATAACTAGAAAACTGGGCCAGTCACTAACAACTAAAAGAACCACTGTGAAGTTAACTAAATAAAGGGGAGGGAGGTATACTCTACGACCTTCTGAAATGAATCAACAGTGCCATAAAGAAAAATTAACATTCAGAAGGAAAGTACATTTAGATAGTGCAAGTGTACAGATGAAGATAATAAACTATGAGAATAAATCACTGTACAGAATTCACATAAATACCAGCCATATACGCAAGACATCAAAAATTAAGTTTTAAACAAAAATGTGAAATTTAAAAAGGCACTTCAAATAACAATTAATGGAAACAATATTTCTCTATAAACAGGAACTACAAAAAAGATACCTTCTTCATATACATTTTATGTCTAGTCAAGAAATAACATTTTAAAGGAAAAAGGATTATAAGACATATCCTTTTTTGAGAATACCAAATCATTAAACCTAAAACTATCCCAAGGCCTTCTAGAAAACCTGGAGGTATTTAAACTGCAGAGATTGGCCTAATAGTAAATTTTATCACAGGCTCTGCACATGACAGGTACAATGTGAGTATTACCTAATTATGAGTTCTATACTTTACTGGGCTTATCTATTGAAATTGTCTCCCGAGACTAAGTTTCCACTTTTAGTTTTAAAACATCATCATTCAAGTATACCATAGAGTTTAAAATAAAAAAAGAGAAAAAGGATATTTCTTCTGCAGTCAAGAAATTAATCTACAAAGACTGTTACTGGACCGGCATTAACACAATATTCTGCAATGCCAGACCCACACAGGAAGGTCCAAGTTCATATCCTGAGGCTTCCTTGTACATGCCAGGGTTTGCACAACTTCCTGTGATCCTGGCTGGTGGTGGACTGCGGCCTGAAGACCCATCAGGGTGCCTCTCTCTCTCTCTCTCTCACAGAAGAAAGAAAATAAATAAAAAAAATTCCCATTACTTTTTTATTTTCAGAAATACTGAATTCTGTGGAGACTTTTAAGTATATCTATGTGGTCAAGCAATTTTACTTTTACTTTATTAGTGAGCAACATAAATATTACCAAGAGGAAAAAAGAATAGCAATATTCTTACAAATATTTTAGAAAGGAGCAGCACAATAATGTAAACACAGTTAACACCATTGGACTGTATGTACACTTAAAAATAGGTAAGGTGCAAAGTGTTGTGTGTGTTTTCAGCACAATTTACTGTTGTAAATCGAAATGCCAAAAAATTTCAGATAATCGTTATCTTCAAGCATCATTTATACTGGTTTAGTTATTGGAACATAATGGTATTTTAAAAGTCACCAAATTTGTGATACTGCATCTAATTCAGGGGAGGAAAATGTAAAAGAAAGAATTTGAAAGAGCCCAACTAGTCAAACACACTTATATCCAGCCACATCAAACAGTTCTGAGGTCTCTCTCCAGTGATTTCCCTAGAAGCTGGCATTTCACAGAAGAGAATTACAGTGATAATATCTAGGGAACTTGCTACTGGTGCAGTATATATTAATATTATGACCGACAAAAATCTACGTGTAATTAATTTCTTAGGTCTATGCTTCTTTTTAAGTAAAGCAATATTCTTCTAGAGTTCAATTTGAAAATCAGTTTGTAAAGCACTATCATGGACCTAAAGACATGGAAGTAAAATTTTAAAATATAGGAAAATAAGGTAAGTATTAACTTCGAGATATGATGTGGCTCAAGCTGTAAATTGATCTCCTTTATCAAAACTAGTCAGACTTGGTAGTGTTACAACTCTTTGAGAATTTGCCTAGCAGGTTTTCAGGGTTTTCCTGGAAAGCCTCTTTAAAAAAAAAAAAAAAAAAAAATACTAGCCAGGCTTGGGACCAGTAGATGGCATAACGGTTACATCCTAGACTCCTACATAGTTGACTACAGTACAAGTCCCAGACCCAGCGCCTTAAAACTCATGGCAGAACGTGTGCGTATGTGTCCAAAATCCCAAGAAGAGAATGAAGAAGGGACTGGGCATCTCCATCTCCCCTGGAGGATGACTTTTTGCTTTCTGTCTCTCCGGCAAACGTATGCACCCTATAGCAAAAATCTCTCTTAAAAAAAAAAAAAAAAAAAAGACTAGTTAGGCTTAATCTACAAATATGACAAATAGAATCAAAACAGTGCACTGAAATAATGTGACAAAACAAAGTATCTTCTACCAATTAAAGAAATTCAACTTCTATAATACAAGTAAAAAGAAAAGCAGATTTGTTAAAGGGTGCTGAATATGGTTATAAAGGGGAGGGGGAGTGAGCTTCCAAAAAACTATTAATAAGGGAGATCCTTGGGAAAATGTCAATCACTACTGCAAGAACTACAGCAGGAAGAAACGGAAACCATGTAAACCCTAACACTCTATACTCTACTAATAGTATACGCCAACACCCTGGTCAAGCAGACGAAGAAAGAAAGATAACTTGACAAACCAAGAAGTTATAGTTTGTGAATAAATTTTTTTTCCACTGCCAACTAAGTTACACCAAGTAACATATTTAATCTCCTCAAACTTGGAATTTTCCTCCATTCCTAAAGTCATGCTTTGAAGTCAAGGATTTAAGGACTGATATATACCATACAGCCACTGCCTTGAGATTGAGAAGATACTGTAGGACGTAAAACTGAGGTATCTGCTGTCAGTTTCAGTATGGTGGAAAACTATTATTGGGAATAATCAGAAGTAAAAAGATGTCACCTCTTAGGTTAAAAGTCTGACTATGAGAATTAACCAATTAACCAAAAAAAATCAATGAAGACTTGATGTCAGTCTCTCCAATAAATCATTAATGGATATCTCATCATTTAAACAGATATCCAAAAACAGAACTGTGGCTTATAATCTTCCCTACATCCACAGTTATGCTTATACAACAATCTAGATTGATAGCTTCCTCTTTATTACATAAAGAGGACCAGATTGTCAAGCATGTTTGGAATTCTTGCTCTTAAAGTTCAGATTTGCATCCCTGGATGGTGTGAATAACATCCTTTATTTCCAGGGTCCTGATGTGCATTATCTTCTCTGTACTTAAAGTGTGACATACTATCAAGCTCAAAAAATTTAATGGTTTTGAAGGTAAGTTTATTTAAGAAGGCCATTCTGGTCAAAGGCCCATACTATAGTGAGAAAACACCATGACACCTTGTAGATATGAGAGCTTGATAGGTCAAAGACTACCGGAATTGAAGAAAACAAAAGAATTCTCACATGTAGATTTATGAGTGGCGATGGTATGGTGGACATGTGAGTCTTGATGAAGATAGCTACTATGAAATGTTCTACAGAAATGATACAGGTAGAAAAGTCTTTTTCCAGATGGAGTCCATAGCAGACCTGTGGCATCTAGCCATTCCAACTGGAAGCGAAATGAATTCGGCAGAATTTGATTTGATTTCCAGCTGACACATAGCTTGCTAACTGATTGAAGTCTCACAGATCTTGATAGTAGTATGAACTCTTGGTAAGCTGATCATATTGACATAAGAGATTGTAACAAATTTGTCATTTTGTGAAGATCTGAAAGCTGAAACATGAATAAGGAAGCACTAATGACTTAAAAATGAGCGATTTACCTCTGGTCTTAGTAAACAGAGATCTAATATTTATTTCTACATCCAAAATCTGCTAGTCCTCAATTTAACAGTAAGATTTTCCTGAGGAACAAATCTATGTAGTTTGTTTTTTTTTTTTTAATTAATCACAAGAGGATTTGGATTCCTGAGTGTCTTCCACTGGACATATTTTGGACCAGAAATAATAGATAAACCTTTGTCCAACCCTCCTCACAGAAAGTCTCTACTGCTTACTTGGCCAATGAAGCATGAGTCCCTTTATTATATATTTCATCCCAAAAGTCCAACATTAGTTGTTATCATTCCAGATATGCATTAAGTTTTTGAGATGACTCCTACCTATAGATCCTGTTTGAGTGGAAAGGATCAAGTGTAAAAGGGTTAGAATCTTGAATGACTATTCCATCAAATATTAACAGGTTATTAATTCTTGTATCCATAGCGTTCTGGAGACTCTCCCTTTTTTCTGTATCTGTAGGGGTGATTTCGGGGTTTGTACCAATCTCCTTTAGAGTATCCTCTATTGTGGTAATGTGCTTTCTGATCATGAGTATAAAAGTATCGATGCTGGTTATAGTATTTACTGTGATCTTTATAATCATTTTCTTTTATACTGTTTTCTTCTGCAACAATAGCATTCACATCTTGTCCAAATAGGGAAGTACCATCAAATGGCAAGTGTGAGATCTTCTCCTGGGTTTTCTTAGGAAGAGATGTAAGTCGGAGCCAAGCCTGCCTTCTATAGTCTACTGCCATGGCCATAACTCTGACTACAGAGTCCATTATGTCCCTAGTAGTACAAAGCTGCCAAAGACCTGCATCCATACCATCAGATATTATACATCTTGCTTTTCCACGATCAAACTCGGGGTCATGAACCAGATCTTCCATGTCTTCCCACAGTTTACGCTGATACTGAGTCATATAGGCCATGTAGCTAGCAGCTCGTGCTGCAATGGAGGCAGCATGGTAGAATCTACAACCCATGACCTCCATTTCTTTTGAGGTAGAATCTAGGGGGGATGTTGTGTTTCCTCTTTTACTGTGTTCTAATGCTTCTACAATAGGGCCCTCAGCTGGTGGATTTGGTTGGAAAGGAGACGTGTCCTTGGCCACAGGATATACTCTGTGTCCCATGAAGGAAGAAGGATGGCAATCAGCAGGATCTTTAAAAACCTCAGTGGTGGCAATTCTCAGAAGAGGATGCAGTGGAGGAACCAAACGTTTTTTAGAAGTCACATAATCGGGTTTCCCCTCACAGGACTCTGCTTCAGACTGTAATGTTACCCTTTTTATAACACCTCTTTGTTCCATTCTTTTCAAAAGACCTGTGAAACTAGACTGGCTGGGGTCAGCTGGCTGACCTTTATCATCAGCTGATGGGGATTTGTAATCAGCTTCTTCTTCAACTGTGGATAAATTTTCCTCCTTAGAAGTAGAGATGTCCCAAGGAACTGAGTTTTCACTTGGCCTAGAATGATGAAATCTAAAACAGCTTCTGGACTGCAGATCACGAATCACTCGGGACATCTCAGCCACTTGTGTCTGGAGATAGAGGATGGCATCCTGTCCATGCTGTGAAGCTGAAGATGACTCTATAGGTGAATCCTCCTTGACCTCAGAAGAGGCCAAAGATTCTTGGGGAACCAGAAGTGCAGTTGAAGGCTGAGTCTGATAATTTTGTGATAGTTTAAGTGGCTCTGTCTCAGAGATCTTAATGTCTGAGTTATTTTTATCATTTTTCTGATTCTCCAATGTGCTCCCAACACAGGAAGGTTGAGAAACTATCCTTTGTGGACTGCTGGAGCAACTCCCAGAGGAGAAGCTGCTGTCTCCCATAGGAAGAGGAACATTGCAGCTAGAGCACATTTCTGGGCGATGATTCTCAGTGGATGGCACCTTAGATTCAGGCATTCTCTGGGTTATCCACATAAACAAGAAAACCAAGGAAGAAAAAAAATATGCTTTTAATATGTTAACTTTTAAGTGCAGAGATGCATGTCCAGTAAGTAGAACCCAATTTTCAAATTATTATAATTAATGAACGATGCAATCCACTAAGGGCCACACAGGTATCAAAGAAGTCAAATCCACAAGCTTCACTACCCCAAAGACCCAATATCACATACTGCTATTAACCTGGAAGTCTGTCCACAAGAAAAAGAGTAAAAACAAGTTCAATTCAAGTGGTAATACCTGGCTTGCTGCTTGGTACCATGATAAGAGGTGGAGAGACTACTGGTAATTAATAATAAAAAGAAAAATCCCATTCAACACATTTGTAAGTCAACAAGTAAATGATGGCAGGAAAAACTTGAGAAGAGTTCCACTTTTGAAAGAAAGTTAAAATCTCTAAAACTCACCCATTGGAGTCATTTTTAAGCCCCTTCTTTAAAATTCTGTTATTCCATCTCCAGAAATAACAAAACTCCAACTGTATAGCCCTATTTTATGGTTTAAAAAGTTTTCAAAGAGCAAACATATTTGTTACCTCATTTCATCCTCACAACAACCCTGTGAGGTAGGTCTTATACTATTTAAATAAAAAAACCTGAAGTTAAAAGATTACTTAATTGGGCCAGCAGGTGGCATGGTGGTTAAGGCACTGAACACTCCCACATGGCCAACCACAGTTTGATTCCTGGACCTGGTGGCTTGCTTTCTCACTTTCCTTCTCTCTGTGTGTCTTTCTCTGGTCAAATGAAAATCAATGAATGAATAAATAAAAGTAAATAAATAATTCTTTAAAAAATATTACTTAATTTATCTAAAGTCACAGAATGAGTAAGGAGTAAAACTGGGGACTCAAGCCCAGAAATTTGTATTCCAAGTCTAAGCCTCAATTCCCTTTATCACAGAGCAAGAACCTTTATGGCCACCATAAATAAGAGCCAGTTCTCTAATCCATCAAGAAAACAACACACTGACAGAAATGTGGGCTACAGCAAAGACAAAAGGCAAGTTTGCTACAAAAAGCTTAGCTATTTAATTTCAGAGTAAGGAAAATATTGGTATAAGGGTCAAACCCATTACCAGTAGTGACAGGTAAGATTAGTAACTTTAAATATATGAGGGAAAGAAAAAGTTAAAAGGCATGACAAGTGAGATAATGTATCATCTATAAATCCCTTTCCACATTCCATTTCCTAAAGAATTTCTACATATCCTTTCTTCCAAGATGAAACAAGCTTTCTGTGGCCAAGTGGTTCTGAAAGAAAAAGATCCAGATCTATAGGGCACCTGATAAGAGTATAGGAAAGGAGAAGAAGAGAAGCCAAAATCTTGCAGTTTTTATTCCATTTCCTATTCATCAGAGTATCACCTCCAAGACCTGAACACCCCAGAGTCATGCTATCTTTCCACATCCTCACTAAACGCAGAGGAAGAAAACCAAGATGTGGGCGAAAGAGTCCTTTGACTACCTATTAGGGTACATTCCAACAGAAATGGGCAGATCTCTAAAACTCCTATATACAGCTCCTAAACATAGCCACCATTGATTTGATAACCCTCTTTAAAGATTTCCTCTTAAATGAACACAAATGGAGAAATGCACATCACAATTAATGTACTTACATCACTATGAGAAGTGCTAGGTTCTTCATCATCACTGCTGATCAGATCAATGTATTCAAGAACAGGTCTCAATGGTCCTTCCTAGAAAATAATTGAGAAAATTATAAACCAGGAACTGTTATTCAAACCAATCTAGCATGTATGTATTGTTGGGATTGGCAAGAAGGTTTCTGAAAAGGAAGCCTATGAGTGAGTGGTTTAAAAACAAACAAACAAAAAAGAATAAAAGCAGAGGAACACAAATAAGAAACGATAAGACAGAGGCTGGCAGGTGGCGTGATGGTTAAGGATGCTGGACTCCCACATGGCTGATCG
This sequence comes from Tupaia belangeri chinensis, assembly GCF_000334495.1. Lineage (NCBI taxonomy): Eukaryota > Metazoa > Chordata > Mammalia > Scandentia > Tupaiidae > Tupaia > Tupaia belangeri. The sequence goes on from NW_006159736.1 coordinate 2,013,073, forward strand.
CGGTTCAAGTTCTGGACCTGGCGACTTGCTTTATCACTTTCTTTCCCTCCCTCCCTCTCTTTCTCTTTCTGGTCAAATTTTAAAGTAAGTAAATAAAGTTAAATAAAATAATTCTTTAAAAAAAAAAAAAAAAAAAAAGAACCTGCAGGGCCAGCCAAGTGATTTGGTAGGTAACTCAGCTTCATCCCACATGGCTAAGAGCATGGTTTAAGTCCTAGACTCAGTGGCTTGGAAAAATAAGCCAGGCACATGTGACTGCATGCCCACAATTCCAAGAGAATGGAGAAGGGTCTGTGGAGTTACCATTCCCCCAGATGATTTCTTCCCTTCCTCACTCCCTTTCCAGTGAACGTATGTACCCTATACCTAAAACTAAGAAGTCGAAATGGGCCACCTGGTGATGTGGTAGTTGGGGCAGCGAGATCCCACATTGCAAAATGCATAGTTCAAGCACCAAAGTCAGCAGCTAAAAAAAAAAAAAAATCCAGGTCTAGGCTTGTGTGAGCATTCCCAAAATCCTGAAAGGAGGAAAAAAAGGAAACAGTAGAGATCACAGCATGACCATTCCCCATGGGGGTTGCTTTTGCTCTATCTCTGTCTCTTTTGGGAGAGCACACGTATACTCTGGCAAAATTTTAAAAAATATTTTGAAAGGACCAGCAGGTGGTGTAGCAGTTCTGTCACTAGACTCCTACATGGCCAACTACATTTCAGGTCCCAGAGTGGCTTAAAACTCACACTGGACACGTGTGCGTGTGTGCCCAAGATCCAGGGAAGACAATGGAGAAGGGATTACAGAGTGGCCATCCCCTCTTGGGATTAATTTCTCACTTTCCCACTTTCTCTCTCTAGTTAATGCAAGAGTGCTATCACAAAAACCTAAAATAAGTGGTCAGCAGGTCGTGTAGTTGTTGAGGCGCTATACTCCTATATGGCCAAGCTCGGTTCAAGTCCCAGACCTGGGAACTTACTTTCTCACTCTCTCTCTCTGGAGAGTGCACGTGCCTTGTAACAAATTAAAAAATAATGATCATGGGGCCAGCAAGTGGTGTGGTGGTTAAGGGCAATAGACTCACATTGCTGACCATGGTTCCAGTCCTGGACCTAATGGCTTGCTTTCTTGCTTTCTCTCTCTCTCTCATTCACTGTCCCTCTCTGGTCAAATATAAATAAATAAATAAATAAAAGTTAAATAATTCTTTTAAAAAATAATGATGATAAATAAAATTTAAAAATCGTAAAAAATGAAAACCCTAGGGGTCAGCAGGTGGTGTGGTAGTTAAAGCACTTGACTCAAACATGGCTGATCACGATTCATGTCTTGGGCGTGGAGACTTGCTTTCTCATTTGCCTTTCTTTCTGGTCAAATTAAAAATAATAATAACAACAAATTAAATTAAATTAAAATTTGTTGTTTTTAAAATAACTAAAATAGGGGCCTGGCAGGTGGTGTAGTGGTTAAGGATGCTGAATTCCTACATGGCCGACTGAGGTCCGAGTCCCAGACTTGACAGTCTGCTTTCTTTCCTCTCTCTGCCCCTCTCCCCCTCTCTGGTCAAATTAAAAATGACTAAATAAATAAAGTTAAACAAAATAATTCTTTAAAATAACTAAAATAAATATAAGGCAAAAAGTAAAGTGGGCAGAAAAATACAGAATAAGGAAAATGGTCACAAACAGTACTGAAAAGTAGCTGCAGAAATAAAAACGGTGGGAGTGAGGAAAGACAGGATTACTAGAAATTTACTATTGTGAACTATTAACTGATAAATGCAACCATGTCTAAACCAGAAACAAAAGACAATTTCATATGATTCAAACTGATTGAGAGAAGAAAAAAAAACCCAACCAGGATAGAAAATTGAAAACCAAGATGAAACAGAAGTCATTTAGAATATTCATTCATTCACTTAACAAATTATTAAATATTAAAAGTGATAAAATGAGATGGTGAAACAGACTGCCAGAAGGGTAAAGAGATTGGGCTGGCCTGTGGCTTAGTGATTAAGGGGGCTAAACCCCACATAATCAACCAAAGTTCAAAGCCCACCCCTGGTAGCCTCAAAAAGTAAAACATGCTGGATGCCCAAAATCCCTATAAAATGTTGAAATGGAGAAGATATTGCAGTGTGATCATGCCCCACAGGGGAGTTACTTTCTCTCTGTCTCACTGTGTCTTTCCCTCTGGTGAGTGTACATGCCTTCTGGCAAAGAAAATTTAAAAATAATAAAAGGCAATTAGATTGAGTGGGAAATAAGGAAAGACAAGTACTCTGAAAGGAATGATTACTTACTTACAAATAGCACACACTATAGCCAATTTTTATAGGGAATATGAAAACACATCCACCATAACAAACTTAAGGCATCAAAACATTAGTACTTCATTTACTTTACTTATACTAACATAGCTATCACTGAGCCTGTAGCAGGCACTATGTTAAGCTATTCATGTACATTATTTTATTTAATCCTCAACATATTGTTTTAAAGGTATGGCACTGAAACAGGGGCCAGCAGTGGCGTAATCGGTACGTCACTGGAGTCCAGTATAGTTGACCTAGGTTGAATTCCCACATCTGCCATACTGAAACTCATGACAGTTGCGTGTGTGCCCAACAGGAGATCCCAATAGGAGAATGGAGGGGAAGGGATTATGGTGTGGCAATTCCCCCTGGGGCGTGATTTCTCACTTCCCATTTCTGTCTTTCTGTCTACCCAGCATGTACCCTATAACAAAAAATTTCTCTTAACAAAAAAAAAAGTATGATACTGAATCATTGCTGGTATTCCACTAGCAGATAAGAAAACTGAGCGAGGTACAAAGACCTGATTATCTAAATACAGAGTTGAATGTATAGCCTGTAATTCTAAGACAATTCAAAGTAAAAATATTAATTATTTTTATTTTTAATTTAATTTATTATTATTTTCTAATTTGACCAGAGACAGACAGAGAGGAGGGAAAACAAGCAAGCAAGTTGCCAGGTCTGGGACATGAACCATGGTTGGCATGTAAGAGTTCAACACCCCAAGCACCATGCCACCTGCTGGCCCCATAGATATTATTTTTAAATCAATGTTTATTTGTTGCTGAGATAGCATATTTTCTCATCCTTCAATATAAGAAAAAAGACTACCTGCTATTGCCCCTACTCTTAAGTCTTTCATAACAATAACCAAAAATAAGTTCCTAATTCCTCCCCAAAAATAAAATTCAGAATACAGCTAAGAAAAAAAGTTGTCAAGGTCAGCCAATAGTCTGGGGGTTAAAGAACCTGGATCCCACATGGTTGATACCGTGGCTCAAGTCCTAGACAAACTGGTTGGGGGTATAGGTACATCTGGTGGTGTAGTAGTTAAGGAGCTGGATTGTCACGTAGCTGACCACAGTTTGCGTCCCGGACCTAGAGGCTTGAAACTCATACAGGGTGCATGTGCGTGTGTGTGCGTGCCCAAAATCCCCAAAAAAGAATGGAGAAGGGATGGTGGTGTGGCCATAACTCTTCCCCCTGCGGGGTGTGTGATTTTTCGCTTTCTCTTTAGCATGCAACCTATAACAAAAATCATTCTTAAAAAAAAAAAAAAAACAAGCTGGGTGCATGTGCACTCACATCACAAAAAAATAGAAGAAATGGGGAACCAGTAGTTAGCATAATGGCTATGTTGCTGGACTCCCACGTAGTCGACCGCTGTTCGTGCTGCGGACCTGGTGGCTTCAAACTCACGCCAGGCGCGTGTGCGTACATGCCCAAGATCCCGAGAGGAGAAGGGACTGCGGCGTGACCATCCCCCCATGGGGGGTGATTTCTCACTTTCTGTTTCTATGTCTCTGTCTGTCTGGAGAGTGCACGCGCCCTATAGTGAAAAACCTCTCCAAAAAAAAAAAAAAAAAAAAAAAAAAAAACAGAAGAAATGAAGAAGTGACTGTGGCATGACCCCATCCCCTAAGAGGTACTTTCATCCTGTCTCTCCCTGGTAAACATTCATGCCCTGTGGCAAATTAAAAACAAAATAAGGAAAAGAATTTATTTATAATGATTACTTAAATCTTTTACAAGTAGAAATGCATGTGGTCCTCCAATTACTAGATATTTTATCTGAATTAGCACTATACATCAACTAGTAAGCCATCATCTGTTTCCTCTCTTGTAATACCGTAACAAAACCAAAGGATTCTACTCCCAATACACAATTTAGGGACAGAGGCACATACAAAAGCATGTATTAGGAACAGTTGATTTCATACTCCAAGTTTTAAAAAAATTTTGTAATAAAAAGCTTTCATTCCTGTTACTGGACAACTGATTCTGAAAGAGAGAACACCAGTTTGCTACTAACGGGAAAGAGCAAATATGGTCTACAAAAAAGGAATCCCCCCCCCCCAAAAAAAGATCTAAAACAAAAGATACTATTTGAATATAATACAAAAACCTAGTCTAAAATTCTAAATTCATGTCACTTTTTCCATGTAGAAAAGTTAGGGCCATAGTTTGTTTATTTCAACAGTCCTGTCTAGTTCATAAATTTCAGAGAGTTCCCAACTGCCTACTTTATAGTTCAAATTTAGTCCAGCATTTTTATTATATGGCCCATCCTTTCTGCTCCCAGTTAAGAAAAAACAAACAAAAAAAAACAAAAACCTATCATCCAGAACTACAAAAAATACTGTTCCCATTCTGATGCTTTTTCTATTTCTACTCAAAATGCCCTTTAAGCACATAGAAATACCAACTACTACCTAAACCAAGAGATAAACTACAACTTTCAAGTCTTTTTTCATTATACTATATACTTTTTAAAATTTTTATTGGGCCAACATGTGACGTGGTGGTTAAAGGCGCTGTATTCCCACATGGCCAACCATGGTTTGAGTCCCAGACCTGGCAGTTAGTTTTCACGCCTTTCCTTTCTCTCTCTCTCTCTGGTCAAATTAAAAAAATAATAGTAATAAATGGAATTAAATAAATCTTTTTAAAAAATATCTTTATTTAATTTTTAATTATCATTATTATTCTTTCTAATTTGACTGGAGAGATGGAAAGTGAGCAAGCAAGACACCAGCTCCAGGACTCGAACCATGGTTGGTCATGTGAGTCCAGTACCTCAACTACCCCTACCTGCCGGCCCCATACTATGTACTTCTGACAAGAACTTTCTACTTTCTGTAAGAACCATTTGCATACTTCTCATCTATCTCATTATGCACACTAAAATAGTGCTATTTGGGACCGGCAGATGGCATAAAGGTTACATCACTAGACTCCCACAGTCAACCACATTTGAGTCCTAGACCCAGTGGCTTAAATCTCACGCCGGGAGTGTGTGTGTACAGGCCCAAAATCATGAGAGGAAGAGGTACTGCAGCAAGGCCTTCGCCCCAGGGGATGATCTCTCACTTTCTGCCTGTCTCTCTGGCAAGTGCATGTGTCCTACAACAAAAATCTCTCTTTAAGAAAAAAAATGCTGATACTTAAGATCAGAATATATTTACAACTAATTTTTTGTAGTTCTAAGTTACTTAACTCATTGCTTTGAGTATTATGACCTCCAACACTATTTTTATTTATTGAAGAAATTACAGCTCCAAGACATCAACCCATAGAATATTCTCATATTTTTGCCTGACTCCCTTCTATTGAGGCTGAAGCATTACTACTAGATTTATGTGCTTCCAAAGGTAATTATGAAACTGTATCTTGATTTGACTACTCCTACATTTTATTTTCTTAAATTCTGACAGGTGTATGCAGGGCTGGCAGGTGGTGTGGCGGTTAAAGTTCTGGACTCCCACATGACCGACCGCGGTTCAAGACCAGGACCTGGTGGCTTGCTTTCTCTTTGGCGGCCAGCAGGTGATGCAGTGGGTTAGGTGTTGGACTCCCACGTGGTCAACCACAGTTTGAGTCCTAGACCCGGCAGCTTGAAACTCATGCCAGGCTCATGTGCATGCATGCGCAAAATCCCAAGAGGGATGGAGAAGGAGCATGGCCAAGGATTGCAGCATGGCCATCCCTCCTGAGGGGAAATTTCTCACTTTCTGTTGCTCCATCCCTCTTTCTCTCTCTGATGAGCATATGTGCCCTATAGCAAAAATCTCTCACGCACACACACAAAAAAAATAAAAATTTAAAAAATAAAGGTGCACTCTCCAGAGAGTTAAGGGAGAAGAAGAAAGCATCCATTAACGGGGCATGGTCCTGCCCAATCACTTCTCCTTTCTCCACCTTATAGAGATTTGGGAAATACAAGAACACGTGACAGATTTTCTTTTTCTTTAAGAGAATTTTGCTACCGGGGACATGCGCTCATCAGAGGGAGAAAATAAGAAATCATCCCCCTCCAAGGGGGAATGGCCACACCATAATCCCTTCACCTCCACTCTCCTCTTGGGTTATGGGCAATGGTGTAGGCACATATGACCGATGTGAGTTTCAAGCTGCTGGGTCAGAGATTCAAACCATGGTCGGCCACATGGGAGTCCAGCACCCTAACCACTATACCACCTGCTGGCCCCCTATTAGTGGTTTTTTTTGGGTTTTTTTGAGAGCTTTTTGCTATAGGGCGCATGCGCTTGCCAGAAAGATAGAGATAGACAGAGAGACACAAAGTGAGAAATCACCCTCCAGGGTGAATGGCCACGCTGCAATCCCTTCTCTTCTCCTGGGATCTTGGGCACTCATGCACATGCACCCAGCCTGAGTTTAAGCCACTGGGTTCGGGACTAGAACCACAGTCGACTACCTGAGAGTCCAGCGACATAGCCATTACTCCAACTGCTGGTCCTCCCCCCCCCTGCCCAGTAGGTTTTCTAAGCCCCCTAAGCCAGTATTCAAAGTGAGCAATCAGTCATGTGGTATCTAGCTCCCTTAATCACTAGGCCACCAGGCTGGCCCGGCCCGCCCAGTTTCAATGATTCAATACACTATATCAACAATCTTGGCTAAAACTTCAATCTCCTGTGATGTTATGAAAAATTATGATAGATACCCTCAGTAGCACTGTAAACATACACATCGTTAGTAGTTAGCTAAGATAGTTTTTAAGAAGTATATCTGGTAAATATCTGCTATTTGAAAAAATAAAACCATAAAGACAGAAGTTGAAAAAGGATCATACTACTAAACTAAACTGAGTACAAAGACTTAAATGAAAAGTTTTTGGTATGGAAACATTCTGTTTCTTGAGTTGGACACTGTTTACACAGGTAAATTAGCTTTGCAAAAACTGACCAATTACAAGTATGAACTGTCCATTTCTATATCTATTTCAATAAAATCTAAATGAAAAGGCTTATTTTTGCACCTCTACATCTCTATCATTGCTTTCCTAAAGTAAGCTGTGTTTACTTTCACGCTCCGCATTTATCAAACAACAGATAAACTGCTTGGCCACCAGTGGATTAAAGGTGGGAAAATTAGATTAACAGGAGCTAAGAAATCCAAGTCAGAGTAAATCAAAAGCAACAAAATGTTTTTGTAGCTGAACAACTCAACAGAGAACTATTCTTCATCTTTACTGGATAAGCATTACCTGGAAGAGTCAAGTACAGAACTGGGTTACAGAAACAAGTAGAAGATCCTGTCTCCGAATAAATTTTAAAACAGAATGAGTGGGGCCAGCAGATGATGTAGTGGTTATACTGCTGGACTCCCACATGGCTGACCATGGTTCAAGTCCAGGACTCAGTGGATTGAAACTCACACTGGGTGGACACGTGTGCATATATGCCCAAGATCCCAGGAAGAGAACAGAGGAAAAGGGATTACGGAGTGGCCACTGCCTGTGGGGGTGATTTCTCACTTTCCCTCTCACTGATTCTTTCTCCCTCTGGGGAGCACACAAGCCTTATTGGAAAAAAACCTCTAAAATAAATAAATAAATAACAGAATTAGGCTATTATTAATTGCCACTTAACTAGTAACACTTAAATACTAAGGGCAATTTTTTTTAAAAGAATTTTTTTAACTTTATTTATTATTGTTATTATTTTCCAGTTTGATCAGAGAGAGAGAGAGACAGGGAAAGTGAGAAAGGAAGCCACCAGGTTCAGGATTTGACCTGGTGAGAGTCCAGCGCCCCCCCCAGAAGAACAAGTTTTAATAGTTTTCTTTCAGTACTGTAATTCCACTTAAAGCATGCTATTCACTTCACCCTAGGCCACCAGGCTGGCCCGGCCCGCCCAGTTTCAATGATTCAATACACTATATCAACAATCTTGGCTAAAACTTCAATCTCCTGTGATGTTATGAAAAATTATGATAGATACCCTCAGTAGCACTGTAAACATACACATCGTTAGTAGTTAGCTAAGATAGTTTTTAAGAAGTATATCTGGTAAATATCTGCTATTTGAAAAAATAAAACCATAAAGACAGAAGTTGAAAAAGGATCATACTACTAAACTAAACTGAGTACAAAGACTTAAATGAAAAGTTTTTGGTATGGAAACATTCTGTTTCTTGAGTTGGACACTGTTTACACAGGTAAATTAGCTTTGCAAAAACTGACCAATTACAAGTATGAACTGTCCATTTCTATATCTATTTCAATAAAATCTAAATGAAAAGGCTTATTTTTGCACCTCTACATCTCTATCATTGCTTTCCTAAAGTAAGCTGTGTTTACTTTCACGCTCCGCATTTATCAAACAACAGATAAACTGCTTGGCCACCAGTGGATTAAAGGTGGGAAAATTAGATTAACAGGAGCTAAGAAATCCAAGTCAGAGTAAATCAAAAGCAACAAAATGTTTTTGTAGCTGAACAACTCAACAGAGAACTATTCTTCATCTTTACTGGATAAGCATTACCTGGAAGAGTCAAGTACAGAACTGGGTTACAGAAACAAGTAGAAGATCCTGTCTCCGAATAAATTTTAAAACAGAATGAGTGGGGCCAGCAGATGATGTAGTGGTTATACTGCTGGACTCCCACATGGCTGACCATGGTTCAAGTCCAGGACTCAGTGGATTGAAACTCACACTGGGTGGACACGTGTGCATATATGCCCAAGATCCCAGGAAGAGAACAGAGGAAAAGGGATTACGGAGTGGCCACTGCCTGTGGGGGTGATTTCTCACTTTCCCTCTCACTGATTCTTTCTCCCTCTGGGGAGCACACAAGCCTTATTGGAAAAAAACCTCTAAAATAAATAAATAAATAACAGAATTAGGCTATTATTAATTGCCACTTAACTAGTAACACTTAAATACTAAGGGCAATTTTTTTTAAAAGAATTTTTTTAACTTTATTTATTATTGTTATTATTTTCCAGTTTGATCAGAGAGAGAGAGAGACAGGGAAAGTGAGAAAGGAAGCCACCAGGTTCAGGATTTGACCTGGTGAGAGTCCAGCGCCCCCCCCAGAAGAACAAGTTTTAATAGTTTTCTTTCAGTACTGTAATTCCACTTAAAGCATGCTATTCACTTCACCATTTGGAGCTGAAAACCTTTGAATCCCTATTTGGGGAAAGGAATTGTGTAAGCGATTGACTCAAGCTGAATATACATTCATCGCACATTCCTTAGTTTTTCAAATTATGTTTCATATTTATTCATATTATTATTTAATTTATTTATTATTATTTAACTTGACCAGAGAGAGAAAGAGAAATACAGGAAAAGTTAGAAAGCAAGCCATTAGGTCCAGGACTTGAATCGCGGTTGGTCATGTGGGAGTCAGTGCCCTTAACCACCACACCACCTGCCGGCTCCAATACATTCATTATTCTTGATGCAAAGATAAAACTGATTTTCTAAATTTAAAATAAAACTTATGGGTCCAGCAACTGGCGTGGTAATTAAGTTGCTGGACTCCCACATGGTGCACAGCAGTTCAAGTCCTGGATCTTGCTTTCTCTCTCTTGCACATGTGCCCTACAGCAAATTTAAAATAATAGTAACATTAATAAACAAAATTAAATAATTCTTTTAAAAAAAAAAAACCCAAAAACATAAAACCTAAATTGGGCCAGCCATACGGTGTGATGATTAGGGCAGCTGGATCCCTAACATGGCCAACTGTGAGGTTCAAGTCCCTGACATGGTGTCTTCAAAAACATCTTGGGTGTGTGTGCGCGCCACAATTCGAAAAGAGCAGAGGAAAAGAAAATGGAGCATGGTCATTCCCCTGTGGAGTGCCTTCTCTCTTTCTCTCACTCTGTCTCTGACAAACACATACGCCCTGCAGTAAACTGAAGATATAATAACAATAAACTTAAATGATAACTTTCACATTTCAGCCAAACACAGGCCTACATTATAGTACAATCTACGCTGCAAACTCTTCACTCCACAGTGTAGAAATTAACCTTTATTTATTTTTTTGGAGAGGTTTTTGCTATAGGGCGCATGTGCTCCCCAGGAAGACAGAGACAGAAAGCAAGAAATCACCCCCCGGGGGGATGGTCACGCCGCAATCCCATCTCCTCCATTCTCCTCTTGGGATCTTGGGCACACACGCACATATACCTGGTGTGAGTTTAAGCCACCAGGTCTGGGACTCGAACCACAGTGGACTCTGGGGGAGTCCAGCAACATAGCCATTATGCCAACTGCTGGTCCCAACTAACCACTTCTTTAAAAAAAAACTTATTTTTATAGATTCTGTTTGTATTTCTCAAAATAAGGGCCACAGTTCAAAAAGAAGTATGCTATTCCTAAACATATTTGCACATAAACACACTATTCACAAATACACCAAGGCTTAGGAAGAACCTACAACATGTCTTAAGAACCACAGTATCCTATAATCCTATTGAAACATATTTCAATCCACACTGAAAGGGGCAGACTACAATTCATTCCTACACCCCAACTCTAAATACTTACGAAATGAAAAGGAAAAGAACAGAGTAAAATCCACATTTGATATGGGCAAGAAAGTAAAAAAAATCTCGTGAAGGACTCTTAAATATTAAGTCATTGGGAAAGTCATGACATATTTTTCTTTTTTGGAAGAGGTTTTTTGCTCTAGGTCATGTGCGCTCACCAGACAGAGACAGAGAGATAGAAAGTGAGAAATCACCCCCCAGGGGATGGCCACACTGCAATACTTTCTTCTCCATTATCCTCTCAGGCACGCATGCACGCACACACGCCCTGTGAGAGTTTAAGCCATGGGTCCGCGACTTGAACAGTGGTCGACTACATGGGAGTACAGCAACATAGCCCTTACACCAACTACTGGTCCCCATAATTTTCTATGTAAAAATGTGTCATGAGTTTCCTGATGACCCAATAAATACCGTACAACAATGGAGGGCCACAACACCCAAATATTGGGAATGGTATTGTTTCATAAGCAGTTTTACATCAGTACCCACCAACAACTACAAATACACATCAGAGGGACATTCCAAGAAAAACTGTACAGCTTTAATACAACACTGCAACAAAACAGAACTTTCCAAGAGTAGAGTCAAAAAGTATTCTCTAGAGAAGATACTACTTGAGACAGCAGGTAGCGTGAAAGTTATGACACTGAATCCCACATAGTCCACCACAGTTTGAATCCCGAACCCAGGACTTGAAAATCACACCAGACTCCTGTGCATGCATGGGTGCCCACATGGGTACCCACCCTCCTGAGAAGAGATTGGAGGAAAAAGGATTGTGATGTAGCCATCCCCTGGGAGTGGGGATTTCTCTCCTGGTTCCTTTGGTAAGCACACAAACCCTATAGCAAAAATGAAGTAAAAATAATAAAATAACACTTTAAGCAGAGCCACTATAAACATTAAATGATGATGAAAATCAACCCCAAATACATAACCCTCCCTTTTATTTCGAAACAAATGTTTTACAGTGTCTTCAGAGATCCATATGCCCCTGCATTCGTTCCAAAATGAAGATTCCCAGACCCCTTCATGAAATTATGATTCAGTACATCTGGAGTGGAGCCAAGGAATTAGTGTGTTTACACTTACTAATGTTTGAAAACTAATGTCCCAAAGAGAATAAACTCAGGAAAAATACAGTGTGTTCTTAGTGAAGCAGGACTCTTCACTATCAGTATCAATGGTTGGTTGTACTATGCTATAAACAGAATCATCTCAGAGGTGAGTGAAGTCTTCAAGCTATTTGATTTCATGTTATAATACCTTACAATGCTAAAATTGTGAAGTCTTCCAACTCTTGTTTTCTATTTTCTTATCATTAACACCTCCTCTCCCTGCATGTTCCTGTGTCACCTCTTAGAAGATACTGTTGCCCCATTTCAAGACCTAGTCTCAGAGATCAGAATTACTACATCTTAAGTATAAAACAGCTCTAGATGAAGGCGGTTAAGTATACAGCACCTTCTGTAGGCCATCCCCTTTATGATAGCTATTGTGGTTGCTTAGATACCGCTTTAGGTAATTTCCTAAACCCATATACCACACTCCAGTGTCTACTATTCATTACATATTCAAATATATTTCTGAATGATGAATGACCAGGGAAACTAGAATTACACAGTGGCTTACCATAATCTTTTACTCTGGGACAAACCCGATTATCAGCTGCTACTTACACTAACAAACTGAATGTCATCTTCATTTTCATCCGTTGTTGACTCAGGTGCCTCAGGCCCAGCTGGAGGAACAGATTCTATTATCTACAAAATAAGCCAACACAAGCTTATCGATTCAGCCACGTACTTGTAGGAAAGCGACGATTAACACAAAGAGCTCTAGAGGACAGCTGGGCACAATTTCACGCAAGCCTGGCTAGGAACGGAAGTCGCTGGGGTTCGGTCTCGCCACGGCGTGCATGGGGCTGCAGGGACGGACGCTGACTACGAGCCACCAGCTCCCAGAACTCCCCGAATCCCCCAGGAGGAAGCAAGCTCACTACCGAAGGGCAGCCCTGTCTTACAACGTCGCTCCCGCGGGCAGGGCAGCGGCGACAGGCTGCTCGGGGCCCGCTAGGGAGCCGGGGTCGGCTGGGCGGCCATTGTTGCTGCGGGTGCCGCGCTCAGACGTGCGCCAGGCCCGAAAGCTGGGCTCAGCCCGACGCGCCGAGCAGGTATGGCCCCTGGCTGCGACCGAGCACAGGCCTCGAACCCGAAAAACCCAAACCCTCCGCGCTCGGCTCTGAGAACGCGCGGCCCAGGGCCCGCTTACTCACCTCCGAGCCCGGGTCTCCCATTTCTCCGACGGCCTAACTGACACCACCACGGCTGGTGCTGCTC
>NW_006159736.1:2026370-2036703 GCF_000334495.1 Tupaia belangeri chinensis
GCTATCCCCCGGAGCTCTTTCGTTCCCAGCCGTCCTCCCTCCCCGCGCCGCGCAGGGAATTGTAGGAGTGTGGGAATCCTGGGAATTGTAGTTCCGGCCGCCCCAGACCATACCCCCGCGTGGAAAAGGACCCCAAACCCACGTGGGGCGCTTGCGCTCTGGACCGCGGGTGGCAGCTGCAGTTCGGGTCGTGGTGGGCAGGCTAGCTCCTGTTGGTTAGAGAAACGCTAGGAGGACGAGGATTATGCGGAGGGTCGTGAGTGGTTTCGGAGTGGTCATGGTTAGGGTGGTCTTTGTCTGGCTTTGAAAGAATTAGGAAACCAGGAAGGAAAGCCCTTAGAACAGGTCTGTTCATTTCTAAAAAGAGAAAAGGGACCAGATGCGAGAACTGCATCAGCCCTGAAGGGTGAGGGGCCAGTATTAGGTCTTAATGGTGAGGGGCTTAGGGTTTGTTAATTAGGAGAATCCTGGACAGGGAGCTTGTTTATCTTTCACTATCTCTGAACTGTTCTGTTGGTTTCTCTGGTAATCAGATTCGACCTCTTTGATCCCACCTATATTGGGATGTCTGTTTATTTCTATGTCCGCAAGAGACGTTCTCAACCTCCTCATCTGAAGGCAAAACTTAGAAAAACAAGTCAACCATCTGCGGTGGGTGGGGCGGTTAACTTCTAGAAAAAGGGAAGAGAAAGATTATCTGAAGCACCTGAGAGTTCTGGAAGGTTTTCCCAATTGAAAAAGGCATCAGTGAACTGTTGAATCAACCTAGTGCCAGTGAGTGATTCCTTAAGACGCCTAATGAACATTTAACTCTTTCAGTTGTGTAGCACTTGAGGTGGGCAAGCACTTGCCCCACATATTCAAGGAGGTCTCTGGACCTGAACCGGCAACTTTGCCATGTGGGATTGTCTGGCAGAGCCTTCGCATCTTACTGTACTGCCACCTAGTTCCCAAAGGTCTCTTTTTTTTTATCTTTTTTAACCAACTGTTGTTCAAAAATCTTCTGAAAAGAATTTAAATGAGAAAATTAGTTTTAGGTGCCTGTCTTTTCCTGTGTATGTGCGAAACTATCCTCTAATTGCCCGTGCCTGTGGTAATTTTTTTTTTCTGCATTTCCATAAAGAGCTTTATGGCCTCAGTTGCTTTTTTTTTTTTTTTTGCAAGAATTATTTTTTTATTTAACTTTATTTTAATTTGACTAGAGAGAGACAGAAAAAGAGAGTGAGAGAAAGTGAGAAAGCAAGCTGCCAGGTCCAGGACTGGAACCACTGTTGGCCATATTGGAGTCCAGCACCCTCGGCCACCATGCCATTTGTGAATTCCCTTTTTTTCTCTTTTCGAGAGATTTTTACTATAGAAGTGCGTGTGCTTGCCAGAGAGAAAGTGAGAAATCACCCCTTGGGGGGATGGCCACACTGCAATCCTTTCTACTCCATTATCCTCTTGATATTGTGGACACACACGCATACTCGCCTGGCATGAGTTTTAGATCACCACGTCTGGGAGTGAACCACAGTCAACTACATGAGAATCCAGCAACATCACCATTATGCCATCTGGTGGTCTCTAATTTTATGTAATATTCTCATTTTTAATTCACCAGAGATAAACACAGATAAAGTGAGAAAGCAAGCAACCAGCTCCGGGACTTGAACCTTAAGGAGCCATGTGGGAGTCCAGCACCTCAACCACCACAGTGTGTGCTGGCCCCTTTAATTGCTTTTCTATCTAGTAAATTTGAAACCTGAAAAGCCAGTGGTGCAGACCAGCAGGTGGTGCTGTGGTTAAGGCGCTGGATTCTCAAATGATTGCCCACAGTTAGTCATGGACCTGGAAACTTCCTTTCTCACTGTCTCTGTAGGAAAAAAAAAATTTTTTTTTGAGAGGCTTTTGCTATAGGGCACATGCACTCTCCAGAAAGATACAGAGAGACAGACAGAAAGTGAGAAATCATGCCCCAGGGCGGATGGCCGTGCTGCAATCCTTTCTCCATTCTCCTCAGGATCTTGGGCAAGCACATACACACACAACCGGCGTGAGTTTTAAGCCACCCAGTCCATGACTCGAACCACGGTGTCCAGCAACATAGCCATTATGCCAACTGCTGGTCCCCCCCAAAAAAATTTTTTTAAATAGTAATGATAGGGCTGCCAGGTGGTTTGGTGGTTAAGGGCGCTGGATTCCCACATGGGCAACCACGCTTCAAGTCCCAGACCTGGCAGTTTGCTTTCTCACTTTCTTCCTCTCTCTCTCTCTCCCTCTCCCTCTCCCCCTCACCCTCTGTCCCTCTCTGGTCAAATTTAAATAAATAAATAAATAAAGTTAAATAAAATCATTCTTTAAAAAAATAATAATGATAAGTAAATATTTTTTTTAAAAAAGCCAATTATGTGTAAGACCTGCCTAGTGAGTTCATGAAAATCTCTATATAAATTAAATATTTATTTGTATAGGCAAAAATATGTATTTTGCCTACACAAGTTTTCCTAATATGCTGATGATGGTTCCGCAGCACATCAAATTGGTGTAGGCAGGAGTTAATGGATAAAACTCTTGGGAAACAAATATACAGCCTGTGGCTCAAACCAAAGGATATGCTTGTGATGTTCAATGAAGTAATTATTGTTGTAGGGATTTATCCTGAGGGCATGTGCCACAAGTTCTTATAATAGGAAAAATTGTAAAATGTCTAAATGTCTAATGATTGGGGAGTAAATGTTACATTTGGGTATATACTCTACTAAGATAAAACTATAGACTGTGTCAGGAACAGCAGGTGGTGTGGTGTTTAAAGCCTTCTAGTTGACTGTGGTTTGAGTCCTTGACTCAGCAGCTTGTAGATCACACAGGGTGCATATACATGTGTGCCTAAAATCCCAGGAAGAAAAGAAATGGTGGATGGTCATCTTCCCTAGGGATGATTTCTCACTTTCATTCTCATTGTTTCTCTTCGAGTGTTTGCACTCTATAGCCAAAAACAATAAAACCCAAATAAACTATAAAGTGCTTTACCTGTACTGAAAGTAAAGGCACTTCTCACTTAATGACCAAATTCCCTTCCTTTGACTACGTCCTGAAGTGAATTGGCCTTAAGCAAAAAGCTTAAAGGCAGATGTGGCACCATAGGAAAAGTATTTTTCCATTGATATTGCTGGACTCCACAGTACAATGATAGTATTCTATCCACACGAAAAGCATACATTAAATAAGCACAGAAAGCAGCAAGACATCACAATAATATAAATCTGGTGTAATAATTTTTATTTATTCTGAATATTACTATGAGTCCACAATAAGATAGACATTTATAAATGAAATATACAGTCTTGCATCATTGCACGTTCTATAGTGAATACTAACCTACTATGAGAATAGACAAAGATGGAAAAAGGGGATTCCTGGTACTAGCAGCTAGAGTGGTGGTTAAGGTACTGGACTTGTACTTGGCCAATTGTGGTTGGAGTCCCTGACCTGGAGGAACTTTTTCACTTTCCTTCTCTCTGGCTCTCTCTGTCTGTCTCTAGTGAGTGCATGTGCCCTATAGCAAATTTTAAAATATAATAAATAGAAATTAAAATTCTTTTCTTTTTTTTTTTTTTTTTTGGGGAGGGGGGGGGGGGCACCATAAAACAAGGACCAGTAGATAGTATAGTGGTTATGTTGCTGGACTCCCTTATAGCTGACTGTGGTTTACAGCCTGGACCTGGCAGCTTAAAACTCAAGCTGGGGGGGTGGGGGAGGGCAACGTGGTGGTTAAGGGCACTGGACTCCCACATGGCCGATTGTAGGTAGAGTCCCAGACCTCATTGCTTGCTTTCTCACTTTATCTCTCTCTCTCTCTTTCTCACTCTGTCCCTCTCTGGTCAAATATATATGTACATATAAAAAGAATAAATATGGAGCCAGCAAGTGTTGTGGTGGTTAAGGGTGCTGAACTTCCACACATGCTTCATTCTGCTCTTAAGACCTTGGGCACGCACACATGCCTAGCATGATTTTTCTTTTAAGAATTATTTTATTTAGGGACCAGCAGTTGGCATAGTGGCTGTGTCACTGGACTCCCATGTAGTCAATTACAGTTCAAGTCCCATGTAGTCAACTACAGTTCAAGGACCATGTTTCAGTCCTGGACCTGGCAGCTTGTGTTCTTACTTTTCCTCTCTCACTCTGTTCCTCTATGGTAAAATTTAAATAAATAAATAAAGCTAAATAAAATAAAATGTTTTGGCTTTTAAAAATGAATAAAGGGAACCAGCAGTTAGCATAATGGCTATGTCGCTGGACTCCCACGTAGTCAACCACGGTTCGCGTCCTGGACCCGGTGGCTTAAAACTCACGCCGGGCGCGTGTGCTTGTGTGCCCAAGATCCCAAGAGGAGAATGGAGGAGAAGGGATTGCGGCGTGGCCATCCCCTCTGGGGGGTGATTTCTCGCTTTCTGTCTCTCTGTCCCTCTCTCTGTCTGTCTGGCGAGCGCACGTGCCCTATAGCGAAAACCTCTCAAAAAAAAAAAAAAAGAATAAATAAAATGGATGAAGTTAATTAGAATAATTTTTTTGGAGAGGTTTTTTTTTTTTTTGCTATAGGGTGCATGTGCTTGCCAGAAAGACAAAGACAGACAGAAAGTGAGAAATCACTCCCCAGGAGGTATAGTCACACCGCAATCCCTTCTCCTCCATTCTCTCGGGATCATAGGCACGCATGCACATGCACCCAGCGTGAGTTTAAACCACCAGATATGGGACTTAAACTGTAGTTGACTACATGGGAGTCCAGTGACACAGCCACTATGCCAACTGCTGGTCCCTAAATAAAATAATTCTTAAAAAAAAAAAAATCATGCTGGGCATGTGGGCGTGCCCAAGGTCTCAAGAGCAGAATTAAGAAGGGATTGTGGCGTGGCCATCCCCTCTTGGGGGTCATTTCTCGCTTTATGTCTCTCTGGTTCTCCGGCAAGCACACATGCCCTATAACTGAAATCTCTCAAAAAGGGGAGGGGAACCTGAAAAAAACATTCCTGAGACTCAAACAGATTGAGAAAAGGGATTCCCTGTGCTGAAAAAATGTCATAAGTCCAAGGAAGCATTAAACAGGCCAGTCATTAAGTGAGTAGTGACTGTACTTAACATCTCTAAAAAGTATATTTTTTTAAAATGCAGGGGTTATATCGTATTAAAACCATGTCCATCAACCAAGAAAACTGTGCCTGAAATAGAACACCTACTTAAATATAAATAATGTTTTATTCTGGGTACCTGCAATATGTGTTTATAAGAAACTAACTAACAAAAAACTTGAGATAGCCTATATTCTCACAAAAGTAGATTTATTAAGCTCAGCATAGGAAAGAAGAAAAAAAGAAGAGACAAAACGTAGGATCTCTCCTTAGGAGCTCAAAAAGTGATTGGGTTGGAACCAGCAGATGGTGTAATGACTACATCACTAAACTCCCATGTAGTCGACCACAGTTCGAGTCTCAGATCCAGTTGCTTAAAACTCACACTGGGCGCCTATGTGTGTGTGCCCAAGATTCTGAGAGGAGAATGGGAAGATTATGGCATGACTATTCTCCCTGGGGGTGGTTTTCTCTCTGTCTCTGTCTCTCTGGCAAGTGCATGTGCTTTATAGCAAAAGTCTCTCTAAAAAAAATGTAATTGGTTTTGGTAAAGTGGGGACACTGGTTAAAGTTGAAGAAGCAAAAGTTGTTTACTGTTTGATTGGTCAAGGTTCTAAATGGAGACTTTTAGCAGTGAGAAAATGCTTTTGTGGAAATACTTTTTGTTTCACTAGGGCTGTGAATCCATTATTTTGCTTTACAAGTTAAAATCTTGGAAAGGGCCCATCATTGGGTTTGATAACCCCCTCTAATTTCTCTTAGACTGTATCCTAATTGCTAACATATTTCTAGATCTGTATCTGTAACATTATGTTGATATTGTTCCTTTAAGTCATCATATATCAAGTCTAGATTTTAACTTTAGTTTTGTTTTAATCAGCTTTCCACTGACTTTCTTGCTATTTTTATTGGATGATTATTTATAAACCATTTGAACATTGGCTGCTCAGCAGCATTTAAGACTCTGAAAACCTGGTTCTTGACTAAGGGTCCATCACCAAGGCAAATTAAGTTCATCAATAAGCTTTGAACTACTGTCAATATAAAGAACCATTATTTGGGACAATCCCATAGCCTGGTAGTTACCATTATTTGGGACAATCCCATAGCCAGCAGTAGTTCAAATTCCAGCCCCACCAGTTTGAAAAATACACTAGGCAAACATATGCCTGTGCCCAAAGTCTACACAGAAGAGAGAAATGGAGAAGTCATTGTGATACGGTCACACCTCATTGAGGAGGTATTTCCTCTCTCTCTCCCTGTCTTGCTGGCAAGTATATGCACCCTCTGACAACTAAAAGAAAAGGGCAAGTATATGCACCCTCTGACAACTAAAAGAAAAGGGCAAGTATATGCACCCTCTGACAACTAAAAGCCACCCATGTGGCTATCCGCGGTTTGAGTCCTGGACCTGGTGGTGGCTTGAAACACTGGCCATGCTTGTATGCATGCATACCCAAGATCCCAGGAGGAGAATGGAGGAGAAAGGATTGCAGCATAGCTATCTCCCTGGGGGTGGACGGGTGACCTCTCACTTTTTGTCTGTCTCTGTCTCTCTGGTGAGCACAGGTACCCTATAGCAAAAATCTCTCAGAAAAAAAGAAAAAGAAAGAAAGAAAGAAAGAAAGGAAGAAAGAAAGAAAGAAAGAAAGAAAGAAAGAGAAAGAAAGAAAGAAAGAAAGAAAGAAAGAGAAAGAAAGAAAGAAAGAAAGAAAGAAAGAGAAAGAAAGAAAGAAAGAAAGAAAGAAAGAGAAAGAAAGAAAGAAAGAAAGAAAGAAAGAGAAAGAAAGAAAGAAAGAAAGAAAGAAAGAGAAAGAAAGAAAGAAAGAAAGAAAGAAAGAGAAAGAAAGAAAGAAAGAAAGAAAGAAAGAGAAAGAAAGAAAGAAAGAAAGAAAGAAAGAAGGAAAAGAAAAGGGAGAGGTGCCAGCAGGTGGTATGGTGGTTAAGGCTCTATATTCCCACATAGTTTTGAGTCCCAAGTCCAGCCAAGTGCATGTGTGTGCATGCCCAAGTCCCAAAAGGAGACTGGAGGAGAAAAGATTGCAGCTTGGCCATCTCCTTTGGGGCATGATTTCTCACTTTCCCTCTCTCTCTCTCTTTTGCAAGTCCACACACCCACGGCAAAAACTTGAAAAACAAACAAACAAAACAGAACCATTATCTACTATTCATAAACCTCCCAAAAGAAGAGTATTAGGATTGACTATCTTGAGCCTCTAATTTATTTGTAGGGCATTTAACTTGATCAGAACTGTTTATATATACACAGCACCAAAATTCTATTATGCTTTAGTAAAGTACAAACTTCCAATACAATTCTATTAAGAGCCATATTTAGTTTGGATTAAATGCTCTGGTTTTTAAGATCTGGCAACTGGACTGTCTCTAACAATTTTTGATTAAGTATGAACTAGATTTACAGGTATTTTGGCAAAGCAGAACATTCTTTTTTTGTTTGTTTGTTTTTGTTTTTGTTTTTTTTTTGGAGAGATTTTCACTGTAGGGCACGTGCGCTCGCCAGACAGACAGAGACATAGAGACAGAAAGCGAGAAATCACCCCCCAGGGGGATGGTCACGCCGCAATCCCTTCTCCTCCATTCTCCTCTCGGGATCTTGGGCACGCACGCACACGCGCCCGGCGTGAGTTTTAAGCCACCGGGTCCGGGACACGAACTGCGGTTGACTATGTGGGAGTCCAGCGACATAGCCATTACGCTAACTGCTGGTTCCCAAAGCAGAACATTCTTTAGGCAGGAAAATGTCTTTTAGAAATCAGGCTATCACCAATGCCTGGTAGTTAAGGAAGCAGAACAAAGAGAATTTGGTTCTAAAAGAGTGTAAAGGACTAGCTCATAGGTCTATGCATAATCCTGGTTGACTGGAAGGCTTGAGGGAAGATTGCAGTGTGACAGGACCATGTCTGGGCTCCCATTTTTTCCTCTCAAAATACAAAACTTAGGGAATTTTTGTATATTCAGTCATGTAGATGAGCTTTTGAAGGCTGGAATACTTCTATCTGCCCATCTAAGTTCTGTTCATTTGCCTGGCTTGTAGAAATGAGTCCTATGTTTCCCTATGAATTGTTTTCCTTGTAAACATGACAGGAACAGTGGTTTCTTGTTGAATGTACTCAACAGTGTTAGGAATGGCATTTTGAGAAAAAAAAATCAGCTCTCGAGAACTACACAATTTTTTTTTCAAATTTATTTTATTTCACTTTTAGAACTTCTTCTCAAGAGAGATGACAACATTGCAATGTAATTATTTTCCACTACTTTAAGTTTATTTTATACCTTCAATCATTATATATCACTATATCTTGCAAAGTAAGCTTACCCAACATGACTACACTTCACTCTAGTTAAGTTGAAGATACCAAACATGTTATGATCAACAGATAATCATCCATTTCTGTGTCCCCTAAATATCTTGCCTCTCTATTTTTCTCTATTCCTTTCCTCTCACTCTCCCCCTTCCCCCACCCTCTTCCACACTGCTCTAGTATCCGTAACCATTTTCTGTGCTTCTGTATACTCCTCTATCTTTCAGTTTCTACCATAGAGTGTGCACAGTCAGTATAAAGTGGAGATATACAACGTCTCTCATAGCCTGGCTTGCTTCACTCAGCAGTAAACCTATATTCATCCACTTTCCATCAAATGCCAGGATCTTGATTTTTATAGCTGAGCAGTAATCAATACAGTGTATGTGCCACATCTTTTCAATCTATTCATCTGTTCGTGGACATCTGAGTAGGTTCCATGGGAAGACCCATACTGCAGGATTGTTTGCAGAAATCCGTTGATGTATCACTGATACTCAGGGCACAATCTACATGCAGCTTCTGCTGCAAGCTTATTGCTCCATCAGGAGAGAGCCCAGTAATTTTACAGATGTCTTAAAGCTGGTCATTGTAAATCTGTGTGCACTGCAACAGAGGCTGCAAGTCTGTCCAATAAAAACCAATGTTAGATTTAGGACTGAAGATTCTTTGTAAGGTAAGTATACTTTAAAAAATGCAAAGTTTTTAAAATTGGGCAAATTTATGGTATTGTTTTATAGTATTCTAATAGTGGTATGTTGGGACCAGCAAGTGGTATGGTGGTTGAGGCACTGGACTCCCACACGACTGACTGTAGTTCAGGTCCTGGACCTGGTGGTTTGCTTTCTCCCTCTTTCTCTGGTCAAATTTTAAAATTATGATGAATACAATTAAATAAAATTTAAAAATAATAGTGATGTGTTATCTTTCTCTCTCTCTCTCTCTTTTTTTTTTTTTTTGGTAGAGGTTTTTGCCTTAGGGCACATGTGCTCACCGGAAAGACAAGAGACAGTGAGAGGGAAGGTGAAAAATCAACCGCCAGAGGAGAAGGCCCCACCACAATCCCTTCTCCTCCCGGGATCTTGGACACACAGACATATGTGCCAGGCATGAGTTTCAAACCACCAGGTCTGGGATTTGAACCACAGTAGGTCATGTAGGAGTCCATGCCATCTGCTGACCTGACATGTTATCTTTTATCTGCAATTTTGCTTAGAAATATAAATGGGGCCCAGCCTAGGTGGCACAGTCCATAGTGGACTACACTGCAGTGCTAGAAACCACATGGGTGACTGCAGGTTGATCCCAGGATTGGCCTGAAAATACTCCAGGCATGCAAGATCCTGAAGAGTGGAAGGCTGGGGATAAGGAATGACAAGACTGTCGGAAGTGCTTTCTTCCATGCATACACAAGTGTTCTCTATCAGTAAAACAAATGTTTAAAAAATGGTTGATAGTAACTATTATTAGGCCAGTTGGTGGCATGGTGGTTAAGGCAGCTGGATTCTACATGGCTGCTGACTCTGGTTTGATTTCCAGACCCAGCAGCTTCAAAAACATGCCAAGCATGTGTACATATGTCCAAAACTCCTGAGAGGAGAATGAAAGAGAAGGGACTGTCATGTGGTCATCTCCCCTGGGTGATGCTTTCTCATTGCCCTCTTTCTCTTTCTGTCTTGTCTTCAGCGAGCTCACACACCCTAGCAAACTAAAGAAAACAAAAAAATCCGAACTAGTGTTGATATGAAGTAGGAATTACATAATTTATCAAGAGGAATTTCAATGGGAAACAGTTAAAGTAGTATATGTTTATTTATTTTTAAAAAATATTTATTTTATTTTATTCACTCATTCTTTTTTTTTTTTTTTTTTTTTTTTAGTTTTACACGAGAGACA
>NW_006159736.1:2036758-2106615 GCF_000334495.1 Tupaia belangeri chinensis
CAGGACTCGAACCCTGGTCAGCCATGTGGGAGTGTCCAGCACCTTAACCACCACGCCACCTGCTGATCCCAGTATATGTTTATTTTTATCCTAGTGACTTTTCCGCTCCATTTCTTCCTCCTTTCAGGATTCTGAGCACACACATGCACCTACCCAGTATATTTCTTTTTTATTTTATTATTATTTCTTTTTTTTGGAGAGGTTTTTTGCTATAGGGCGCGTGCGCTCGCCAGACAGACAGAGAGGGACATAGAGACAGAAAGCGAGAAATCACCCCCCAGGGGAACGGTCACACCACAATCCTTTCTCCTCCATTCTCCTCTCGGGATCTTGGGCACGCACGCACACGCGCCCGGCGTGCGTTTTAAGCCACCGAGTCCGGGACACAAACTGCGGTCGACTGCGTGGGAGTCCAGCAACACAGCCATTACGCTAACTGCTGGTTCCCACTCCCAGTATATTTCTTAAGCCACTGGCTCCGGGACTCAAACTATGAGGTTGGCCTTGTGTGATCCAGCCATCTTAACAACATGGTCACCAGCTGGCCTCTCAGTGACTTTTCAAAGCAATTTTTGCCATAGGGCATATGTACTCTCCAGAGAGAGTGTGAGTGCAAAATCAGCACCGTGGGGGGATGGCCATGCTGCAATCCTTTCTACTCTATTTTTCTCAGGATCTTGGGTGGGCAAGCATGCACACATGCCCAGAGTAATTTTCAAGCTGCTAGGTCCAGGACTTGAACTGCATGGTAGACCATGTGGGATCCAGGGCCTTCACTTTGACACTACCTGCTGGCCCCTCTCAGTGAGTTTTAAGAAACATTTTTTTGAAAAATTTTAAAGTAAAAATTGTAAAGTTCACACACATACTCAATAGTATCTTAAACAATTATTCACAATTTGGGCCAGCTGTTGGCATGGTGGTGCAGGCAGCTGGATTCCCCACTGCTAACTGCATGGTTCAAGTTGTAGAACTGGCAGCTTGAAAAATGCTCTGAACATATGTGCTTGTGTGCCCAAGATCCCAAGAGGAGAATGGAGGTGAAGAGATTGAGGTGTGGCCATCCCCATGGGAGGTGATTTCTCACTTTCCCTCTGTCTCTTTCTCTCTTCAATGAGTGCATGCAGCCTATGGCAAAGACAAAGCAAGACAAAATTATTCACAATTCATTCTCAGGTAATGTTTATCAATTGCTTACATTTCTGATAGTTTTCCAAGTTTGTTTCACCTCATTTTAAAAAAACAGTGCTGGGTCAGAGGCAGAATTATTATGATGCTAATAAAGCTTGAATGCAGGTACCTTTCATAAAAGGAGCCATAGACCTATATTTTCACACATAAATTTTTGTTAATTTTGCAAAAGTAAGGTATTTCAACCATCATCAGTTGAGACCGCTCTCTATATTTCAACTGTTCCTAAGTCATATTTTCCTCATGGTTTTTATTTATTTTTTAAAATAATTATTTTATTTAACTTTATTTATTTTTAATCTGACCAGAGAGGGACAGAGCGAAAGAGAGTGAGAAAGAGAAAGTGAGAAAGCAAGCCACCAGGTCCAGGACTTGAACAGCAGTTGGCCATGTGAGAGTCCAGCACCCTTAACCACTGCTACCTGACAGCAGCCCCCCTCCATGTTGTAACCATGGAGTGCCACTGCACATTTCTGATATCTTAGTAAGGCTTGGTTGGGATATATTTTTGTACTTTGAAATCTCTTCCATGTACAGCTTCATTATAGCTGGCCATCTAGTTCAAGATGTCTTCTAGGAATATTCTGAAAATGGCAAATTCAAAGTATATTTAAAATCATCCACTCCACACAAAATCTGAAATCTTACAACTCAGATTTGAGAAAAACTCAATAGAGGTTTCTCCAAATTTGAAAATAATCCAAAAATCTACATTACTGAAAAAAAAAAGTTGAGAATTTGAAAGAAATCTCTGTAAACTATTAAACATTTGTGATATTGTTAACTTTTAAATCTTCTTTAAAAATAATTATTTAACTTTACTTATTCATTCATTTATTTTCATTTAACCAGAGAAAGACAAACACACAGAGAAAACGAAAATGAGAAAGCAAGCTTCCAGGTCCGAGACTTGAACCGTGGTTGGCCATATGGAAGTGTCTAGTGCCTTAACCACCATGCCACCTGCTGGTCCTAACTTTTAAATCTTTTAAGATCCACCCTATAGTACAGTATTTAAGTGCTATACAAGATCAGCCAGATCCCACATGATGGACCATGGTTGAAATCCTGGCCCCAGCAGCTTGAAAAACACCAGGGACATATGTAGAGGTCCCCTAAATCCTAACAAAATGGAGAAATCTAGGACAAAAGACTGTAATAAAATCACACCCCATTAGGTGGTGGTCTCTCTCTGGTGAGGACATGCACCCTCTGGCAAGTAAAAAAAATAAGTCTTTTGAAACTTGCAGTGATTCACTTGTTTTTGGCCTAACAAATATTTCAAATTGTACATCCAATGGTGTATTCATCATTTTAGGGGGGAGGAGAGTTCTTAAATATAGCATACCAGATGCAAAATCAAGAGGCCTCACATACCACTCAGGATGCAATCATCATAATCCTTGTTGAAACATGAATAAATTGAAGTTCAGAGATACCAACTCTCCACAGTCACCTGGATAGTAAAAGAGAAGCAATGATTTAAAATCGGAGCCAGCAGGTGGCGTGGTGGGTAAAGGCGTTGGATTCTCACATGGCTGACTGCAGTTTTGAGTCCCTGACCTGGAGGCTTGCTTTCTAGCTTTCCCTGTCCTGGTCAAATTAAAAAATAGTAACAAACAGAATTAAATAAACAAACAAATAAACACAATTACACTCAGTCCCCAAAACATTAAATTGTAAACAGACAGTATATCATAGGGTTGATTGTTTGCTCATGACAAACTGTGACCATGGCAACTCACTTAACCGGTTGACACTTCAATTTCATCTGGTGCAAAACAGAGAGAACCCTATTAAATCATCTATAAATTGCACTTTGATAACTATCAATAGATTCATGACAGCTACCTTGATCTTAGTACTGGCTCAAGAGCACAGACTCATAAAATTATAGTAAAAGCTGAAGTTAACTATTTGGTTGTCCGGAAAGTCAGGATATATTTTTGCATAGAAATACAAAAATATGTCATGACTTTTCTGATGACCCAATATCTTGAAAAAATAAAGAAACTAGTGAAAAATGTTCAGTGTTGAAATAAGGTAGACAGACTGGCTAACCCACCACCCATTCTGAGTTCTTTCTCTCTTGCCCAGGTACCACTTTCTACAAGAAACCAAAGTTCTGGGCCATGGCTTAGTGATTAAAGGGTCTGGAGCTTACATACCCCCTGGGGGTTATTTTTCTACAAAAACAAACAACAACAACAACAAAAAAAAAGAAGAAGAAGAAATGTAAAGGCTCATCTCCTACGCCTTCCTTGCAGTGAGGATGGCCACAGAGACACAGTTCTGGCCAGTAAAATACAAACTTACTTTGAGAAGCTTCTTGGAAAGCTTATTTTACTTTCCTGATGTATATCCAGGGGTTCCTCCACCCCCCTTACAATGTTACTTACTTAGCATAAACTTAGTATGTCTAAAACTGTGCCAACCATCTTGCACCAGGGTAAGGATGCCATTATTGAGCTACTCGAGCAAGGCACTAGATTTCTCGTATGTTATAAATCTATTTAAATGATTTGAGTTCTGTTATCTGAGTCTGAATGTCTTTCTAATAAGTTATAATAAATATGTACTTTAGAATGGCCATTACTAGGTGGATGAGGAGGATGAATTAAGAATGGGGGCAAGAATGAAGACAGACTTGTGTGGAAACTAGTATAGTACTCTAAACAAGAAAAACAAGCCCTTTACGAACACTGCAATGGGAAAAACAGTAGCTGTCAGTTTCAACAACAAAGGGGTGTTTGGACATTTCTCCATAACATGGTGTAGGGTTGATAAGTTCAGAAATCAGTCTAAGACATACTCAGTTGGAGATACCAACAGCAATGTGAAAATAATGAAAAGGGCAGTTAATAATGTGTTTTTGTTTGTTTGTTTTTAGGGATTTGCCTAGAAAGAGGCAGTGAGAGGGAAAGTGAGAAATTACCATCCCATCCCCCTAGGAGGATGGCCACACTGCAATCCCTTCTCCATTTTCCACCTGGAATTTTGGGTACACACACCTGGCATAACTGTAAGCAGCCAGGCCCAGGACTTCAATCGTAGTCAACCATGTGGGGGTCCAGCATCTTAATCACCATACTGTCTGCTGGCTCTTTAACATAGATCTTAAAGTAAAGAATAAGGTCTAGAACAGAGAAACCTAACTTTGTGGGTAACCATCACATAAGGTAATGCTGTTTGATAAAACATTTTTGTTTAAGTTTTTTATTTTTATTTTTTTTAATGATAGAGTGTGCACAAGGGAGCAAGCAAGAGAGAGAGAGAGAAGTGTGCCCTCCACAGCTGGTCACACCACGACTCTCTTCATCCAGTCCTCTGAGCCCTTTGGATCTTGGGCACTCACATGCCCTGCCCTCTTAGGCTGACCAGGCCAGGGACTAGAACCCAGTCACCATGTTGGATCCCACTTTTCCTGATGAACACATTACTGCTGAGCCACAGAGATGGCCCTCTAGACCTAGTGGCTTGCAGCTTGCTTTCTCACTTTTCCTCTCTCTGGTCAAAATAAATGAACAAATAAATAAAATTAAATAATTTTAAAAAGAACTTTAATGTAAACTATATAGGTATTTCTAAAGTAAAATTAAGTAGATAATATTAATTTTTTATGTAATATTTTAGGTTTCTGCAATAGGGTATGTGAGCTTCCCAGAGATGGATAGACCAAGAGGGAAAATGAGAAATCACCTCCCGGGGGGATGGCTATGTCACAATCTTTCTCTTCCAGTATCCCCTCAGGATTCTGGGTACACACACACATGTACCCAGTGTGATTTTCAAGCCACCTGGTTTGGGACTCAAACCACAAAGCTGGCCATGAAGAATTCAGTGTCTTAACCACCATACACCTGCTGGCCCCTTAAAATTAATATTTTATTTAATGCAACATGTCCAAAATATTACTGATAATTATTTTGTTTTGAGAGATTTTTGTTACTGGGTGTATGTGCTCACAGGCAGAGAGACAGAAAGTGAGAAATCACCCCCTGGGGCCACAGTGCACTTATTGGAGAAAGATGGAGAGGGGCGAGTAAGAAATCACTCCCCCAGGAGGAATGGCCACACTGAAACTTTTTCTCTTCTACTCTCCTCCTGGGATTTCAAGTGCATGCACGTGGACATGGTGTGATTTTTAAGCCACAGGGTCTGGGATGCAAACCATGGTCAGCCATGTGGGAACCCAGTGCCTTAACCACTACACCACCAATTTTTTTTCAGGAAATAGCCCGCAACAGTAAGAATATTCTTTTCCTTTTCTCTCCCCACCTCCTTTCTGGTTTATTTATTCATTTCTTCCAAGAAAGAGAAGCACTCTTAACCTGGTCTCAGACCACGACTCTCCCTCCTAGCCTTCCCAACCAGCCAGGATCATAGGCATGCGTGCACACACCCAGTGTACACAGGTGGACCTGGGGCCTGGGCCCACGTCCCCATCTTCCACATAGATCCAGCACTGTGGAACGGCTGGCTACTGCTGCACCACCACAGCTGGCCAGATTCTCCTTTTCCAATACAGATATTAAACGTATTTACCTTTCTGGACATTGTGTATGTATCTTTCAGAGCATGGATTTTTATAAGACATACAAGCCAGAACCAGATAGCCAAATTATACTGATAATGCTTCACTATGTGGGTTAAACCATCAGCCTGGGAAAAAAATATTTTCCATGAATTTTATACATTAATAAAGTAATAAGAAAGTGATGCCATTTATCTTTTCAATGGGATTTATTTATATTTAAGTAAAAGTAGCAAATGTTACATAAGTTTTTTCCTTAAAACATTTATTTTGTACAACCACATTATTATCAAGCAACATTTATGGAATGTTCCCTGGGTCCACAATACTGAACTTTTAACTTTTATAGCATCCTCTTTCTCAAGTTTAAACGTGACCTTGTGTACTGAAGAAGCATGGCTTTGTATAGCAGAGTGGTCCCATGTGACAACCTAACATCAAGTTAGAAGGCTCTTGATGAATATTTTATCTTTTGCTAATTTACGAAATGGTATTTTTCTTTTTGTGTGATAATCAAACCCATATGATTTATTTTTCATTTTCTGCTACAACGAAAGTAAACCAGTTAAAACTAAGCAGTGTAGCAAAATAACTGACCAAATACATATAATGTTGCATCATATATAGGATGTTTTTGGTGATAATTAATGTTTCATATTACATATTTACATTTAATAGTTTAGATAAGAAAAAAATTAGAAGCCTGTCTTATAAATAAGCAAAGGAAAAGATTATTCTGAAAGTTGATGCTTTGTTTTAACAATCACAAAAACATGGGGTTGTTTTTCTGTAATGAGGTGGAATCGTTTAATATGAAAATAAAAAGGCCTTGCTGCCATCATTTTTTTTCATATTCTTATTTTATACATTTTTAGAGAACAGGATAATCCTGTAATTTTATTGCTAAAACATTTTGACTTGGTTAGGCATGATCATCTGATCTTAGATGAGCTTTGCTGCTGTCACATTTGTCAACGTTGGTTATTTCACCATTTATTTTCCAAACATGTGCTTATGCTAAAGATCCAAAAATTATAATGGTAGTCGCTGGTAATAAACGTACATGGTTTGTTTAAAACAATAATTAATCTTCAGAGTTGAAATCTTTGTTGCTATAAGAGAGTATCCTGTTAGGTTAGCTGTATGGAGAAGTATTTGGGGATAGGGAAATACATATTTCCAAAGAAAATATACTGCATGCTTATTCGACTGGTAGAAATCCTCTAGTTTGGTGCGTCACTGGTACTTAGAGTAGAATCTACATGCAGCTTCTTCAGTAAGCCTGTCGCTCCATCAGAACAGCCCAACGATAGTGTACATGTCTTACAACCATCACTGCACGTGTCTCTCTGGGCTCACTGCCAGTGAGGTTGGAGATTCTCTGACAAAATCCAATGCTAGATTTAGAAATGAACAAGCTTGTTTCTGGTACCTATATTACCTATAAGAAGAAAATTACAAAAACATCACATTTATATTAAAGGCTTTATTTATAGTAGTATATATTTAACAGTCATGTAAGTTATTTTATTTTTTTAGCGGTAGTTGTCTTAGGGTGTGGGCGCTTGCAGGAGAGAGAGACAGAGACAGTGAGAGGGATAGTGAGAAATCACCCCCTGCCGGGGGGGATGAGCACACTGCAATCCCTTCTCCTCCTGGGATCTTGGACATGCAAGCACATGCTCCTGGAGAGTTTCAGGCCACTGGGTCTGGGACTCAAACTGCAGTTGGCCATGTGGGAGTCCAGCAACATAACCATGATGCCATCTACTGGCTCCATATTTATTTTTTATCTACTACAAATTCGTGCTTAAGAATACACATGGGAATAAGAACTATTACTTAAAAAAATTAGTCAGGGGGCTGTGTACTTGTCAGAGAGAGAGAGAGACAGAGAGAGAGAGAAAGAGAAGGTCTGGTCATGCTGCAATCCCTGCTGCTTCAAATCTCCACTCTATCAGGATTTTAGGCACACATGAACATGTGCCTGGTGTGTTTTTCAAGTTTCTGGAGTGGGATTCCAATGGCACTTTTGACCATGTGGGATCCAGCTATCTTAACCACCAAACTACTGACCCAGCCCAAGAGCAATTACTATTGAATTAGCTTAAGAATTACTTTGTGATCTATTCAGAGCAATTCCAGTACAGAAAACAGTTAAAGCACTTTATATTTATTATTTACTTCAAATGATTTTTATTTTTTAGAAGTTTTTTCCATAGGGCACATGTGCTCACTGGAGGGAGGCAGAGAGAGGGAAAAATCACCCCCCCAGGGTGCCATGCCACAATCACTTCTCCTCCATTCTCCTCTCAAGATCATGGACACTCACACACAGGTGTCCGGTGTGCTTTTCAAGCCACTGGGTCCAGGACTTGAACTGCAGTTGGTCATGTGTGAACCACCATGCCACCTGCTGACTTCTCACATGATTTCATTTAAGAATTATTTTATTGAATTTCATTCATTATTATAAGTTTTTAATTTGACCAGAGAGAGAGAGAGAGAGAGAGAGAGAGAAAGTGAGAAAGCAAGGCTCCCAGTCCAGGACTTGAACTACAGTCAGGCATGTGGAAGTCTAGTGCCTTAACCACCACACCAACTGCTGGCCCCTCAAATGACTTTTTTTTTTCTCTTTTAGAGATTTGTGCTATAGGGCACAGACACTTTCTAGAAAGACAGAGACAGAGACAGAAAGCGAGAAATTAAATGATTTTTTAAAAGTGTATTTATTTCTTCTATGAGTGAGACAAAGAGAAAGAAAGAAAGTGAAGGACAGAGAGAGATAGCCAACTTTAATAGGGGCCTTGATGCCGTGATCCACCCCTAGCTTCAGCCAGCCCAGGATCATGAACACGCACATGCCCAGCCTACAGAGGGCAATATCCAGACATGAACCTAGAATCCTCTCATGTGGTTCAGCCTGGCGGAGTATAGTGATTTACTGCTGCACCAGTGTGCAGCTCCTCAAGTAATTATTTTTAAAGGCTTTTACTGGGGGTCGCAGGTAGTATGGCGGTTAATGCACTGGACTCCCAAGTGGCCTACCGTGGTTTGAGCCCTGGACCTGGTGGCTTGCTTTCTCACTTTCTCTCCTCTCCCTCTTTTTCTCTGTCTCTGATGAGTGCATGTGCTCTATGGCAAATTGAAAAATAGTAATAATAATAATGATAAATAAAATGACATTTTAAAAATACTTCTACTGAGGAAATTTAAAAAAACAATCATTTTTAAAAATTACTAACAATTCTGTCATTCTTTAGTTATGTTTATTACACTTGATATTAACCAAAAGCCAAGAGGTAATTACTTACTAAGTGTATAACCGTTTTCCAAACCTGCGTTATCTATTTCAAAACTCAAAATCCAAATAGGCTAGGATAGAGGCAAGATAGCTGCAAAGCTAACAAGGCTTACTTGCCTGGGTATCTTCCAAAAAGACTATCCTAGCAATATCTTCACATGTTTACATATTGTGTTAAATTTGCAAAAAATATATATTCCAACTATAGTCAGTAAAGACTGTCTTTTTCATTTCAACTGCCCCTAAGTCATATTATTCCTTCCTATTTAAATATGAAATGACAATAAGCACTTTTTTGTTGTTGGAGAGGTTTTTGCTATAGGGCATGTGTGCTCTCCAGAAAGACAGAGACAGAGAGACAGACAGTGAGAAATTACTCCCCCAAGGGGGATGGGTATAATACATCCCTTCTTCTCCATTCTCCTCTTGGGATCTTGGGCACACACACAGAGTCTGAGTTTAAGTCACTGGGTCTGGGACTCAAACCACAGTCAACTACATGGGAGTCCAGCAACATAGCCATTACACCAACTGCTGGGCCCGACAATAAGCATTTTTTAAATGTTGTTAATGGTTGCCTGGGATACATGTATGTGCTTGTAATCTCTTCCAGGTATATAACTGCACTATTGCTGATCATCTCAGTTTAGGATATCTTCTAAGAGTACTCTATGTTCAATTCAAAGAATATTTAAGAGCATTTACTCCATACAAAATCTAAAATGCCCTGAAATCTTACAGTTCAGATATGAAAGCAACTCAATAGAGGTTCCCCCAACCTTGACAACAATCCTAAAAATTATATGTTACTAACCAAGAGTCGAAAGTGAGTCCTCTATAAACTGTCAAAAAGAAAAATAAAAGCAAATTTCTGTCAGATATGTTGGAGGATAGTCTAAATTAATTTTTGTATTATTGTATTTTCAAAAATAATTATTTAATTTTATTTATTCATTCATTTATTTTAATTTGACCAGAGAAAGAGAGACAGAGAGAGAGAAAGAGGAAAAGTGAGAAAGCAAGCCACCAGGTCCAGGATTCAAACTGGCCAGCCATGTGGAAGTGTCTAGTGCCTTAACCACCACACTACCAGGGGTCGCCTTATTATTTTTAAATTAAAAAAAAAGAATTATTTTATTTATACTTATTTATCCATTCTAATTTGACCAGAGAGGGAGAGAGAAAGTGAGAAAGCAAGCCACCAGGTCCAGGACTCAAACTGCCTTTGACTATGTGGGAATCCAGTGCCGTTAACTACCACACCACCTGCAGGCCCCTGTATTTTTTTTTTATTATTATTATTATTTTTGCTATAGGGCATGTGTGCTCACCAGACAGAGAGAGAGACAGAGAGACAGAAAGCGAGAAATCACCCCCCGGGGGGATGGCCACGCTGCAATCCCTTCTCTTCCATTCTCCTCTCAGGATCTTGGGCACACACGCACATGCGCCTGGCATGAGTTTTAAGCCACCGGGTCTGGGACACGAACCGCGGTTGACTACGTGGGAGTCCAGCGACATAGCCATTACGCTAACTGCTGGTCCCCCCTGTATTTTTTTTTTTAAAGAGAGATTTTTACTATAGGGTATGTCTGCTCGCCCAAGAGACAAGAGCGACAGAAAGCAAGAAATCACCCTCCGTTGGGGCTGGCCATGCCACAATCCCTTCTTCTCCATTCTCCTCTAGGGATTTTGGGCATACACACACACATGCCCAGCATGAGTTTTAAGCTGCCAGGTCCAGGACTTGAACTGTGGTCGACTACTAGGAGTCCAGCAACAAAACCATTATACCATCTGCTGATCTTAAGAAATTGATTAACTTTTGGGAACCAGCAGTTAGCGTAATGGCTATGTCGCTGGACTCCCACGTAGTCGACCGCGGTTCGTGTCTCGGACCCGGTGGCTTAAAACTCACGCCTGGCGCGTGTGCGTGCGTGCCCAAGATCCCGAGAGGAGAATGGAGGAGAAGGGATTGCGGCGTAACCATCCCCCCTGGGGGGTGATTTCTCGCTCTCTGTCTCTATGTCTCTGTCTGTCTGGCGAGCGCACGCGCCCTACAGTGAAAATCTCTCCAAAAAATAAAAATAAAAAAATAAAAAAGAAATTGATTAACTTTTAAACATTATATTTTTAAATTTCCTTCTAAATATATAGAGTTGCACCTAAGACTGTATTAACTAAGTAAATATGTTATATAACCAAATAAGTATGTATTCATAATTTCCTGTTAGTGTTTTAATTTTCTTGTTACAGCGTTTTATAAATTCTAATAAACATAGAGTTTTACAAATCTTGGATCTGTTTTTGAGATAGATTGTATTATTATTCCTGCTTAAATTGAGGTTCAGAGAAGTCAAAGGACTTTCCAAAATTCACACATTTACTAAAGATAGATCAGGCCAGGTGGGTTGGCTAAGTGGCTAATGCCACACTCCACAATACTGAGGCCACATGGGAAAGGCCCAGGTTTGTATTCTAAAGTCTCCTTGAGCACTCGGGCTGATGGTACAGTAGGTCACAGTGTGGAGATGCTGTAAGGGTGCCTGACTCTCTCTACTTCCCTGTCTCCCTCTCTAATAGAAAAATAAACTTAATATAAAGTGTAGAGTTTACTGGCTTTAAAACTGGACTTTCTACTCCTGAAATATTAGATGAATGTGATAGTTAATTTTATACACCTTGGCTAGACAATTGTACATAGTTGTTGGTCAAATACCAGTCTAGATGTTGCTAGGGAGGTACTTTTACATGTGATTAACATTTAAATCCATAGACTTGGAGTAAAGCAGATTAAACTCCATGATATGGGTGGGCTTCTTCCAATCAGGTGAAGGCTTAAGAGAATAGACTATTTTCCTGAAGAAGAAGAAATCTGCCAGGACCAGCAGGTGGTGTGGTTGAGGTACTGGACACTCCTATATGGCTGACCATGGTTCAAGTCCTGGACCTGGTGGCTTGCCTTTTCTCTTTTCCTCTCTCTATTTCTCCCTCTCTCTGTGTGTCTTTCTGGTCAAATTAAAAATAAATAAATGAATAAATAAAATTAAATAAATTCTTAAAAAAAGAAAAGAAATTTGTCTCCCGACCCCTTTGGACTCAAAATGACAATATTAACACTTGTCTGACTCCAGCCTGTAGGCCTGCCCTGTGTTTTCAAAATTGCCAGCCCCTGTGAGAGACAATTCCTTAATTAAAGTAAGTCTCTCTCCATATATACTCACGTTCTATTGGTTCTATTTCTCTGAAGAATCATGACTAATACAATAAGAAATACAAAGAAGGCTAGTCAGTGGTGCAGGGGTTAAGACAGCTGGATCCCACATGACTAATTTCACAGTTCCAGTCCTGAACCCAGGGGCTTCAAAATCACACCTGGCATGGGTGCGAGTATGCTCAAACTCCCAAGAGGAGACTGGAGAAGGGACTGTGGCATGGTCATCTCCCCAGGGGTGATTTCTCATTTTCTCTCTCTATCTCTCTTTCTATCGGATAGTACATGTGCCCCATAGCAAGACTTAAAAAACAAACAAACAAAAACAAACAAAAAACATGGGGCCAGCAGGTGGCATAGTGGTTAAGGCATTGGAGTCCCACATGGTCGGCTGCAGTTTGAGTACTGGACCTGGTGGCTTGAAACTCATGCCAGGCACACGTGTGTGCATGCTCAAAATCCTGAGAGGAGAATGGAGAAGGAATTGCATTCATCTCCCCCGTGGGTGATTTCTCATTTTCTGTTTGTCTCTGTTTCTCCAGCAAGTGCATGTGACCAATAGCAAAAGTCTCTCAAAAACAAAAATAGGGGGACCAGAGTTAGCGTAATGGCTATGTTGCTGGACTCCTATGTAGTAGACCACGGTTCAAGTCTCAGACCTGGTGACTTAAACTCACACCGGAAAAATGTGTGTGCATGCCCAAGATCCCAAGAGGAGAATGGAGGAGAAGGGACTGCAGTGTGACCATCCCCTCAGGGGGTGATTTCTCAGTTTCTGTCTCTCTGTCTTTTTGGCGAGTGCACGTGCCCTGTAGCAAAAACCTCTCAAAAAAAAAAAAAAATAGGGACAAGCAGATGGCATAATGATTACATCGTTGGACTCTCACATAGTCAACTGTGGTACAAGTCCCAGATCTGGTGGCTTGAAACTCATGCTGGATGTGTGTTCACATGTGCCCAAAATCCAAGAGAAAAATGGAGGAGAAGAAATTGCAGTGTGGCCATCCCCCCGGGAGGTGATCTGTTTCTCTG
The DNA here is from genome assembly GCF_000334495.1 of Tupaia belangeri chinensis. Lineage (NCBI taxonomy): Eukaryota > Metazoa > Chordata > Mammalia > Scandentia > Tupaiidae > Tupaia > Tupaia belangeri. The sequence goes on from NW_006159736.1 coordinate 2,050,034, forward strand.
TCTCTCTGGTGAGCATACATCCCCTGTATCAAAAATTACCTCAAAAAAGAAAGGAAAAAAACAAAAACAAACAAAAAACCCAAAGAACTGTATGTTCATGTTGGCTCTGAATGAAGTACTAATTGTATGACCTTGGTTATTCATTTAACCTCTTTAGGCTTTAGTTTTACTTTCTTCAAAACAGAGACATTAGACAGGATTTCTCAGCTTCTGCGTTACTGACATTTGGGACTGGACAGTCCTCTGTTGTGGGGTGGGCTTGGGGCTTCACTAGATATGGTAGGATGTTTAGCAGCATCCCTGGCTACTGTCCAGCAGAGGCTAATAATACTGTCCAAAAATAGCTTCAGATGTTTCCAAATATCTTCTGATGGGAGGGAGTGGGCCAAATCAGCGCCCCTCCTGCACCGCCCCTACATTCGAACACTACTGTATTAGATCAGCTGTACGTTGTAATACATGCACATGTAATAGTACGTAAGAGGTTATATACAATGAGACAGATTTGGAAATTTCAGAAAGCTCTTCGATCACTTAGTTGTTACAGAATGATGTCCCAATATTCCATAATTCTTATAAATAAATTTTTCTTTGGCTCCTGTAAGAGGTGAAAAAGTGGAGACAGGCCAGAAAGATTGTTAACATTAAACTTGTGGCAAGTGAGAGCTGTGGGCAACTTTAGGGCAGTCACAGAGAAAGAAGAGATGATAAAAGGAGAGAAAAGGAATTTAGCTCTTACCTCCACAGAAACGAGCGTTAGCTGGGATGTTCGGCAGCCCTTTCAAATGGAAGCCACTATTTGCAGCCTGAGTTCAGTACCAGGTAGAGGAGAGTACAGTCTACCACAGGGATCATGGGTGAGTTTGCCAGGCTTCTTAGAAGCACAGGAATGTGGAGCTTTCACATGATTTTGCAGTACATATTGCCATGCTAAAAGGTATTTTTCCAAAGAATACTTTGGTGGAGGGGTAGGGCAGTGGCGTGGCTTGCTTCAGTAAGTATAGTCACCATTAGTCTCCTGTGATTGTAATGACCCAGTAGAGAAAAATATGGCAGCATTCCACTAGATGGGACTATATCTGATTCATTCATTGAGTGTGCACAAGTGGTTTTATGTGTCTCTGTCTTTTCCAGCATGCTTTCCTCAGTCCTTTTTTTCCCTTTATTCTTTAAAAGAATTATTTATTTAATTTTTATCTATTATTATTATTTAATTTGCTATGGGCATGTGCCTGAGAGAAAGAGAGAGAGGGAGAGAGAAAGTGAGAAAGCAAGCCTCCGAGTCTAGAACTCAAACTGCAGTCAGTTATGTGGGAGCCCAGCAACTTAACCACCATGCCACTTGCTGGCTTCCTCAGTCCTTCTTATTTTTTTCAATTGCTGGAGGATGCTGCAGTTGCAAGAGCAAGATAGGAGTTGGAGGGAAGCACCCACAATGGGGCATGTAGTAATTTCTATATCTTGTCAGTATTTTGGGCACAGACCTACACATGCGTGGAGTGATTTTCAAGCCACTGGGTCCTGGATTTGAACCACTGCTAGCCCATTCCTCTTGTAATTTGAATATAGATACACTATAAATGAAAGATACTGGGGGCCAGATGGTGGTGTGGACAGTAAAATACAATACAATGCTCTGCCAGGCAATTCCACATGGGAAGGTACTTGGTTCAAGTCCAGAGACTCCTTGAGTATGCCCACTGGGCATGTACTCGCCCATGATCTAGGGCTGAAAGCTGAAGGGGATCATAGCATCAGTCTCCTATGGGAGTTTTCTATTTCTCTCCCTCTAATATATAAAATAAGTAAATAAACTAAAAAAATGTTTTTACATGAAAGATAAAAAGCCAATTTAATTAAAATTCTATTCTAGGGTTAATTTCCATAATATACGCATTAAAAAAGAAAAGATTTTGCTATAGGGCATGTACAGACAGAGAGAATGGGAAAGTAAGAAATCACCTTTCAGGAGGAATAGCCACGCCACAATCCCTTTTCCTCCTGATATTTTGGGCATGAACACACAAGTGCCTGGTATACTTTTCAAGGTGCTAGGTCCAGAACTTGAACCACAGAGTTGGCCATGTAGGATCCAGCCACCTTAACCACCAGGGCACCTGGCTGACCTAATACATGCATTTCTAGTCTAAGTAACTTGGCACAACAAAGCAAGGAGCAGGCCCAGAAGACATCAGAACATGTATCATAACAAAAGAGTTGTCTTGTTTCTTCTTTTCTTTTCTTTTCTTTTTTTTTTTTTCAGTAAGGTACATGTACTTGCCAGAGAGAGAAAGGAAGGAAAGTGAGAAATCATCTCCCTAGGGGGCATGGCCACGCTGCAATTCCTTCTCCTCTGTTCTCTGCTTGTGATTCTGGGCATGTACACACACATGCCTGATGTGATTTTCAAGCCACCGGGTCTGGGACTTGAACTGTGCAGTTGGCCATGTGGGAATTCAGTGCCTTAATCACCACACCACTTGCTGAGTGCTGCCTTGTTTAAATTTTAATGAATACCATAGCCAGGTGATTTAATAATACATCTACTGGCAAGTACAGGCAAAATTTATATAAAAATCTTTTAACTTTAATTTCTTTAGCACTGTGCTGACTGATGTTGTCAGAGATCAGTTTTGTGCCTACCTTGGCAGTCTGAGATATTAAAGAGGCAAAGTTAGAGATATTAAAATGCTTTGTTGGGGCCAGCAGGTGGCGCGGTGGTTAAGGGCACTGACCACGGTTCAAGCTCCAGACCTGGCGGCTTTCTCTCTCACTTCATCCCTCTCTGGTCAAATTAAAATAAGTAAGTAAGTAAATAAATAAATAAATAAAGTATAAGGTTAAATAAAGTAATTCTTTTAAAAAATGCTTTGTGCAGCTCTGAAATATAACTATGTGTTCCAAAAGAGAGTTGTATGACTTGGAGGTCTGGTTACTTACTATTAGGAAGGGAACTTTGTCATTACACAGCAGGATAACTCAAAATGAAAACTTAGGACATACTTATGTAATTATCATGTATCTGGAGAGTTATCAGAATCATAATATACTGAAATATATACTCACTGGGAAGATGAAAAGGCTATAAACATCGTTTTTTAAAGAATTATTTTATTTAGCTTTAGTTATTTACTTATTTTAATTTTATCAGAGAGGAAGAGAGAGAGAAGGAAAGTGAGAAAGCAAGCTGCACATGTGGGAGTCCAGCACCCTTAACCTCCACACCAGCTGCTGGCCCCTCCTTATTTTTATAACTCTTTAAGTCAGTCTACTAGTATGCATGGCCAAAGGGGTAGAATCCCACTGAAGTTGTTTTAAGTAGAATTATTTTTTCTTTTTTCAAGAAGAGAAACTATCGTTATTGTTATAAACGTTTAGAGAAACTATTGTCTTAGTTGTATAGCAAAATACAAAGGGACTTCTAAAAGTGTGTGGAAAAATGGAATTAAATATGTATTTATTTTGGTGCAAACATTTTTTTTGAGAGAGAGATATTTTTGCTATAGGGTATATATACTCACCAGAGAGACAGGGGGTGGAGGAGAGAGAGAGAGAGAGAGAGAGAATGAGAAATCATCCTCCAGGGGAATGGTCATGCCATAATCCCTTCTCCTTTGTATTCTCGGGATTATGAGCCTGCATGCACAGGCATGTGAAGTGAATTTCAAGTCACTGGGTCTAGGACTTGGAACTATGTTTAGCCATGTGGGAATCTAGCATGTTAACCACTACACCAGCTGCTGGCTCCTTGGTGCAAACATTTTTTAAATGCATGCAAAGTTTTTTAATAATAGGCATTTTCCATGAACTTTTGAAAGCATCCCTCATATCCAAGAGACCCACAGGGAGAGTGGGGGTAAAAGTCAGTTATGGGTAGGGTGGCAGGAATTAACCATATTTCCTATAGTTCAGCACCCTTTTTAAAATATGGTCAGAAGAAGTAAGCCAAATAAAACGGCCTCAAATGTGGCTAGAGTTAGTCAGAGATAAAGGTAAACAGAGAAAGACAATCAAAGGAAAAAAAAAGGTACCTGCAGAGGACTTCCCCTCATGCACTGCTGTATGACTCTGCTAATCAATGTTCATCTTAATAACAGCATTGATTAATTAATGGAGAGAAAGAAAGGGGGAGCGCAGGTGAACTGGCCAGGACATCAGGCTGCGAAAGCCATCACAAAATTCCATTTCATAGGCTTGTCTGAATCAAGGCCAGACTATAAAGAACCTCACTAAAAACAAATCATTTTTTTGAGTGTAATGCAAATTTAGAGATGAAAACTGTTATTGTGGGGGACCAGCAAATGGCATAATGGCTATGTCACTGGACTCCCATGTAGTTGACCGCAGTTCGAGTCCTGCACCCAGTGGCTTGCGTGCCCAAGATCCTGAGAGGAGAATGGAGGAGAAGGGATTGTGGCATGGCCATCCCTATAGAGGGTGATTTCTTGTTTTCTGTCTCTCTGTTTCTCTCTGTCTTTCTGGCGAGTGCACGTGTCCTGTAGCAAAAAACTCTCAAAAAAACAAAACAAAAAAAATCCTGTTCTTGTGAAGCCAGGAAGTGGTGTGGTAGTTGAGGTCCTCGATTCCCACACGTTTGACTGACCATGGTTTGAGTCCAGAACCTGGTGGCTTGAAAATCGCACTGGGTGCATATGTGTGCATACTCAAAACCCAAGGAGATTAAAGGAGAAAGAAAGAACTGCAATATGGCCATCCTCCCCAGCCCCCCGCCGGGGTATGTGTAATTTCTCTCTTTTCCTCTCTTTGTCTCTCTCCAGTGAGAGCACATCCCCTATGGCCAAAACCTGAAAAATACCACCTCCCCCCCAAAAAACCTTTATTAAACTGTAACTTCTGATTTGAAGACTTAAAGACAATAAATACAGTATCGGAGGATGGTAGCACATGCTCTATATTTTGGTCAATAGTTTATTTGCACATGTCCAACCAAGCACTGTGTAGAACCTTAAATTCAGTCTTACTAATAATGTACTCAGAGATTTCCCAGTGGTCTGAAATTGCCTTTGTTCTAGAGAAATACTTCCTAAATTCTCATGTGTTTCTCCTTTGACTCTTTTTTATCCCTACCTCCAAGTTAACATGTGTTCTGTGCAGAAAAATTGGAAAAGAAACCTACATACTAAATTGTCTTCTTTAGAGATTTCTGGTGCACATGGACAGATTTAAATGTGTCAAAATATCTGAGAGCTGGGAAATGAAAATATATATAATGGAACTCAGCATTTCCCAAATGTAAATCCCTTTTCCAGTCCCCACCATTCCCAGGAATAGTCATTAGCATTTCCCAGGCCACTAGTATTCTCTACTAGAGTATTTGGAAAATGCAATTCTACAGATAAAAGCATTACATTTTCTTGCCATGTTGAAGGGAATTATGAAGATTCAAAAGACTTACCAAAAGTATCTATTTGATATCCTGAGAGTTAAGATTTTTGCTTAAATTTGGCTTCTTGGTACAGTTGTTTAGTTTTTGCCCTATCATTCGCCTAATTGAAACATCGTCTGTGTTGGGAAATAACTGTTTTGTTACTCCTGTAGAAAAAATAATTAACACACAAGAATACTTTATGAAGCTTTTGCATTTTAAGATTTGTACTCAGGTAAATATCAAGCATTCTACATTATAATTTTATTCCCAAAAGTAGCCCAACTACCCGTAAAATATTTAAATGGATGAAGATATAGGCAAACATTTCAAATCAAAACAAAACATTATCAGGTTTACATTATAAATTGAAAGCAAATGTATTTATCTTCTAATGGTGCCATTCAACTTTAACTCTACTACTTGGTTTGAACTCTAAGTCCCCTTCTTTCCAAATGTTATTAATTAAAATTTTTTAAAAATTTATTTAGAGGGTTTTGCCTTAAGGCATGTGCACTTGCTGGAGAGAGAGAGAGAGACTGAAAGGGAAAGTGAGAAATCTCCGCCAGGGAGATTTGGCCACATCATAATTCCTTCTACTTCATTCTCCTCCCAGGATCTTGGGCACTCACGCACACGTGCCCAGTGTGTTTTTCCAGTCACCGGATCCAGGTCTCAAACCATGGTTAGCCATGTGGGAGTCCAGAAATGTAGCCAATATGCCACCTGCTGGACTTTATGAATTAAATTTACATATTCCCAGTATCAGTTGAAACAACTAGTTCTGGCTCATCTTTTTTCCAGTTAAGAAATTATATATATGTATTATATATTTTTCAGTTAAGAAATTATGTATATATATATAATATATAATATGTATATATATTATACATATTTTATTTATGTGTGTGTTACACAAACACACATGCTGGGATTTAGAGAATTTCTAAATTTGTAAGTTGTTTGCAAAAAAAAAATTAATTACTCTAGATGATTATATTTAAAGAAGTTCATGGATTTAAAAACCTTAAATAGAATAGTTAAATTAGGGGCTGGCAGGTCACATGGTGGTTAAGGGCGCTGGACTCCCACATGGCCAACCACAGTTTAAGTCCCTACTTGGAAGCTTGCTTGCTTTCCTTCTCTCTCTCTCTCTCTATCACTCTGTCTGTCTCTGGTCAAATGAAAATAAATAAATAAAGTTAAATGAAATAATTTGTTAAGAAAAAAAGAATAGTTAAATTAACCTCTCTCTATAATAAAAAATGAGGGATATAAACAAACATAAAAAAACAAGCTATAAACTGTTATTAAAGTCATTTTTATTTTATTTTAAAAGATTTGCTGAAGGGCACATTTGCTTGCGAAGGAGAGGCAGAGAAACACAGAAAGAGGGCTAGGGAGAAAGAATGGCCATGGGGTGCTACATGATGGTCACCTGCAATCTTTTCTCCTCCATCTCTCAATCTTTTGGGGATTTGGGGCAGCATGCACACATGTCTGACATGCTTTTTTTCTTTTGAGAATTTTTTTTTAAACTTTATTTATTTTATTTGACCAGAGAGGGATTTGGGGGGGAGGTGGAGAGGTGAGGAAGCAAGCCACCAGGTCCAGGACTCAAACCATGGGCAACCATGTGGGAGTCCAGTGTCCTTAACCACCGTGCCACCTGCTGGCCCCCTGACATGTTTTTTTAAGCCACTGTGTTTGGGATTCAGACTGCGCTGTCGGCTCTGTGGGATGCAACTGCTTTAACCACCACACCACCAGCTGGCCCTATAGAAATTTTATTTTAAAATATTTTGAAAATTTACTTTTTAAAGCTAGCTAGAATTTTCTGAATTAGGGACCAGCAGTTGGCATAATGGCTATGATGTTGGACTCCCACATAGTCAACTGCAGTTCGAGTCCCAGACCCGGTGGCTTAAACTCACGCCAGGTGTGTATGCAGATGTGCCCAGAGAGGAGAATGGAGAAGGGATTGCAGTGTGGCCATCCCTGCCTCCAGGGGTGATTTCTCGCTTTCTGTCTCTCTGTCTCTCTCTGTCTTTCTGGTGAGCACATGTACCCTATAGCCAAAAAACCTCTCCCCAAAAAAGAATTTTCTGAATTAAAGTTTTTAGTGATATAAAATTTAGTTTTAATAATCATTCTTAGAGTTAACTTTTTGTATAATATTTCCTATACGTAATAAAAGCTTTAGAGTATTACGAGTTTTATTTTTTTCAAAGAAAAATAAATTTGAGGGGACCAGCAGGTGGTGTGGTGGTTAAGGCGCTGAACATTCCCACATTGCTGACCACGGTTCAAGTCCTGGACCTGGTGGCTTGGTTTCTCGTTTCCCATTTCTGTGTGTGTGTGTGTGTGTGTGTGTGTGTGTGTGTCTCGTCAAATTAAAATAAATGAATAAATAAAATTAAATAAAGAATTCTCAAAAAAAAAATAAATTTGAAAAACAAAAAAGACCATGAAAGAATAATGCAACCTTGAATGGTAAGAAAATTTCAACTTCATGTGAAAATATAATGCACTCAGATGATCACCTATGATTTCTTGAACTTCATTCTGATTCATAGCTGGTTTTACGGCTTTGTCCCTTGAAGTAGAGGATTTAGCCCCCGTCAGGCTGTGTGTGGCCATGTATTCATTCGTGTAAAGTACTTGCATTAAATCATTAATAAACTTCTGAGGCTTGCTCTTATTACAGCGGGCAATCTGCCATTTTTCAATCTTGAACTAAAAAATAAAAAAAAATTGACATTGGAAAAATAAAATGATATCTGGAGAAATACTGCTAATGAAGTTATGAGATAGTAAAACAATATCAATACTTTTTAATAAACTGATACCTTTTTTTGGTTTAAGTTTCTTTTGCCATAAGTAAGACACAAGCATTTGCCAGAGGAAGACAGAGAGAGAGGGATGTGGGGGAATTTCCTGGGTGGAATGGCCACAGTGCAATCCTTTCTCCTCCATACTTCTCTCAGCATTTTGCGCACACACGCACACGTACCCAGTGTGTCTTTCAAGCCACCAGGTTCAGGACTCGAACCATGGAGTTGGGCATGTGGGATCCAGAGCCTTAACCACCATGACACCTGTTGGCCTCTAAAGTGATACTTTTAATATTTTTTTTACATTTCAGAGGTTAGAGTTAAATGTTAACCATGAGATAATTATCAATATCTCTGAGGTATTTGTTCCAAGTTTTATATAAATTATTGTTATGTGATCTGGGTTTGGTGCTTTAAGGATTAATCCCACCCTCAATGCTTCACACTAAGTATGATAGGCAAAAGCATGGCCCTGTGAAGGTGCCCACATCCTAATGCCTGGAACTTGAGAACATGTTACCTCCCAGGGCAAAAACAATCTTGTAGATGTGATTGAAGTTAAGTATCATAAAATGAGACACTAGCCTGGATTATTTAGGTGGGCCCAATCTAATTATCCGACTTCTTTTTTTTTTGGAGAAGTTTTCACTATAGGGCGCGTGTGCTCGCCAGACAGACAGAGAGAGACAGAGAGACAGAAAGCGAGAAATCACCCCCCAGGGGGGATGGTCACGCCGCAATCCCTTCTCCTCCATTCTCCTCTCGGGATCTTGGGCACGCACGCACACACGCCCGGCGTGAGTTCTAAGTCACCGGGTCCAGGACACGAACCGCAGTCGACTACGTGGGACTCCAGCGACATAGCCATTACGTTAACTGCTGGTTCCCATTATCCGACTTCTTAAAAAGGATATAAGGAAGGCAGAAGAGTGAGTCAGAAAAAGAGGGAGGGAGAAGGAAAGATTCAAAGAGGAAGAAGGACCTGAGCTGCCATTGCTGGCTTCGAAAATGGTGGAAACTGACTTTGAACCAAGAAATGTTGATCACCACTAAAAGTGAGAATAGTCTTCAGTTCCCAGTCAGTAAGAGACTTCAGTTCTACAGCCACAGAAACTGAATTCTACAGCAGCCCAAATAAGCAGGAAGCAGAGGCTCCCCTAGAGACTCCAGAAAGGAATGCATTTGCCAACACCTTGACCTTGGTCTACTGAGACCAGTATCAGACAAACCTGTATGTGTACCCACAGAACTCTGACAGGGTAAATCTGTGTTGTTTGACACTACGTTTGTGGTAAACTGTTACATAGCAATAGGAAACGGATACACTAAGATTCAAATGTTCAGATGTTAGATTGTTAATCAGGATTTAATTATTCCTTTTTTTTTCCTTCTAGTTTTCCTATAGGGTACAAGTGTTCACAGGGGTGGAGGGTGTGGGTGGAAAAGAGAAAAAGAGAATAAGAAATCATCCTTCAGGGGGATTGGTCACACCATAGTCCCCTCTCCTTCATTCTTCACTTGGGATTTTGGGCATGTGCACTTGCTCCCATCTGGTGTTTATCAAGCCATTGGGCCTGGGACTTTAACTGTGCAGTCGGCCATGTGGGATCCAGCTCCATTAACTATCATAAGGTGACCTCTAATTATCACTTTTGAAGGTGTATTTTCAGAGGTTGAGACCTGATTCTAACAAAACTCTTGTCTTTTAGCTTCTGTTTCTTGATTGAGAAAAATTAGGAAAGTAGAAAAGAACTGTGTTCCGTTAGTATGCTAAGCCTGAAACTCACCTCCTGTCAAGGATTTAAAAAAAATTTAACCTAATCCTTAGGTATCCTTCCATTGCTGGTTTAAGGATTTTATAGTTTTAATAACTTCATCTTTGTCCGTGATTTGCCTTTTGTTTTCTGGATATTTGTTTTGCAAATATTAGTTTTTATTATAAAAAGAAAATAGTTTTATGCAACTGTAATGTTATGGTGGTAACCTAAACTTACCTAAAGTTTGACAAAAGAATTACCATATAATCCTCACTTTTTTTTGTATTTAACTGTATTTCAATTAGACAGGTATCTTAACTGACCTGTTTCTCATCAACATGATGCTCTTCCTCAGCCTTCAAGGAAATTGGTGAACTGGAATTAGAATTGGAATTACTGCACACTGATGCAAATGAGTCTGGTGAGGAGTTGTTTGTTGCTCTCCAGAGAGTAGACGCTGATGTAGACATGCTTCCTCCACCCTTAAGCAGGGCCTCTGCCATACCAACCAGTTCTTCAAATTGAGTGACTGCCTGTGGTAACACTAAAAATGGCAAGAGACAGGAACAGGTGAATAAATTCTTGTTTATTATTGTATGCATATGCACAGAAATATGTGGAATAAACATTTGTTTCTTCTGAAAAATAAAAATGGTGGGAAGGTTTTGGAATATATTTATATTTTATTATTAAATAATTTAATAATGGATTAATAATAATAAATCAATTTAAAAACATTTAGTTATTGTATTTAAACATATACACATTATTTTGTAACTGAAACAATTTAACAAATTTATTTTAAATTTTGCAATATGGTGTGTGTACTCTTGAGAGAGACAGAGTTAGAGACAGGGAAAGTGAGAAAACATACCCCAGAGGGGGTAGCCATGTCACAATCCCTTCTTCTCCATTCTCTGGGGATTTGGGGCATGCACCTACACATGCCTGGTGTGATTTTCAAGCCACTGGATTAGAGACTAGGATGGCAAAATCGGTCATGTGGGATCCAATGATTTAATCTCCATGCCACCTGCTGGCCCAACTGAAAAAAGATTTTTAAAGTTTGTTCTTTTTTTCCTCATTGGCAGGAGTATGATTTGATTTGAAGGTATTGAATCTCTTTTTAAAGACACCACTAATTCTATTACCAGTCACCATCTAGAACTTACATTTGGCCAGTTTAAGCACCAAGATAAAATTAGCCATTTCTTGTAGATTAAATTAATTTTCTAAGACCTTTGTAGTCTGGCTTACCAGGGACTCAAATTCTACCAAATTAATAAAAATGCATTGCCACAATTCAAATCTATGTTGTCACACATTAAAATGAATTTGGTAATCAACTAAATATTCTCTTTATTCCTTTTTCTTATTAATGGAAACTTACACATTCAAAGTTTTCATGCCTCCATGTAAAATGGTCTTCTCTGTTGTTATATCTAGTTTGTTTCCTAAGGACAAATAACATGTTGTTGGAGTTGGAAGAGACCTTGAATCCTTGCTAATTTAATTCCTTACTCTATGGCTGGGGGCACTGGCTGATGGTGAAGTGACAGAACTGAAACTTTTTTGGGTACTTTTAAGCATACTGTTGATTTACAATCTTTAGAATAATTAGTGACAGATCCAAATCAGCAGATCTGGTACTATATTAACAGGAAAATCTAAAGGAAAAAATGTTATTTTTTCTTCTTTCAATAAGAAAATGCTAAGCACATCTCATGTGCCAGAAACTTGTTCCATTAGTAATTATTGAGCATTTAATAACATTGGATGTTTTCCTAAGCTTTTACACTGTGGCAGGTACTACTCTGACAACTTTACTGATGTTTGTAACTCATTACTTCATTGTAACTCTAAGGATTATTATTACCTCTAGTTTACAGATAAGTTCAATTATGCAACAAGAATTTAAGTAACGTGTTCAGGTTCACTCAGTGAAAAGAAGAGCCGAGATTCAAATTCTGATGATCTGATTCTCAAGTCTATTTTATGCAGACTCTCAAAATTTGCCAACCACTATGCAAGATCCTAGGAATGAAACTGGGAGCAAATCTAGGTATAATCCATGTACTTTCAGAGCTGAAGGGTGAGAGGAGACATTATTCACACAAACATGCTGTATAGTAAAAAAAAATGTCCTGCTAAAGAGAGGACTGGCCTTTGTCATGACTCCTGGGAAGTAACCTCTAAAACGTGGAGCTTCCTGGGTGATACAAGTATTTCTCTTACTCCTGTGAGCTCCTGGGACCACACCTGATATTATGCTAATGAGGTGAGTTGGGTTGCACCAGTCATACCTAGTAGCCTTAGAGAGGAAACTAGCCACAACCAGAAATCCAGAAAGACCAACTATATGACTTAGAGGCTGCGTTCAACTATGTGGACACTCAATTAGTCATGCCTGCATAATGAAACCTCAATGAGAATGTTGGACACTGGAGCTCTGGGGAGCTTCCTGGATAAATAATACTCTATGTGTATTAGCCCACATAGGAAGGAGGAGCCTATGGCATCATGAGAACAACAGATTTATATTCAGAAGCCTCCCAGTCTCTGTCTTATATGTCTCTCTTTGTCTGATTCTCATTTTCATCCTTTTCCTATAGTAAGTGCAATCATGAGTATGACAGGTTTTAATGAGTTCTTCTATTAGACTATTAAACATGAGAATGATCGGGCAAACTTGGCAATCTGGAGGACAGATTGCCCTAAACTGGCAATTTGACTAACTCGAGGTTCATGAAAGAAATGAAAAATTACAATTTGATTTTTTTTTCAGATTTTTGCCATAGGACATATGCATTTGCTGAAGAAAGACTGAGAGAAAGACACAGTGAGAAATCACCACCCAGGGAGGATGGCCTTGCTGCAATTCCTTCCCATCCATTCTTCTCCTAATGTGATTTTCATCCCATTGGGTCTGGGACTCAAATTACAGTCAGTTATGTGGGAGTCCAACACCTTAACTACCTTACCACCTGCTGGCCCCAAAATTAGAATTCTTTTTTTTTTTTTTGAGAGATTTTTGCTATAGGGCATGTGTGCTCACTGAAGACACAGAGAGAAAGAGAGAAAAAAAGCAAGAAATCACGCCCAGAGGGGGGATGGGCACACTGCAATCCCTTCTCCTTTATTCATTTCTCAGGATTTGGGGCAAGCACACACATGTGCCCTATATAAGTTTCAAGCCACTGGTTCCAGCCAGCCACATGGAAGTCCAGCACCTTAACCACTATGCCATTTGCTGGCCCCCAAAATTACAATTTTTTTTTTTGAGAATTATTTTATTGGATGGGGTCGGCAGGTGGCATGGTAGTTAAGGGCATTGGACTCCCACATGGCTGACTGTGGTTTGAGTCTAGGACCTGGCAGCTTGCTTTCTTACTTCCCCTCTCTCTTTTCTCTCTTGCCCTGAATAATATATAATTTTAATTATTTTATTTAACTTTATTTATTTTATTTTGCTCAGGGAGGGACAGAGAGACAGAGAGGGAAAGTGAGAGGGAAAGTGGGAGTCCAGCACCCTTAACCATCACACCACCTGCCAGCCCCACCAAAATGACAATTCTTTTTTTTTTTTTTTTGGAGAGGTTTTCGCTTTAGGGACTGGCGACTCACCAGAGACAGAGAGATAGAAGAAGAGAAATCACCCCCCTGGGAGGATGGCCATGCCGCAATCCCTTCTCCTCCATTCTCTTCTTGGGATCCTGGGCCCGCACGCACACACGCCTGGCGTGAGTTTAAGCTGCCGGGTCCAGGACTTGAACCATGGTTGACTACATGGGAGTCCAGCGACATAGCCATTACGCTAACTGCTGGTCCCCCAAAATGCCAATTCTTAAGTGAAACAAAGAGTTATAAGGTACTGGACCAATCTGGGCAAGGGAGGGGCTCAACTCAGGGAGGGGCAAGAAGGTCTTCTCTGGGGAAGTCAAAATTGATCTGAGAGTTGAAGGTATAGCAGGAATTTAACAGGTGAAGAGAGCAGGGGTGATGATGAGGGTGGTCATTAGACATGGAGCACTTGCTGCTTCACCTTGCACCTTTCACTTGTGTCACAGAGACAGCTTGTTTCCTTAAACCTTAAGAACAAATCTCTGAGGCTGGCAGGTGGCATAGAAGTACTGGACTCCCACATGGTTACTGTGGTTTGAGTCTTGGACTTGGCAGCTTGGTTTCTCACTTTCCCCCCTCTCTCTCTGGTCAAATTAAAATCAATAAATAAAATTAAATTAATAATTCTGAGGGGAAAAAAAAACACCTCTCCTAGCTTCATACTTTTCTTCTGTAGCTTCCTTACCTTTTCAGCCTTCATGGAATTGAAGACAGGGTTAATGTGGATTAGGCTTTGGTTTAAGAAAATATTGCAACTGGTCTCTCTCTTTCTTTCTCTCTCTCTCTTTTTTTTTCCATAGAGCATATATGCTCACCAGATTGAGACAGAGAAAGAGAGAGGGAGAGTGAAAAATCACTCCCTCCCCCCAGGAGGGATGGCCACACAGCAATCCCTTCTCCTCCATTCACCTCTGGGGATTTTTGGCATGCATGCACACATACTCAGTATTTTTTCAGGCCATGAGGTCTAGGACTCAAACCAGAGTCAGCCATGTGGAATCCAGTTGCCATCACCTCCACAGCACCTTCTGGCGTGGCTGGTATGATCTATTCAGACCACCAAAACTTTCTATCAGCAATAAGATTGTTTCCTTTTCTTATTGTTTTTATTTTTGGAGAGGTTTTTGCTATAGGGTGCGTGCACTTGCCAGACAGAGAGAGACAGAGAGACAGAAAGTGAGATATCACCCCCTAGAGGGGATGGCCAGGCTGCAATCCTTTCTCCTCCATTCTCCTCTAGGGATCTTGGGCATGCATGCACATGCGCCCGGCGTGAATGTTAAGCCACTGGGTCCGGGACTCAAACCTCAGTCGACTACATGGGAGTCCAGTGACATAGCCATTATGCTAATTGCTGGTCCCTCTTTTCTTATTGTTTATGTGTTCACTGGAGTAGCACTTTCAAAAATTTATCCTTTGCATTCATAACTTGCAAGGCTACTTGGCACAAGAGGCTTAGCTTTTGGGCTGTCAGCTTTTAACAGGCGTTCCTTTCTAAGCTTAAGCATTTATGGCTTTCAATTTAAAGTGAGAGATGTGCAACTCTTTCTTTCTCTTAAACACTAAGAGGTCCTATTAACTGGCCTAATATCATATAGTTGTGTCTCAGGGAGCAGGGAGAACCAGAGAGAGAGAGAGATGGGGGTAGACGAGTAACACAAGGTTGCCACAATCCTTCAGTTTGTGAAAAACACAGTGTCTGTGAAGTGCAGTGCATGAGATATGCCTGTATTTCAGAAACTGAAAGAAGGCCAAAGCTAGACTGCAAAGAGAAAAAGGGAATTTGATATGAAGTGAGAATTCAAGAATATTTATGCTTTTTTAATTATAAAAGTTGTACATGTTCATTGGCATGCATCCTTTTTGTCATCTCTATTTGTGTATTTCTATTTTTAAAAAAAATTTGCCAGAGGGTATGTGCACTTGCCAGAGAGACAAAGACCGAAAGAGGGAACAGGAGAAAGCACCCTCCATGGGTAATGGTCATGTAGCAATCTCCTCTCCTTCATTTCTCTTCCTTTAGGGGTTTGGGGCATGCACACACACACCCAGCGTGTTTTTCAAGCCACCAGGTCTGAGACTCGCATCACAAGCTTGGCCATGTCGGATATAGCCGCCTTAACCACCACGCATGGGCTTGCCCTGAAAATTTCTATATTTACCCCTGTATTTACTTTTACTAGTTAGGGCCATACTGCATACATAGATTGTATCACGGCTTCTTTTCCCCGATTAACACTTTGGTCAATATTTTCTCTGGTTTATTAAATTTTCTTGGTAAAGATGATTTTTTTGAGGACTAAATTACATAGTTAAAAATAAGATCTTACATGAAATCTGAGCATAAGTTAAGTAGATTCAAAGGGATGAATCTGACGCATGGGTACACTCAGTTAACACACACCCCAGCAAGACATAGAACATTTTAGGGGTTGGTTGGCAGTGCAGCAGTAAGATATGATGCTCTTTGAGGCTGACTCTCATGGGAAGGTTCTGGGTTCACATTCAATGACCTCCCTGAGTATCTGGAATAAGTGCACCTATGATCATGGGCTGGCTGGAGCTGGAGCGGATCACAGCATCAAGACTCTGTGGGGGTGGTCTCTCTCTTTCTCTGTCTTCTTTGCTCATGGAAGAAATTAAACTTTCTTCTTTGAAAAAAAATTGCCAGAGGGCATGTATGTTCACCAGAGAGAGAGAAAAAGTTCCTTCTCTCTCTCTCTTTTTTTCAAAGAATTGTTTATTTAACTGTATTAATTATTATTTTTTAAATTTAATATAGAGTACACATGTTACAGAAGAGCGAGAGAGAAAGAAAGTAAGCCACCAGGTTTGGAGACACAGTTGGCCGTGTGGGAGTCCATCACCCTATAGACCACACCACCTGCTGGTCCCACCCCAAAAGTTCCTTCTTTTTATTTCTCCACCTTATCAGGATATGGAACGTGCACACATGCACCCAGTGTGTTTTTTTCAGTCACTGATCTGGGATTTGAACTGTGGCCACAAAGAATCTAGTTCTCTTAACCATTAGGCTATAGGGTCAGCCCTAGTATTATTTATTTTTTTAAATAATTATTTATTCAATTTTATTTATTATTATTCTTTTTGAATTTGACCAGAGAGAGACAGAGAGAAAGAGAAAATGAGAAAGCAAGCCGCCAGGTACAGGACTTAGACTGGGGTTGGCCATATGGGAGTCCAGCATCTCAACCACCATACCACCTGCTGGCGCCCCTAGCATTATTTTTTAAAGACAAAATTCATCATATGTTCAAACCAGTACTTCTCATGTTAATTCAGAACATTAAAATTTTCCTTAAGTTTATCTACTTGTTTATTTCAAGAGAGAGAGAAAAACAGACAGCCAGGTAACATCGCTATCATGCCATGATCCTCTAGCCCCATGCCATGATCCTCCCTCTCAGCCACAGGTGCACACTGCCAGGCCCTGTGTGTTTAGGATGACCCAGGATCTGAACCCAGTCCTCTCATGTGGCTCCAGCACCATGCAGTAGTGCCCTAGACCAGGGAAGGACATTGAGTTTTCACTTACTCCAGTGGGAAGGACAGTGCAAAGTTCTGCAATGCTGGAAACTGTGGAAGACTGGGGTTCAGTTCACTGGTCGACCTGTACACACTGAGTGTATGCATGACTGAGCCTGACTGGCTAGAAGGATGGCCAAGGGATCACAGCATGAGATCCCATTTGGGGTGTTTGTCTCACTTTCTCTGTCTCTCACATTCTCTGCCTGTCTGCTCTGAAAGAAATAAATAAGTTTAAAAAAGAAAAAAAAACATGGAGTTCTAATTTAAAATGTATAGTTATGTTTTTAGTGTGACACATGGTGTGAAATGAGAACCTAACTTGGAATATCAGTTTTCTCAACACCATTTGTTGAATAATTCATCCTTTTCCTGATTGACTTGCAGAACTTGCTATATAGCTACATAATTTGGAGGGCCTAGTACAAAATGAAAATGTGGAGCCCTTTGTTCAAAACTTAAGAATTTTAAGATGGTTGTGAGCAGAGTCTTAAACCAGTCTGTGGGTCCTTCTAAGAGCAGGACTCCATGACTACACA
This sequence comes from Tupaia belangeri chinensis, assembly GCF_000334495.1. Classification (NCBI taxonomy): domain Eukaryota; kingdom Metazoa; phylum Chordata; class Mammalia; order Scandentia; family Tupaiidae; genus Tupaia; species Tupaia belangeri. The sequence continues at coordinate 2,067,717 of NW_006159736.1, forward strand.
GATCACACGTCCATGAAATTGGCCTTGTTACCTGTGACAGCAAACACTGCAATAGCAAACACTTCTACATCACTTGCTGTATGCCAGGCTCTGTTCTAAAGGCTTTAGCTATCACCCAGGTGAGTACGCTTATTATTTCCATTTTAGAGATAAGGAAATTGAGACACCGAATGGTTAAACAACTTGCACACAGAAGTTACACAGATAAGTGGCAGAGCCAGGGTTTGAAACAGGTTTGGCCCCTAAAATTTGTACTCTTGACCCCTGTGACATAGTGCCTCCAGGATAGTTTCTTTATCATTTATTAGATTCTGCTTTGAGGATATCTATCTATCTATATGTATACATATATCTCATATATATGCAGATATTTACATATATATAGATGTATCCTGTTACATTGACCTACTCACTCTTCATTAACAAGACACTTTTTAAAAAAATAATTAATTTAATTAATTATTTACTTATAGAGAGATTTTTGATATAGTGCATGTGTGATTGCTGCGGACAGAGACAGACTGAGAGAACATGTGAAATCACCCCCCCAGGGAGGATGGCCATTCCATAATCCTTTCTTTCATTCTCCTCTCAGGATTTTGGGCATACATGCACATGCCCCTGGCGTGAGTTTCAAGTCTGGGTCTGAGATTTGAACTGTGATTGGCCATGTGGGAGTTCAGTATCCCAACCGCCACACCACCTGCTGGCTTTATTATTATTGTTTCTGAATTATGACCAGAGAGAGACAGAGAAAAAGCAAGGTGCCAGATCTGGGACTTGAACTAAGGTTGGTCATGTGAGGGTCCAGTGCCTTAACCAACTCACCACCTGCTGGTCTCCAAGATGGTATTAATTATTGGAACTTTATATGATTTAATGTTGACAGACTTTGCATTCATAATTTTTTTCAGAATACTTTTACTTATATTTATTTTTAGGTTTTTACCATAGGACATGTGTGCTTGGTAGAAAGAAAAGAGACAGAGATACAAAGAGAGGGAAAGTGAGAAATCATCCCCCAGGTGGGATGCCACACTGCAATCCCTTCTCCATATTCCTCTCAGGATCTTGGACATGCATGCACACATGCGTGGCATGATTTTCAAGTTACTGGGTCTGGGACTCAAACCAGGGTTGCCCATGTGGGAATCCAGCTGCTTTTACCACCACACCATCTGGTGGCCCCAGAACACTCTTTTTTTTGAGAGGTTTTTGCTATAGGGCACGTTCACTAGCCAGAAAGACAGAGACAGAGAGGTAGAAAGCGAGAAATCGCCCGCCCCCTCCCAGGAGGGATGGCCATGCCGCCATCCCTTCTCCTCCATACTCCTCTTGGGATCTTGGGCACGCACACATACACACTTGGCGTGAGTTTAAGCCACCAGGTCTGGGACTCAAACCGCGGTCGACTACATGGGAGTCCATTGACATAACCATTACTCCAACTGCTGGTCCCCCCAGAACACTCTTAATCAATCTTTTTTTTTTTTTAAGAATTATTTATTTAACTTTATTTATTCATTCATTTCATTTGATCAGACAGAGACAGAGAAAGAGAGAGTGAAAGTGAGAAAGCAAGCCACCAGGTCCAGGATTTGAACCGTGGTTGACCATGTGGGGGTGTCCAGTGCTTCAACCACCACACCACCTGCTGGTTCCGCACTTTTAATCGATCTTGCTTGTTAGTTTTTTCTATTAAATTTTAAAATAATTTTTTCAAATTATATAGGGTTGTGGCCATGCCACAATTCCTTTTCCTTCATTCTCTCCTTGGTATTTTGAGCACATACGCACAAACCTGTCGTGTTTCTCAAGCAGCCAGGTGTAGGACTAGAACTGTGCAGTCAGCCATGTAGAATCCAGCTGTCTTAACCTCTGCACCACCTACTGGCCTCTGACCATTGATATTTTGATTGGGGCTGCATTCTCACAATTAGTTATTTTGGAATGAATTGGCATCTTCTGCTCCTATCTATGTGAATATGATATATCTTTCCATTTACTTAGGTTTGTATGTTTCTCAGGTGAGCTTTATATTTTCCATCACAGATCCCACACATTTCATTTTTTTTTTCAGAGAGATTTTTGCTATAGAGTGTGTGCGCTTGCTGGAGAGACAGAGAGACAGAGAGATAGAAAGTGAGAAATCACACTGCAGGGGGAAGGCCACACTGCAGTCCCTTCTCCATTCCATTCTCCTCTCGAGATTTTGGGCATGTATGCACACATGCCCAGAGTGAGCTTTTTTTTTTTTTTCCTTTTTAAAGAGTTATTTTATTTTAACTTTATTTATTTATTTATTATTTTAATTTGACCACAGAGAGATAGAGAAAGAAAGTGAGAAAGCAAGCTGCCAGGTCCAGAACACAAACCACAGTCACCCATGTGAAAATCCAGCGCCCTTCACGCCATGTCATCTATGGACCCTAGAGTGAGTTTTAAGCAGCCAGGTCTGGGACTCAAACTGTGGTTGACAGCAGTGATGCAAACATTACACCATCTGCTGGTCCTTCTTTTTTTTTTTTTTTAATTTTGTGTATGTGTATATATATATTTATAATTGTCAGAGGGTATATGTGCTTGCCAGAGGAAAACAAAGAGACACAGAGAGGGAAAGGGAAAAAGCATCCCCCAATGGGGCGTGGTCAGGTTGCAGTCTCTTCTCCATTTCTCCACCCTGTTGGGATTTGAGACACATATACACATATGCCCGGTGTGCTTTTCAAGCCAGTGGAGCCAAGATTTAAAACCTGGTTTGCTGTGTGGGATTGGGGGATTGGGCTCCCTTAATCATATACATACAGTTTGCACGAGGCCATAGGGTGGGCGCCCCTCACAGTTTTTGTAAGAGTAACTTGTAACTTATTTTTTTTTAGTTGCTAGTAACCAATGTTGATTCTTTTTCCTTTAGGAGTATAACTGACAATTTCTGATATACAAGGACATTGTTGATATTTTTTTAAAAAAGTTACCACTAGATATTGGGTACCTATTATGTACCAAGCATTTACTATTACTATTATGTTAAATAAGATAAGGCTTACAGGGGCTGGCTGGTGGCATGGTGGTTAAGAGGCTGTACTCCCAAATGGCTGACCGCAGTTTGAGTCCTGGACCTGGTGGTTTGCTTTCTCACGTTCCTTCTCTTTGGTCAAATTAAAACTCTCTCTGCTTGGGACTAGCAGATGGCATGGTGGTTGAGGTGCTGGCCTCCCATGTAGTTGACCACAGTTCAAGTCCCAGACCTGGTGGCTTGAAACTCATGCCAGGTGCATGTACAAGCATGCCTAAAATTCCAAAAGGAGAATGGAGGATTTGAGTTTGGGACCCAGTGGCATGGCAATCACTCTGGGTGCATGTGGATATGTGCCCAAAATTCCTAGAGGAGAATAGAAGGGATTGCAGTGTGGCTATCCCACTAAGGGGGAGATTTCTTACTTTCCCTCCCTCTATGTCTCTCTAGTGAGCATATGCACCCTATAGCAAAAATTAAAAAAGAAAAGATTTATTGAAACCAACGATAATAAATATATGACTCTCCATACTCTTTGTGACATAGTAAAAGCAGTCATGAGATGCTAGTTCATAGCAATTAGTGCTCACAAGAAAAAAACAGAAAGGTGGTAAATAAATAACTTAATGACACATCTCAAGAAACTGAAAAAGCAACAACAAAAAAACTCCAAAAATATCAGAAGAAAGTCAATAAAGATTAGAGCTGAAATGGGACCAGCAGTTGGTGTAATGGCTATGTCGCTGGACGCCCATGTAGTTGACCGTGGTTCGAGTTCTGGACTTATGCTGGGTGCGTGTGCATGCGTGCCCAAGATCCTGAGAGGAGAAAGGAGAAGGGATGGCATTGTGGCCATTCTCCCTGGGGGTAATTTCTCATATTCTGTATCTCTGTCTCACTCTGTCTTTCTGGCGAGCACACACGCCCTATAGCAAAAACCTCTTCAAAAAAAAAAAAAAAAGATTAGAGCTGAAGTAAATGAAATAGAGAATAAGGGGCCAGCAGGTGACATGGTTAAGGTGCTGGACTCCCACATGCTTGGTCACAGTTCGAGTCCCAAACCCAGCGGCTTGAAAATCACACTGGGTAGGTACATGTGTGTGTGAGCCCAAACCCAAGAGGAGACTAGGATATAGAATTGCAGTGTTGGCATACCCCTTGGGAAACGATTTTCTGCTTTTTCTCTCTTTCTCTGGTGAGAAAGAAAAACAAAGGGCCGCAGATGGTACTGAGGTTAAGGTGGCTGGATCCCAAATGGCTGACTTTGTGGTTTGAGTCTTGGACCTGACAACTTGAAATCATACCAGACGCGTGTGCATATGTGTCCCAAATCCTGAAAGAAGGGGTTGAATCATGGCCATCAGCCTCTGGGGACAGTGATTTCTTACTTTTCCTCTTTCTATCCTGTGTATCTCTGGAGAGTACACATGACCTATAGCAACACTAAAAAAGAAAAAAAAGGCATCCCTATACTTGGATCAGAAGAATCAATATAATCAAAATGTCAATTCTGGGGGCCAGTAGATTTTGTGGTGTTTAAGGGTGCTGGACTCCCACATGGCTGACTGCAGTTCGATTCCCGGACCTGGTGGCACTCTCTCACGCTCTCTCTCATCAAATTAAAATAAATAAATAGATAAACAAAGTTAAATAAAGTAACTCTTAAAAATAAATAAATAAATAAATGTCAATTCTACCTAAGTCAATTTACAAATTCAATGTGATTCTTGAGGACCAGCAAATGGTATAATGGTTACGTCTCTGGACTCCCACATAGTCGACTGTGGTAAAAGTCCCGTACCTGGTGGCTTGAGACTCATGCTGGGCATGTATGAGAGGAGAATGGAGGAGAAGGGATTGTGGCATGGCCATTCCCCACCCCTTCTGGGATGCGATTTCTCACTTTCTCTCTCTCTCTGGCGAGTGCACATGCACTACAGGAAAACTCGCTCTATCTGAAAAAAAAAAAAAATCAATGTGATTCCGATCAAATTACTGTTGATATTCTTAAAAGAAATAGAAAGGACAAACCTAAAGTTTATTTGAAATCATGAAACGCCCTGTATCAACAAGGCAATATTTTGCAAAGAGAATAAGGAGGCATCTCGCTACTCAACTACAAAATATATTACAAAGCTCTGATAGTCAAAAAAGCATGCCATTGCCATAAATACAGACACAAAGACCAATGGAAAAGAAAAGAGAATTAAGAAATAACCCCTAAACATACAGCCAACTTATCTTTCACAAAGGGTACAAGACAATGTAGTGGAGAAAATAAAGTCTTCTCAGCAAATGGTGCTGGAAGAACTGGATAGTCATCTGAAGAAAAATGAAACTGGACCCCTATCTCTCACCATTAACAAAAATCAACTAAAAAATGGATTAAAGATTTAGAAGTAAAACCTCTATAAAACTGGTGGAAAACTTAGGAAAAACTTTTGAAGACATTGGAGTATGCAAAGATTTCTTAAGTAAGATTCCTAAAACATAGGCAGTTATCTCAAAAATAGACAAGTGGGATTTTATCATGTTAAAAAGTGTCTGCACAGCAAAGGAAACAGCAATTAGAGTGAAGAGACAACCCTTAGAATAGGTGAAAATATTTGCAAACTGCTTCAAGTAAGGGAGTGATAACCAGAATATATAGAAAACGCTAACAGCTTACCAACAACAACAACAACAACAACAAAAATTATCCGATTGAAAAAATGGGCAAATGAACTGAACAGACAACACTCCAAGGAAAACATATAAATGGCTAAAATGCATATGAAAAAATGTCCCCCATTTCTTATGAGGGAAATACAGAACAAAAGGAGAATCTTAAGCAGAGAAGTGTCATAAGCTGACATATTTAACAAGATCATTTTTTTTTCTTTAGACTTTTGCCATAGGGCACATGTGCTTGCCAGAAAGAAACAGTGAGAAAAGGAAAGTGAGAAATCACCCTCCAAGGGTGATGGTCATGCTGCAATCCCTTCTCTTCCATTTCTTGGGATTTGGGGCACATGCACACACATACCCACCACGATTCTTAAGCCACTAGGTCCAGGATTCAAACCTGAGTCAGCCATGTGGGATCCAGCATCATAACCACCACACAACCTGCTGGCCCCGACAATATCATTCTTACTGCTGTGTTGAGAACAGACTGCCTAGGAGCAAGAGCAGCAGTAGAGACTGCCATAACAATTCAGGTGAAAGATAATGGTGTTTTGGACCAGAGTGACAGTAATGGAAGTGGTAAATGATGGAGTTCCAGAAATGCTTTGAAGGTAAAATGGTAGGATGTGGTGATAGACTGAGTGTAGGGTGTAAAAGAAATAAAGACATAGAAGATAACTTCATGGATTTTGGCTTGGGAAACTGAAATGCTAAAGTTAGCATTAACTAAGATGAGGAAGAGAGAAACAAGAGGGTCAGACATGTGGGTTATGAGACAAGTTTGTCTGAGATACCTGTCAATCATGTCAAGTACCCAGCTGGATGATGAGTTTGAAAGGTACAGGCAAGGGACAGAAATCTGAGAATCATAACTCATTGATAAATTTTTAACACCATATGGTTGGATAAGATCACCTTAGGAGTGTATGCAGGTAGGAGCGAACTGAGCCAGGGGTATAATAAAATATTTAGAGGGTGGGATAATGAATTAGCTGAATATATTGAGATGGAAAGACCATCAATGAGGAGAAAAGCTGGTACTTGTGGTATCCCAAAAGCCAAGTGAAGAAACTTTTAAGGAAAGAGAGTTGCCCAAGTGTGTCAAAATGCTATAAATGGAACTTAGTATGACATTTGAGAAATGGCCACTGAGGTTAGCCATGTGGACTGTTATACATGGAACTGTGTTCTCCCTAAAAAGATATGTTGAGGTTCTAACCCTCAGTACCCCAGAATGTGACCTTATGTGGAGTCAGAGTTTTTAGAGATATGATTAATTTGTAATGAGGCTAGTCTCTAATACAGTATATCCTTATAAAAGGTGTCTTTATAGAAAGGAAGAAGGTTGAGGAGAGACAAAGAGAGAACAGCAGGGAAAGATTGGAGTTGTGTTGGTCTAAACTAAAGAGCAACCAGAAGGTAGGAGAGAAGCCTGCTAGGAGAGATCCTTTCCCAGAACCTTCAGGGGGATATGGCCCTACGGACTCTTTGATTTTGGACTTCTAGCTTCCAGAATGGACCTGTGAAACAATAAATGTCAGCTGTTTAAACCACTCAATTTGTGGTACTTCGTCACTTAAAGCTTAGCAAACTAATACATGAAGGTTACTAATCATGCTGAGAAATAACAATGGAATTAAAAGGACCTAATTGGGGACCATTGGATGGCTTAGTTGCTAGTTGCTGGACTCCCATGTGGTTGACTGTGGCTCAAGTCCTGGACTGGCAGGTTAAAACTCACGTTGGGCATGTGTGTGTGTGTGTGTGCCCCAAATCCAGAGAGGAGAAGGGATTGCAATGTGGTCGTCCCCCTTGGGGAGCGATTTCTCGCTTTCTGTCTCTGTCTCTTCAGTAAGCGTACATGCCCTACAGCAAAAACAAACAAACAAACAAAAAACCAAAACTAATTGGGATGGGATCCAGAGAAATTAAGAGAGGAGAAATTAAATAGCATGTGTGTAATTGCCTTTTAAGGAATTTTTCTATAAAGAGAAGATAAATAGAAAAGTCAGACAAGCAATGTCCTGAAAGAGAGGTTTTCTTTTATTTATTAATTTATGTTTTTAAAATAAAAATATTTATTCCAATTTTATTTATTATTATTATTTTAAGACTTGTTATAGGGCATACATGCTCACCAGAGAGAGAGAGAGAAAGCAAGCCTCCAGATCTGCAACTTGGACTGTGGCTGGCAACGTGGGAGTCCAGTGCCTTAAACACCATGCCACCTGCTGGCCACTTTTGTTTTAGTTTAATGGGAGAAAGAATACTATATCTGATACTAATAGGAATGATTAATTAGAGAAAAGGAAAGCTTGATCTTACAGGAGAGCAGGGCAGACTGTCTGAAACAAAATCCTTGATCAAGCAAAATGGGATGAGATCGGGTGTGCCAGTGGAGAGAAGGTCTCTGGCTACCTACAAGGATGTGTCTTCATGAGTAACAGGCACACCAGCACTAGTGCAGGGAGATGCTGGGTCTTCATATCCTCCAATCTCTCAATGAAGTAGGGAACAAAGTCATCAAGTGAGAGTGAGGATAAGGGAGGAGGTGTTGGGAGTTGGCAGAGAGAGGAGGACATGAAATGGCAATCTGAGAGTGTGTGAGAGAGAAGAAATGTCATAGCGAATGATTTTTTTTTTCATATGCTATTGAACGTGACTTGATACTCTAATTTAGAATTTTTTCATCTAAATTTATAACAAAAGTTGATCTATAATTTTCTTTTTGGGGTTTATGTGTCTGTTATCAAAAAAAAAAAAGAAAATAACAATAATAACTATCATTACTGAATCACCCTCTTGTACCCCACACCAGGTAATACAGTTCTCTTACTCACCTCATTTAGTCCCAATAATAACAAGGAAATGATATGTTGCCTCTCTTCTGTAGAAGAGGAAATTGAAGCCAGGGTAAAAGTACAGGGAACAGACATGGCCAAAGCTGTGAAGCTAGTAAGCAGAGTTGGGATTTAAACCAATGTCTGTTAACTCCTTTCAATGACCTTAAACAGCATCTTACATGAATGTCATTAACCAGATTTTATCTTACTCTAAGTGCCAGAAAAGGTTATATAAAAATGGGAATTATCTGTTCTGTAAAAAAAAAAAAATAAAAAATTCAAAATCTGTTTTTTGAAATCCTCATCAGGAAAAATCTCATCAGGTATAAAAATGCAATATTTAAAGTGAGGAAATAAAGAAGTACTGCTTTCTTAAATGGAACAAACATCTTTCCATTTATATGTGGCTATTTCTCCATAAAATGATGAAGAATTTAACTTAATAAATATTTTTAAAAATACTATTTAATTTAATTTTATTTACTCATTCATTTATTTTAACTTGACCAGAGAGAGACACAGAGAGTGAGAGAGAGAGCGAAAAAAGAGAGAGAGAAAGTGAGAAAGCAAGCCACCAGGTCCAGGACTCAAACTGTGGATGGCCATGTGGGAGTGTCTAGCATTTTTAACCACCATGCCCCCTGCTGGTCCTTAACTTAATAAATATTTTTAGGAAAGTATGTGGCCTATCACTTGGTCAACCTCACTCATCACCATGTTCTGTGTGTTATGGTTTCTGCTTCCAAAATAATCACAAAACTGTGCTTTTCACTTCCTTTACCCTAGGGTAGGCTGCTACAATGTAGGCTGGATGACTGCAATACTTTCCTTGTGGTTCCTCCTAACTTTCGTGTGCCACTTGTACTCATCCTGTATATAGCAGACAGAGGCATCTACTTTTAAACTATTTTGTGTATTTACTGTTTTACAATAGAATACTGCTCAGTATAGGCTATAACTGTTAAATATTCAACTGCATTTAAAATAGTGCATGGTACTTAATTACAAATGGAAAGCATAGTTTTTGAAAAATAAACACTCAAACACAACAAGAGATCTTGCAGAAAGATATTAACCTAAGTGGTTTTTAATTTACTTCACCCGATCTTTCTTTCATACGATTCCTATGGAATGTGGTTATTTTCCCAAAATAGTCCTACCAACACAAAAATGAAAACATAATATATGCATCTTTGTTTACTATTTTGTTGCTAACACAAATACCTGAGACTGAGTGATTTATAAAGAGGTTTATTTGATTTACACTTCTGATGGCTGAACATCCAAAGGCCTGGGAGTGGCATCAGGTCAACTCCACCACATCATGGCTGATGGAAGCAGAGAGCATGGTGGGCATGAAGAGAGAGAGAAACCTGGGGGACGCTCTTTTACAGCTTGTTCTCACAGAAACTAACCCCTTTTCACAAGAGTTAGAACTCGTGAGACAACGTTAATCCAGTTATGAGGGTATTGCCTCCATGATCCAATCACTGTCTGCTAGATTTTACCACTTAAAGGTCTCAGTGCTTCCTGAAGCCATTACACAGGGGACCAAATTCCAAAACATGAGCCTTTGGGCAGAAAGTCATTATCAAAATCATACCAGGGTGGAATTATTATCCCAATGGTTCCATAATGAATCAGAATAAGCTCCACTATCTAGAACTTTCTTTGTCAGAGAGAAATGAAATATGTACATCATGAGTGACTTAACACATTTGCTCTGTCTTACTGATTTTTTTCTCTGTAGGACTTAGTGCTGAGTGGCCTATATTAAATGCTCAATAAATATCTGTCGAACACTATTGAATGCATCCAGTATTTGATATTTTGCAGGAATATCAAAATTGTTTAAGCAATAAACTAAATGTTTGAATACAATGCTTCCATATTTGAATTATGTAAATTGTGATTTTTGAGCTCTCTGAGAAATTGGTTTTCTTATTCATTCTTGACAGCTGATTTGCAATATTTTTCATTGATCACATACTTTACCTTTCATCTAAAATGTCGATTTTCTCAAAGTTTACCTTGAAGCATGACCAAAGACTGTCGAAGTCGGCTGTTTTCTTTGCGGGTGTTTGTTAGTTTTTCTTTCAAGCTTTTTATCTTGGTGCACAATTCTTCCTTCGACAATTCTGCTAAAGGCTCTTCATCCTCACTGGAGCTCTCACCCGGCAGAAAGGCATTTCCAGAATACGGGTCTCTCTAAAAGATAAAACAAGCACAATAAAAGAAGATTCATAGCGTCTTCAATGGTTTGTCCCGTGTTTTGTATGCTAAAGGGTCTTAATCAGATCTACAAATGTCCATTCTCAAAGGCACTTCCTGCTACTGATCTAGCCTCAGCTTTGTCTTCCACCATCCAGAAGAACTCAAAAAAGGAGAAAATGTGTATTATTAAAGCTGTGCAGAGAATCTGCAGGTAGCTTGAGTATTAAGGCAGCTGGATCCCACATGGCCAATCGCATAGTTCCAGTTCTAGACCTGCCAGTTAGAAAGTCATGCCGTGTGTGTGTGTGTGTGTATGTGTGTGTGTGTGTGTGTATGCCCAAAATTTCAAGAGGAGAATGGAAGAGAAGCAACTGGTGTGTCCATCCCTCCAGGGTATGTTTTCTCTCTCTCTCTTTCTCTCTCTTTGTCTCTCTCTGGTGAGCTCAGAGAACACCTTCTAGCAAGTTTAAAAGAAACCCTATATAACAAAAGATGTGCAAGATCTTTATGAAGAAAGTCAAAAAACTTGAGTGAAAGATATCAAACTTGATCTAAGTTAATGTAGAGAGACATCATATTCAGAGACAAGAAGCCTGATATTCAAATAAAAAAAAAAAAGCCAGCCCATGGCCTCCTATTGGTTAAGGTGACTGGATCCCACATGGCCAACTGCATGGTTTGAGCCCTGGGCCCAGCAACTTGAAAAACACCTGCTGGATTTACAAAATATTTAACTATGAGAACGTAGTATTTATATAAGGAATTAAGTAAGGGAACCATTCCGTGGCATAGTGGTAAAATGTGATGCTCTGCAAGGCTGACACACATGGGAAAGCTCTGGGTTCATGTCCAGAAACCTTCCTGCATGTGCTGGGCACATGTGTCCATGGTCTGGGGCTGGCTAAAGCTGGAGATGGAGCAAGACCCTGTTGGGAGTGCTGTCTTGTTTCTTTGTCTATCTCTCTTGCTCACAGAAAATATAAATATATATATACGCCGCAATCTTCTCCTCTGGGATCTTGGGCACACACACACACGTGCCCGGCATGAGTTTTAAGCCACCAGGTCCGGAACACAAACCACGGTAGACTACATGGGAGTCCAGCAACATAGTCATTATGCTAACTGCTGGTCCCGATAAATAATTATTTTTTAAAAGAATTAAATAAGAATATAAACATAAAACACTACATGCATTACGAAAACAGGCAGATACTTGTATCCCAAAGACACACAAATACAAAGATACAGAATAAACACAATGATGGGTGCCTATAGTGTAGGAGAGGAATAGGAGTGAGGAATTCAGATTTAAAAGGAACAAATGAATAAATAAAAACAGGAGAAGGGGCCTGACCAAACTGGTGATGAGAATGTGCCACAAACTGGGGTCTGAAAAGAAAAGCAAATAATTAAGTCTTAAAGGAGAGGTATTCCAATTTCTCCAGGAATATTTGGGAGATAAAACCATTTTCTGATAGTTTACTGATCTTTAATTTCCTGGACTATCAGGGCAGTTTGAACAATGGCACATTGGCCATACTTGAATAAAACAGAAAATTGTCTGTTCAGTATGTTTCTAATCCAATTCACTCAACATTAAAAGGAGAACATGAAATTATATTCTCTTAATTGAATATAGAATTAAAGAATAAATGAATAGAAATGGGGAAATATGAATAAGTTATGAAGGAATTATGGAAATTATTAAAGGAATTATGGTTGAGCAAGGGAGTATAATTGTTAGGAAGGCAATAGGAAACTAACCTGTCCTTTATCCATGTCACTATTTGCATTTTCTGAGTCCATTGTCTCTGTCCTTTTCCTCTTTCCTTTTCTAAAAGCTTGAATATTGGTAATTTCATCTGTCTCCAAGATCTTCTGCATTTTCTCAATTAGTTATCAAAGATCTTCTGAAATTGTAGAAGGGAATGCCCATGTAGATGATGCTATTTTGGATGTAGCCCTAAAGTTAATGTTTTTCCTTAAAAATAAACACAAAAAAGAATAGAGAATATATTTACAACCGTATGTTTCATAGTGGTACTAGCCAGTTAGGTAAACACAACTTTTACTAAATTCTCCCTTTAGTTCTTTTTTCTAATAACCGATTTAATACACATTTATATTTGATGCAAAAGTCTTTCAATTTCATAGGACCAGCAGGTGGGGTGACAATTAAGGGCACTGGACTCTCACATGGCGCACTGTGGTTAGAGTTCCAGACCAGGCAGCTTGCTTTCTCACTTTCCCTTTCTCTCTCTATCTCTCTGGTCAAATTAAATGATGATAATAACAAACAAAATTAATTAAATAAATAGTTTTTAAAAATCTTTGGATTTCATCATCCTGAGGAGGATGTCCATGTTTTCAAGGATGTCATACGCAGTTGTCATCACAAAATCAAAGAGTGTAAAATTCCTATATTTAAGTTTTTTATTTTACTGTTAGTTATGAGGAATCTAAAAAAAAGTAAAAATATAATACATTTATACAAATAGTATCTTAGAGAATTGAAGTTACGTTATCTTTAGGAGGAAGACATTAATAATAGCAGATTTCACTAGGACCAAAGGCCAAAATATTCCAAGGACAGCAATAAGATTTTTTTATTTTAGTTTTTTTTTTCCTTATCCTTGAGGTCTTGAGATGGGAAGACTTCTCTTGATGAAAACTGAAAAACTATACCATAAAGTCTAGGGGAAAATATCTCAAAGGCAACAGCATACTTCATAGAAATGATAAGGGATAATCAATTCCCAAAATGTGAATTAGTTCTTAGATAGACTAGGGTTGAAATGATGAAATTTCACTTTTTCTATGTACAGATGATGCACCATTAGGTCTTAGCATCCTTATTATTTGCATATATTGTTTTCATAAAAATATTTAATTATACATAAAAGAAGTAACTGTAGTAGGGATTGAGCTTAGAGGTCTTCAAAGAATGTGTAGACTATTGAGGTAACATATTCTCCTGACCAAATTACACTCTAATTATTTTGGAAAACATGGTTCATTTGCCTACTTTAAGCAAAAGTCATTACACTCCTAGCATAAAATTGTATCTTGATGTTCTTGATGAAGTTGCTTGATGAGAACTTCGAAAACTTACTTGAGGCTTTAAAATGCGTAACTAGGTTTGAGATAACATATGTGATTGTCTAATTTGAATAAAAAATATCAGAGACCATATCAAACTTCACTAAAAAATTTTTTTTTTTGGAGAGGTTTTTTATATAGGGCGCATGCACTCGCCAGAAAGACAGAGAGAGACAGAGAGATAGAAAGCGAGAAATCACCCCCCAGGGGGGATGGCCACCCTGCAATCCCTTCTCCTCCATTCTCCTCTCAGGATCTTGGACACGCACACACATGTGCCCGGCGTGAGTTTAAGCCACCAGGTCCGGGACACGAACCGCGGTCGACTACGTGGGAGTCCAGCGACATAGCCATTACGCTAACTGCTGGTCCCTTCACTAAAATTTTTGAAGAAATACGCAATCTAGAAGCACAGGCAAAAGGAGAGGTCTAGGGCATCCTGCTGGCTTCCCAGGTCCTTGCTTCTAACATCGTATCTGTAACCTGTGGTCCAGGATAAGAGGTGAAACTTGTAAATTAGGTTTGAGGGTCATTAAACAAAATGGGGAGGGTTTAAATTGTGATGCATCAGGGTCAACAGATGGTGTAGTGGTTATGTTGCTGGACTCCCAAATGGCTGATTGTGGCTTGAAACTCACACCAGGTGCGTATGCATGTGTGCCCCGGATCCCAGGAGGAGATTGGAGGAGAAAGGATTGAGGCATGGCCATCCCCCTGTGGGAGGGGAGGTGATTTCTCACTATCTCTGTCTCTCTCTCTCAAGTGAGCGCACACACCCTGTGGCAAAAACCTCTAAAAAGAAAAAAAGAAAAAAAATTGTGATACATCTTCATTTTGCATTTCAGAGTTGTAGCTTGTACAATGTTCTCTAAGGATTTATAAATTCATAGGTTCTATGTATGCCATAAGCAATCCCAAACTAAGGATTGTTAAGAGCATTTTATAGATACATATTCTTTTTCTACAATAGTAAATATCAGTAGTCTATTTGCTAGAGCAAGAGCAATACAGTTTTTTGAAAAAGGGCTGGATAGTAGTATCTTAAGCATTGCAAGCCAAGAGGACAAATAAAGCATTATTATATAGACAATTACATAAAGAAAACACATTTTCACAAATTGTATTTTATTTAATTATTCTTTTTTTAGGTTTTCCCCATAGGACTTGTGCACTCAATGGAGAGAGAAAGAAACAGTAAGAGAGAAAGTGAGAAATCACCCCTCAGGGTGGATGGCCATGCTGTAATCCCTTCTCCACTCTCTTCTCAGAATTTTGGGCATACATGCATGTGCCTGGCATGATTTTCAAGCCACCAGGTCCGGAACTCGAACCAGGGTCGGCCATGTGGGAACTCAGCACCTTAACCACCATCCCACCTGCTGGCCTCCTCAGAATCTTTATTCAAAATATAATAATTGAACACTATGCAACTTCTTGAAAGGACAGATCTACTAATGAAAACAGTGGATAAACCAAATCTGTTCAGGCCAGCAGCCAGTAGGTGATGTGGAGGTTAAGGCATCTGGATCCCACCATGGCCAATGGCATGGTTTGAGTCTTGGACTAGGCAGTTTGAAAAACATGCTGGGTGCATGTATGTGTGTGCCCAAAATCTCAAAAGGAGAATGGAGATGAGATTGTGACATGGCTGTCCACCCTGGGCAGTGATTTCTCTCTCTCTCTCTCTCTCTCTCTCTCCCCTCCTGCAGTGAGTACACGCATGTTATAGCAAGACTAAAACAAACAAACAAGCAAAAAGCTTGCTTAATTTGAGTTCAAAGTTAGCATTCTATATCACTAAATTCCAAGTGCTCATTGGTTAATGCTTAGCTGTATTAGAGTTTACAATATTTCCTCTTTGAAAATATCTTTCATACTGACTGGTACTGGCATACACTAATACTACAGTAATCCATAAGTTTATAACTTTTAACCAAGATAAAATTCACAGAATGTAAAATTCACCATTTAAACTATTTAAAGTATGTACTCAATATTTTTAATATATTTGCAATATTGTGCAACCATTACCAAGAAACTCCATTCCTCCAAATGTAAGTTCATAATATAAACATATTCAGCTCTTTGAAGATTTTTGATACAATTCTATTAATTTTTTCTCTTTGCTATTTGCCTTTTTTGCATGACATTACACTGCAGATTAATTACTTCCAGTTAGAAGTTAAGTGAGAGCTCCTCAATTACGTGGTAAAATGGATTTTGAAATACGGCAATTTTCTTTGTATTTGCATTGTGATCTGAAAAACAATGTTGAAACCATAATTTGAACTTCAAAAATACATCCAGTGCTAATCTGAGTTTGGAGCTGAGGCTATTGTTTCTTTTTTTTTTAACTTTTGGCAATGCAGGAAAAGGCATAGAAGCAGGGGAGCATTGTAACTAATAAAAGCAAACAAAGTTAACAGGAATATACATTCTCGATGCATGTACATTTAAAAAAATAATTAATTTTATTTATTCATTCATTTATTATTTTTAATTTGACCAGAGAGAAAGAGAAACAGAAAGTGAGAAAGGAAGCCACCAGGTCTGGGACTCAAACCGTGGTCAGCCATGTGGGAGTGTCCAGCGTCTCAACCACCACGCCACCTGCTGATCCTTATATGCATGTACATTTACCATTTTTTTTTTTTTTTTTTTTTTTTAGGTTTTTGCCATAAGGCACTTGTACTTGCCATAGAGACAGAAAAAGACAGAGAGAGAAGGAAAGTGAGAAATCACTCCCCAGGGGAACGACCATGCCATCACTCCTTCTCCTCCACTCTCCTTTTGGGATTTTGGGCACACACACACACACACACACAAGTGCCTGGCATGATTTTCAAGCTGCTAGGTCTGGGACTTGAACTGTTGTCGTCCATGTTGGAACCCACCACCTGCTGGCCCCTGTTTATCTTAACAAATTAAGGACATAATGCAGGAATTAAAATTCTACCTCTAAAGTCCTAAGAAATACTAAATTTTAGGAAACTAAATGAGTACCAAAATATAATTCAGGTGTTTCATCTGCTTTTGTATTGAAATATAAAATATCTATTATAAATTAAATAAAATTATGAAAAACAAGTACAGCACTATAATAAACCCAAGTACCCTTTCATAGCTTTCAAAAATTTTAGATTAACTTTCTACATGTCTCAATTTTGGAATGTACAGACATAAAAAAATCTCTTGTGGTATTCAGATCAGGAAACGAATTGCATCTTCCCTCTAAATGAATCTCAAAGTGCCAGGATTCGAACTGTGGTGGGTCATGTGGGATAGGCTTACCTTAACCACTAGGCCACAGGGCTGTCCCCCAAATGTAAGGAAAGTAGTGTCAATATATTTCTTAATACCCACTGGCTGCCTTAATGTTGTCTGTGAAACAGACTGCTAGTTTAGCCCAACCTCTTAGAAAGGTGGAGCATGAGAGAGGAAGATATTCACATTGGTTTTATGTATGTATGTATGTATGTATGTATGTATGTTTGGAGAGGTTTTTGCTATAGGGCACATGTGCTCAACAGAAAGAGAGACAGAGAGACAGAACGCGAGAAATCACCCCCCAAGGGGGATGGCCACGCCACAATCCCTTCTCCTCCATTCTTCTCTTGGGATTTTGGGCACCATGCACACATGCCTGGCATGAGTTTAAGCCACTGGGTCTGGGACTCAAACCATAGTCAACTACATGCAAGTCCAGCCACTTAGCCATTACACCATCTGCGGGTCCCATTCACATTGTTTTGTTTTGTTTTAAAGATTATATACACATAAAAGAAGAAGCAAAATCCCAGATTGGAGTGGCTGTAAATGATTGGGTGCTTTCTGAGCACACCAGCATACTCCAATGGCATTGATGGCTTTCTCATCAAGTTGACTTTTGGAGGGAAACCAGTAGGTTTTAGTAGTCCTCTAGGGAATATTTTCACATTCTCTTTTTACTTCCTCCATTTTCAAATGGCACCAAACACAATTCTCATTTCCAAGTTGTTTCAGCAACATCTCAATTAAAAAGATGTTTAATATATTCTAGGATGGCTCAACAATGCTTCCAAACTTTGATAGCATTACTTAGGTTGGACTGAAGAATATGTATGAGTCTAAGAAACATTAAGTATATTTGAGGGGCTACAGACTTGAATCAGTTTAAAAACTTTTTAAATTTTTTCAAATTATTTATTTTATTTATTATTATTATTTTATTTTGCTATAGGGCATGTATGCTCCCTAGCGAGAGACAGAGAGTGAATGAAGAAAATGAGACAGAGAAAGCAAGCTGCCAGGTTCTAGACTCACACTGCAGTCAACCATGTGGGGAATCAAGTGCCATAACCACCACACCACCTGCTGGTCCCAAGACCTTAATCCTTTTAAAACCTCATTTTAGGAAGGGGAATAAGAAATATTCGTACCAAGGCAGTTTGTAGTTATATGTGCACTGAAGATAATTTAATGAAGAAGCAGTGATATCATGTGTTGTCATATATTTAACCATTATCTTGGAAAGGAATTAATTGAGTGCCATATATTGTTCTATATAACATCCTTAGATCGTTCTTTTTAAAAATTATTTTATTAATATTATTTATTATTGTTTTTCACTTGATCAGGGGTGGGGGAGGGAGAAAACAAGCTGCCAGGTCTGGGACTTGAACTGCAGTTGACTATGGGGAAGTCCAGTCTCTCAACCACCATGCCACTTCTTTCTAATCCATCTCTTTCGCTTAAAAAATATAGGGGCTGGCAGGTGGTGTGGTGGTTAAAGGCGTTAGACTCCTACATGACCAATAGCAGTTCAGGTCCCGGACCTGGTGGCTTGCTTTCTCACTTTCCCTCTCTCTTTCTCTCTGTCTCTTTCTGATCAAACTGGAAAATGATAATAATAATAATAATAATAAAGTTAAATAAAATAATTCTTAAAAATAAACACAACAAACATAAGTGTTGATAAGGTGGCACACTTTGGTAAGATGTGTTCCTCCAGCTGGGACACATAGAGGGCCTGGTTCAATTTCCAGTCCAACCTAAAGGCTGGGCAAGGTGATATGCATCTGTATTCCCAGCCACTTGGGTGGCTGAGGGAGGCAGAAGTACTGCAAGCTAGGGGCTGCACACAAGATTCTGTCTGAAGAAAGATCTGGGGGGACCAGCAGTTAGCATAATGGCTATATCGCTGGACTCCCACGTAGTCGACCGCGGATCGAGTCCCGGACCTGGTGGTTTAAACTCATGCCGGGCGGAGGTGCGTGCGTGCCCAAGATCCTGATAGGCGAATGGAGGAGAAGGCAGTGTGGTCATCCCCTCTGGGGGGTGATTTCTCGCTTTCTATCTCTCTGTCTCTCTCTGTCTGTCTGGCAAGCGCA
Organism: Tupaia belangeri chinensis; assembly: GCF_000334495.1. Lineage (NCBI taxonomy): Eukaryota > Metazoa > Chordata > Mammalia > Scandentia > Tupaiidae > Tupaia > Tupaia belangeri. The sequence goes on from NW_006159736.1 coordinate 2,086,928, forward strand.
TGCGCCCTATAGCCAAAACACCCCAAAAAAAAAGAAAAAAAAAAAAAAAAAAAAAGAACGATCTGGGTGTGGTGACCTACGCCTGGGTCTCAGCTACTCAGAAGGCCGAGGCAGGAAGATTGTGATATAGTAAGACACTGTCTTTAGTAAAAGAAGGGAGAAGACTGGCTCTGTGGTGCAGTGGCAATACACTGCTTAAAAGAAGAACGATTCCACATGGTCACCTTGGTTCGAATCCCTCATCTGGTCAACCTGAAATACACCGGGCATTTCTGTGAATGCTAGGATCCACTGGGCTGGAGAATTAGAGCAAGGAGATTGTGACATAGCCAGACCCTGTAGAGGGTGTTCACTCTCATCCACTCTCACATGTATGTGCTCTACTTTGAAATTAAAAAATAAAAATTAAAAGTTATAATAAAAATTAAAAGAATGAAAACATAGCTAACATTTACTGAGTGTTGGAGCCAGCAGGTGGTGTGGTGGCTAAGGTGTTGAACCCACATGGCTGACTGTGGTTTGAATTCCAGACCTGGCAGCTTGCTTTCTCACTTTCTCTCTCTCCCTCTCTTTCTCTCTCTCGTGAGTGTATATAACCTATAGCAAATTTAAAAAAAAAAAATAAAAATTTTTTTAGAGAGATTTTGCTGTAAGGCATGTGTGCTCATCAGAAAGACTGAGAGACAGAAAGTAAGAAATCACTCACCAGGGGGGATGGCCATACTTTAATCCCTTCTGCTCTATTCTCCTCTCAGGATCTTGGGCATGTATGCACATATGCCAAGTGTGAGTTTTTTTTTTTTTTGGAGAGATTTTTACTGTAGGGCGCGTGCGCTCGCCAGACAGACAGAGAGAGACATAGAGACAGAAAGCGAGAAATCACCCCCCAGGGGGGATGGTCACGCCGCAATCCCTTCTCCTCCATTCTCCTCTCGATCTTGGGCACGCACGCACACGCGCCCGGTGTGAGTTTTAAGCCACCGGGTCCGGGACATGAACCGTGGTCGACTACGTGGGAGTCCAGCGACATAGCCATTACGCTAACTGCTGGTTCCCAACCAAGTGTGAGTTTGAAGTCACCGTGTCTGGTACTGGAACTGTGGTTGACTATGTGGAAGTCCAGCGATATAATCATTACACCATCTGGTGGTTCCTAAAATAAATAATTCTTTTTTTTTTTGGAGAGGTTTTTACAATAGGGCGCGTGTGTTCCCCAGAAAGACAGAGAGACAGAAAGTGAGAAATCACCCCCCCAGGGAGGATGGCCATGCCACAATCCCTTCTCCTCCATTCTCCTCTCGGGATCTTGGGCACACATGCACATGTGCCCGGAGTGAGTTTAAGCCACTGGGTCCAGGACTCGAACTGTGGTCGACTACATGGGAGTCTAGTGACATAGCCATTACGCTAACTGCTGGTCCCAAAATAAATAATTCTTAAAAAAACAATAAACAACTATTACTGAGTGCTTAATAAATACATTAAGTATTTAGCTTTTACTAACTCATTTACCCTTTTTGGGGTAGATTCAAGTATTATTGACACATTACAGGTGAGGGAACTGAGATCCCCAGTGGACCCTGGCAGCTGCTCCTTATTATTCATCTATAGTAGGCTAAAGAAAGTCTAGAGCCATAATTGAGAAACTAATCACAAGCTAGCTTTTGAACACATTGTCAATTCCAAAAACTAGGTTTTGCTTTCTTCTTCTCCTCCTTTATTTTTTTTCCCCACTTAATGAAATCCCTTTCAGGGTCCCCTTGCTTAAGTTTCTGCTCTCTAGTCCCGTTTCATCACAGCTGGAGTATTGGCCTGCTCATTAGTGTTTCTTAGGTCTACAGTCCTGCCCAGACACTAGAACGAGAGCCTTTTTTTCTTTACTCTTCCTGATCCCTTCCCCAGCTGTCTCCATTCTGTGTTCTAAGTCTAAAAGTTGACCTGTTGAGTTCCCTTGCTCTCTTTCCAGCTGAGTTCAACCATTGGAACAACCAAGTGGGACATCAGAGGAAGAAACAGTGAGTTAGGAGAATTTACAATTGTGGCTTCCTTCCTGTGAGGGCACTTCATATTTCACAGTGAGTCTGTCTAAATGACCCACTCTTTTCAGGCTGCAATAGCCACTGCCTCCCTTCTCTCTGTTGCAGAGCTGGTAACATTTCCATTCTGACCAGCCATGAGGTATAGCACTATCCTTCATGGTTTTCCTATATCCAGTCCATACTCCCTTAAAAAGCCTCTTTTGTCAAATCTTCTCAAATCATCCTAATTTTAGTGGGCCATCTGTTTCTTGCCAGAACCCTGACTGCTACAACATGGTAGGGTTCCTCCTATCTCCTGACTGCCTGGGTGTCTATTTATTTCCAGCCAGTAGTTTCCTTCTGCTGCCAGTATTTCCACCTGTTCTCTCCCTATGGACACCTGACACTGACAATATGCCTTAGCCTACACTATTTATTTACTGGAGTACTATGGTGCTATTGGATAAGGCTGCTATTTTAATTTTCATGTTCTGACATGCTCCAACCTACCAATGATCAAGCTCTTTTCCAGTTATGAAGGGATAGTTCAAAGAAAAATATCCTATCTTTTTTCCTTTCTCATCATGTATTTACACTCAGATCACTATCACTGTATTGATTGATATTGCTATGATCAGAGGCTCTTCATGTATCAGCCCCTGTACCAGAGTCTCTCTGTTGTTCCTGACCTGGCTAGAGAACCAGTGTTAAGTGACCCAACTGTTGCCTTATTTATAACTAGATAGTGTGACTGTCTTGCTTTCGTCCTGATGTGTTTATGAAGATTTCTACAGTAGAGAGGTATTGATAACATAACAGCGCAGAAATCAGAGGCTGGAAATAATGGAAGACAATATTCTCTGCTCCAACAATGTCAACTGTCCCCGTTAAAACTTTGTCAACAAAAAGCCTGCAGTAATGAGCGGAACCACTTGGAAGTTTTAGCAGGAAAGTATATGCAAAACTCAGAGGAATTCTAAACAAGTTTCCCCATGGTTCTGGAGCCCAAAATATCTCTTACAAATACTAGTTTTTATAAGAATTTTCTTCTTAGCTATCCTCCTGTTTCTACCTGTCTCTCAAATATATATGCATCTTTCCTCTCTATTTTTCCAAAACACTAATGCACAATAAGAATCAATCAAAAGTTCTGTTTCAGGATAAATACAAGTCAAGTTAATTGTCTTCTACTTCATATTTTTTAATTCATGTAGAATATTCTTTTCATCTTGAGTAAGATGAGATCATTGTGCTTTTCATTCCAAAGTAAACATATTCTATACAATAACAGCTTTTAGACCAATTTTTAAAAATAATTATTTTATTTAACTTTATTTATTTTAATTTGACCAGAGAGGGACAGAGTGAGAGTGAGTGAGAGAGAGAGAGACAGGGAAAGTGAGAAAGAAAGCCACCAGGTCCGGGACTTGAACCGTGGTCGACAACGTGGGAGTCCAGCACTCTTAACCACCATGCCACCTGCCATCCCCCAAGATCAATTTTAAAAATTTACAAAATGTAATAATTCTGGTCTCAGAATCAATGCCTATGCATAAAAATCAGGACTGATTCAAGTCGACCATGGTTTGAGTCCTGGACCCGGTGGCTTATTCTCACGCTGGGTATGCGTGCATGTGTGCCCAAGATCCCGAAAGGAGAATGGAGGAGAAGGGATAGCTGCATGGCCATCCCTTCTGGGGGGTAATTTCTTGCTTTCTGTCTCTCTCTCTTTCTGGGGAGCACACCTGCCCTATAGCAAAAAACCTCTCCAAAAGAAAATTAGGACTGATTCAACTTCCAAATACTAATTTATCTAATCAATTACAAGATGAAAGGACAAGCTAATTTCTGTTTGAAATATCTATGCCAGAGACCAGCAGGTGGCATGGTGGTTAAGGTGTTGGACACTCCCACGTGGCCAGTCACGGTTCAAGTCCCGGACCTGGTGGCTTGCTTTCTCACTTTCCCTTTCTCTATGGGTTTTGCTCTGGTCAAATTAAAAAAATAATAAGTGAAAAAATAAAGTGAAGTATCTATGCCACTATACTCTTTATTAATATCATATATTAGTAAAATAATTGGTCACCATTTACCTATGTTTCCATTAATTCTGTAGCATTATACTCAGAAGTTTAGGTCTAAACATAGTTAATATGCTGAGCCACATATTTCATATAATTTACTTAATAAATCATATTCCTTCTCACCTATTACTAATAATTTCATCTCGTACCCTAAAATTCATAGTCCCTTAAAGCAATACTAAAATTTTTAACAATTGAACCATCATTGGGGCTGGCAGGTAGCATGGTGATTAAGGGCCTTGGACTCCCACGTGGCCAACTATGGTTTGATAGCTTGCTTTTTTGCTTTCCCTCTCTCATTCTCACTCTGTCTCTCTTTGGTCAAATTTAAATAAATAAATAAATAAATGAATAAATGAATAAATAAAGTTAAATAAAATAATTATTAAAAAAATTGAACCATCATCTACATCACACATTTTTATCAAGTTATTTCTCTTCCTCCGAGATACAGATCATTTAGAAAAAATACATTCATGAATGAATTAAATAAATAAATAATTCTTTAAAAAAAAAATGGGAATAGCAGGCGGCATGGTGGTTATCCGCTGGACACTCCCACATGGCTGACCATGGTTTGAGTCCCCGACCTGATGGCTTACTTTGTCACTCTCTCTCTCTCTCTCTGTCCAAATTAAAATAAATGAATTAATTAAATAAATAAATAATTCTTTTTTTTTCTTTTTCTTTTTTTTTTTTTAAGAGGTTTTCGCTATAGGGAACGTGCGCTCGCCAGACAGAGAGAGACATAGAGACAGAAAGCAAGAAATCACCCCCCAGGGGGGATGGTCATGCCGCAATCCCTTCTCCTCCATTCTCCTCTCAGGATCTTGGGCACGCACGGACACGCGCCCGGCGTGAGTTTTAAGCCACCGGGTCCAGGACGCGAACCGCGGTCGACTACGTGGGAGTCCAGCAACATAGCCATTACGCTAACTGCTGGTTCCCAATAAATAATTCTTTAAAAAGAGATAAAATACATTCATATGTATTGATGAGTGACAATATTTTGCTATCAATAAATTTATAGAGCAATAAAAATGGAAGAGGAATTAAGAGATTATCTTGTTATATATATAAGACTTCAAAAAGATCATAGAAAATTAGTATTATGACAAAAACTATAATTTCAAAATTTTTTACACCAAAATAAACTCACACTGTAATCTCAGTCCGCTCCTATTGACAAGTGTGGTTGCAGAATGCCATAAGGCAAGTCAGAGCTAAGGCACTAGTTAAGACTGGAGAATGAATGTAATAATCAAGGAAGAAAACCCATGGAATTGGAATGAATCTATTTAAGCCAGGTAGGACAGATGGATAGATGGAATTCAAAGTATGCAATCTAATGTCAAGTTTCAGGAGTATCAAAGACAGAGGAACAGGAGACTCAAAAGTGCTGGCTCTTTGGGACAATGTTGTGAGCCCTTGGCTTTTTACAAATTTATTTTAAAAAATAATTATTTTATTTATTATTATTATTATTTTAAACTTTGCTACAGGGCACATGTACTCACCAGCGAGAGACAGAGAGAGAGAGAGAGGGAAAGTGAGAGAGCAAGTTGCAAAGTCCCTGACTCAAAACTGCAGTCAGTCATGTGGCAGTCCAGTGCCCCAACCGCACGTCAACTGATGGCCCCATAAGCCCTTGATTTTATGGCAGAAAAGTTGCTGGAAAAGCCAGGGAGAGACAGAACCTTGGGCAAATGTACATCCTGTTCACAGAAAGTAGGGAAGACTAAGCTTGTTCTTTAATGAAATAATAGAAATATTTAAAAAAAAATGTATTTTTCTATTTATGTGTTGTGATTTTTTAAGCCTCTGGGTCCAGGACTTGAAACATGGTTGGCCATGTGAGAATCCAGCACTTTAACCACCATGTCACTTGCTGGCTTGAAAGAACAGAAATCTTTTTAAAACTTTTGAAAATTCTTATTTATTTATTTATTTATTTATTTATTTAAATTCATCAGGGAAAGAAAAAGAGAGAGAGAAAGTGAGAAAGCAAGCTCCCAGGACTGGGACTCAAACTGAGGTCCAGTGCCTTAACCACTATACCACCTGCTGGCCCCCGAGAATAGAAATCTTTTTTTTTCCTTAAATTTTTTGCTATAGTACACATATGCTTGCTGAGAGACAGAGAGAAATCACCCTCCATGGGGATGGCCACACTGTAACCCCTTCTGCTCCACTCTCCTCTCAGGACTTTGGACATACAAACGCACCTGGTATGAGTTCCAAGTCCAAGCCACTGAGTCCGAGACTTGAACTGCACTTGGCCATGTGGGAGTCCAGCAACATAACCATGATGCCATCTGCTGGTCCCAAGAATAGAAATCTTAAAGAGATACTTTTTTTTTGTAAAGATAAAGTTTTGCTATATAGGTTAAGATAGTCTTCTGGTCTGTATCTCTTCCAAATATACTAGATAGTGAAGCAGGGTGACAAAGTGGCTACAAACACAGGCTTTGGAACCAAACTGTCTGGATCTATAACCTAATTTCTTTTTTTGTGAAGCCCTTTAAAAAAAATTTTTTTTTTATTGGAGAGGTTTTTTGCTATAGGATGTGTGCGCTTGCCAGAAAGAGAGAGACAGAGAGACAGAAAGCAAGAAATCAGCCCCCAGGGGGGATGGCCATGCCACAATCCCTTCTCCATTCTCCTCTCGGGATCTTGGGCACACACATACACGTGCCTGGTGTGAGTTTAAGTGGCCGGGTCCAGGACTCGAACCACAGTCAACTACATGGGAATCCAGCGACATAGCCATTATGCCAACTGCTGATCCCTATAACCTAATCTCTATACTTACTTCCCAAGTTTTCTTTCTGTGCCTCTGTTTCCTCAATCTATGAAATGGGGATAGTAACAGTACTCCTTCACAAATTGATATGTTAAGTATAGTAATAACTTATTAATTTATTAATAGTAGTATTTTATTAATGGAAGGAAATAGAACCAGATTCCTCTCATATAAAGCTTAGATCAAACATGTAGGAATAGAAGGGTATTTACAACAGCACAGTGAGGAGAGGGCTTTAAGAAACAGTTATTTAACCTCGATGCCTATGATCCTACAATTGATAAACCTCAATCTTACATAAAAAATAAAGAAGAAATGATCAGAGCTCTCTCTCTAATGAAGGACAGTGAAACGGGCTCTAATAGTCGCCTTTTTCCAAAATGGGAGTCTTTCTACTCCATCCCATAAGCTTCTTTAGCTTTTTAAAGATTCTGGGTCAAATTTACCCACGTGATAGTGATGGGGATGTGACAATGAAATGATAAGATTGAAAGCCTGAGGGATTAGGAGAGCTGTGCAGGAATGTTCCTCACAGAATAAAGGAGGGGAGCACATACCTTGTGTGTCACAAAATATCTCATGTTCTGCTAAAATGTCAAGTTGGGGGGCCGGCAGATGATGTGCTGGTTGAGATGCTGGACTTCCATAAGGCCAACTGTGGTTCGAGTCCCAGACTTGGTGGCTTGGTTTCTCACTTTCCCTCTTTCTTTTTGTCTTTCTCTGGTCAAATTAAAATAACAATTAATAAAATTGAATAAATTTAAAAAACATGAACAAATGTATAATAAAATGTCAAGTTGGTCTTCATTAATCTGGGTAGCGTAGACTAAGGATAGTAAGAAGAGAGGAACAGTAGCTGCCTAGAAAGCCCTAATTAAAGGATTATTATTTTTTTTTTTTTTGAGAGGTTTTTGCTATAAGGCACGTGCGCTCGCCAAACAGACAGAGAGAGAGAGAGAAACAGGAAGCTAGAAATCACCCTCCAGGGCGGATGGCCATGCTGCAATCCCTTCTCCTCCGTTCTCCTTTTGTGATCCTGGGCACGCATGCACACGCGCCTGGTGTGAGTTTAAGTCACCGGGTCTGGGACTCGAACCACGGTCGACTACATGGGAGTTTGGCGACATAGCCATTACGCTAACTGCTGGTCCCTAATTAAAGGATTCTTGTAGGTAAGGGGCTGCAGTGGCAGGGAGACAGTGCATATGAAAAACGTGCAATAGAAATGGTTTCTGTAGTGCTGGAGAATCCTTATGCTACTTGCTACCTGTGTAATCCTGGGGGAAATTTTTATATCTCTAAGCCCCTGAACCTTCATGTATAACATAGAAAAAACAATGGTACATACCTACAGTTGCTGTGAGGATTAAATGAGTAAATGCATGTAAATTATCTGCAAAGGCCCAGCAGAGAGCAGATACTCAGTAAATGTTAGCTATGACTACAAACAACTAGGCTTGCAAGGCAGCCATTCAGTAATGAGGAAGACCAGTGCATGTTGTTCCATGCCTTCCGGTAACAAAGACAGGTGAGTAATGATCACACCAAGCAACTTCCAGGGGGCTACTAGTGCGCCTTAACTCAGGCACTAAGACCCAGACTTTTCACAGCTTACCAGATGGCAGACCACCAGGGAGTCTAGCACATTAACTACAGTCAGCAACATTTTCTCAAGGTAGGTTCCTGCCTCATTACAAATGGCCATAGGATGAATCTGTGCAAAGAACAGTGTCTGCTAGGCCCAGAGGGGTCTGAGGCTTTCAGGTAATGGCAACGAGTCAAAGTCTATTCCTGTGAGGATGCACGAATGTTGTATCACCAAACCTTCCCAGCCAAGATGGTCAGAAGGGAACTCGGAGGGAATAAGGCTAGCCAGACTGAGATCAGGCTACCTTAGAAAACTGGACCTGCCCACTGGAGTGAAACAATCACATAATAAAATACCAGCCTCAAGCTATGGCATAATATAATCATGATGGTGGGACTTGGAGATCTAGTGTCCTGGGAATTTGGTGGTGGGGAGAGAACCAAGATCAACAAGTATGGCAAGGATGGCGTCCTAGTTCATTTTGTGCTCTATAATGGAATGCTACCAACTGGGTAATGTCTAATGAACAGAAATTTATTGGCTTACAGTTCTGGAGGCAGAGAAGTCGAATGCCAAGGTGCCAGCATCTGGCAAAGGTCTTTTTGTTGTGTCATTCCATGGCAGAAGGCAGTGGGGAGGGGAAAGAGAATGGGAGGGGAGGGAGAGAGAAAGATACTGAACTTCTCCTTTTATAACGAACCCACTCTTGCGTTGGTGGCATTAAAATATTAGTGAAGGCAAAGCCTACATGGTTCCATCATTTCTCAAAGGTTCTACCTCTCTATCTCTTTTTTTGGCATAAGGCACGCACACTCACCAGAGAGAGGAAAGGCAAGAAATCACTTTTGGGGGTATGGCCACACAATCACTACTTTCTTCTCTCAGGATTTTGGGCACACATGTGCACACACCCACCATGATTTTCAAGCTTCTGGGTTCAGGACTCAAACCACGTGGGAGTTCAGCACCTCAACCACTATGCCATCCTCTGGCCCTGGTCCTCCCTTTTAATACTGTCACAGTGGCAATCACTTTTCATCATGAATTTTGAAGAGGACAAATGCTCAAACTGCATCATTCCACCCTTGGTAGGAAGCTAGAAATAATGACTGTGTGGCACTGAGCATGTGGTATGAATGGGTGGCCTTCCCTTCATGGAGTGCAGAATGATCCTACCTGCATTGAAGGCCCTGGTCACTAGGAAGGAAGACTTTATAGCAGGCTGTTGAGTGTTGAAAAGCCTCATAAACTGTGCCTTGGAGCAGGATTTAGGAAGAATGGACACTATGTTCACCAGAATGTCTAGAGTTGGTTTCTGGGAGCCTGATTTTAAAGTCTTTTGTCTCTCTCTCTCCCTCTTTTTTTTTTTTTTTTTAAAGAGAGATTTTGCTGTAAGACACATGCGCTCACCAGAGAGACAGAGATAGAGAGAGAGAAAGCAAGAAATTCCTTCCTCCTCCCGGGGAATGGTCGTGCTACAATCCCTTCTTCTCTATTCTCCTCTTGGAATTTTGGGCAAGCAACACATGTGCCTGGTGTGAGCTCAAGCTTCTGGATCCAGGACTTGAACCGCAGTCAGCCATGTGGGAGTCCAGCACCTTAACCACAATGCTACTTGGTGGCCACCCTTTTGTCTCTCTTTTATGCAAAAGACTAGGGCAATTTTTTGTTGACTTTGAACCCAAGACCAGATTTTAGGACCAATGCTGTGGACTTGGAATGGGCTTTTCCATTCAAATATCTTAGATATAAATTGGAATACTTAATTGGTCTCAAGGCACCTTGGGAATCAAGTTAGCTCTTCTTCCCATGGCAGAGCAGAGGTCTGTGGACATGATAGTTAACAGTCTTTTCTCCTCTTTTTTTAAAAAATATATTTTATTTAATTTTATTCATCATTATAATTTTTCCCCAATTTAATCAGAGAGCGAGAAAGAGAGAGAGAGAAGTAAAGCAAGAAAGCAAGCCACCTGCAGGACTCGAACTGAGGTCAGCCACATGGGTGTCCAGTGCCCCAACCACCATGACACCTGATGGCCCCTCTTTTCTCTTAAGACTAGAACTGATGGGGCCAGCAGATGGCGTAGTGGTTGTGTAGCTGGACTCACACATAGCTCACTGTGGTTAGCATCCTGGACTCAGTGGCTTGCAAATCACAGTGGGCGCTTGTGCATCCCCAAGATCCCAAGAGGAGAATGGAGAAGGAGGGATTGCAGTGTGGCCATTCCTCCTTGGGAGTGATTTCTCACTTTCCTTCTCACTGTCTCTGTCTCTCTCTTTCCAACGACCACATGTGCCCCTGTGGCAAAAACACCTCTCTCAAAAAAAAAAAAAAAAGAATATTAAAACTGTCATTCTAATAGGTGTTACCTTCAGGAACTCAATTGTCTCCCTTCCAATATGATTAAAGTTGTAAAAGGACAAAAAACGCACCGCACAGGGTCTCTACTTAATTTTAGGGTGGGCAACAATCACTTACATTCAGGACACTACTCTGACATTTACAGGTGAGGGGAGAAAGTTTCCTTTGCCCATCTTAGACTGATAGTACCTGAAACTATCCATTTCTCTTGGTATTAGGGGAACTCAGGTGATGCTAGTGTTGAATTGAGAGAATCATTTGATACTGTATTCAGAAGCCTTTATACTTGTGTGAATTTGTATGATTCTTTTTTTAAAAATAATTATTTTATTTGACTTTATTTATTTATTTATTATAATTTGACCAGCGAAGGGCAGAGAGAGAGAGAGAGAGAGAGAGAGAGAGGAAAAATGAGAAAGCAAGCTGTCACATCCAGGACTCGAACTGTGGTCGGCCATGTGGGAGTCCAGCGCCCTTAACCACCATGCCACTTGCTGGCCCAGGGCTACATTTTAAGATGTCATTTTCTTTCCATTCCTAGATTCATGAGATGTCATTAATTGGGAGAGTTTCCATAACCTCTGGAACTATGTGTTACTGAAACATTTTACTAATCATCAATTACTCATTGCAATTTTATGTTCTCCTTGGTACACTTAGTACCTCTGCTCTTTCAGCGATGTTATTCTTTCAGGCTATCAACACACTGATGCATTAACATACAAATCTATTAGCACAAAATATTTAATGCAAAAGTCTTAAATGACACAAATTTATTTTAAGAGATAGGGGAAATCTAGCTATTCAATTTTATTAAGATAATCTGAGGTCCAGCCAGTGGTGTGGTGGTTAAGGTGGCTGAATCGCACATAGCTCATGATGTGGTTTGAGTGCTGGACCTAGTGTCATGAAAAACACATTGGGTATATTCACATGCGTGCTCAAAATCCTGAGAGGAGAAGTGATTTCAGCGTGGCCATCTTCCCTGCCTTTGTCACTTTCTGTCTCTGGCAAGTGCATGCACGCTGTAGCAAATTAGGAAAAAAAAAAATTTGAAATCTAATTCATAAATATTAATAAAAATTCTCTTCATCTCAGGATCAGCAGGTGACGTAGTGGTTAAGGTGCTGGACTCCTACATGGCCGACTATGCTTTGAGTCCTGGACTCAGTGGCTTGAAACCCACACAGGGCGTGTATGCATGTGTGCCCAAAATCTCAAGAGGAGAATGGAGAAGAAGGGACTGCAGTGCGGCCATCTCTCCTGGAGAATAAATTCTCATTTTCTGTGTCTCTGTCTCTCCAGGGAGTACATGTGCCCTATAGCAAAAATCTTTCATTAAAAAAAAAAAAAAAAAAAAAAGGGACCAGCGGTTATCATAATGGCTATGTGGCTGGATTCCCATGTAGTCGACCGTGGTTCACATCCCGGACCCGGTGGCTTAAAACTCACGCCGGTGCGTGTGCGTGCGTGCCCAAGATCTGAGAGGAGAATGGAGGAGAAGGGATTGCAGCGTGGCCATCCCCTCTGGGGGGTGATTTCTCGCTTTCTGTCTCTCTGTCTCTCTCTGTCTGTCTGGTGAGTGCACGCGCCCTATGGCAAAAACCTCTCAAAGAAAAAAAAGATTCTCTTCATCTCGTATTTACTATGCCCATATAAATTTACTTATTGTTTTCTTTTTTTCACTTAAGAATATGGAATGTGGGGCCAGCAGATGACATGTTGGTTAAGGCACTGGACTCCCATGTGAGCAACCATGGTTCAAGTCCTGGACCTGGCAGCTTGTTTTTTCATTTTTCCCTCTCTCTGTCTGTCTGTCTCTCTCTGGCAAGTGTGTGTGCCCTGTAGCAAATTAAAAAATAATAATGATAAATAATATTAATTAAATTTTTAAAAAATATGGAATGCTTGTGCCTTACATGGCAACTTTCATCTTGGATCTAGAAGGCAATTCCTTCAGTTTTCAAACTTCTTTTGTAAATTGCTAATTCTTAGAATTGACAGAAATATTTTACACTATATGAATAATAACAAACAATACTGCCCAGTAATTTATAACACTAAAAGCTTTATAATTTGATTTATGAGCAGCTCTCAAATTTTCCATTGGCAGTTCATAGGACTATGAGTAAGTTTTTTGGCCAAATGACTCAGTATTTTGCTGCATGACTAATCCTACACTCAGTGTGGAAACTATATAAATGAATTCTATTTGCTTGTGGATAATAAATGATTACTTCCCTAAAACTGTCTACGAAGTATTATAGAGTAGATGAATTCAATTAAATTCATGATTTAAGCTCTCAAACTCAGCACTTTTTTGAAAAGTCTGTAATGTGCAAAAAAAAAAAAAAAAAAAAAAAAAAAAACGCCCCCCCTTGCTCCCCTCTTCCCCAGTCTTCCAATCATGCATTCTGCAGCCTGGCAGCCTGGCAACCCATACAACAATTCCTAACTAGGCTGTAAATTTTCCAAAATATTGAAAGAACAATGTAGAGTCCTTTTGAAACATTTTTCTCTTATAGTGATGGCTTTAAGATATTTTAAAAGTTTTTTATTATGGTAAATTAATAAAAAGTCTTTTCCCAGAGAATATCTGCTAAAAACAATATTTGATGGTACTGCAAATTACAATTGTTTTTCCTCCAAAACCTCAACTATTGTAAAGACAACAGTATTCCATCCACATGCTGACTTCCCTGGTGGCTGGAAATCGCCTCCAAGATTACATTAGATGAGGTAGATCTTACAGATGATGTAGCTTTATCTTTCAACACAAACACATATAACATTCTTCACCTAGGGATAAGTAGGCTACCAGTACAAAATCAATATGCTTTATTTCTAACAATTCATTGATAGAGTCATTCCTATCTAAACTTTTTGTTTCCAAGGGGGTAATGTTTCATTGTAATGTCCTTGTGTGATTATCAATTGTGTAATCTATTCACTTCCATATTGTAAGAAACACTTACAACCTAGGCTACATTCCAAAATGTTCCTTATCTTTCCCTCAACGAATCATTCTTTGGATCTGAGTGTTAGCAGGCATGGTTGGTGAGGAGAAGGCCGTGGTCAGGAAGTCATTAAAATTAAGCTCAATTTTAATTCGGCAGAGTCAAAAGCAGTCTCAGAGCAAAAAGAACCAGTCTGAGGTGGAGAGTGGAGTGGTGGGAGCAACTGGGATAGGCAGGACTCAAGGTATGTTGAAACAAATTGCTAAATCACAAATCCCAGCAGAATGCCCCTCTCTCTCTTTTCAATTCTTCCTCTCTTACTGCTGGCTGCATGTTCCAAGTTCCCTAGAAACTTGTTCAAATACCCTGTCCTGAAAGAAGATCATCATTGGCCTTTACTCAAGCTTCGATAGCTTTTCTTTAGAGTTGAATTTCTCTAAAGATTGCAGACAACAGCTATGTCCTCTTTTTACAGTCTCATTCTCTCTTCACCCCATAAATGTCCGGTTTTAGGCTTTCTTACCAGAATGAACGAGTCCTCCAGAAGGTTTCTGGAGATCTCCTAGTCACCAGTCTTCAGTCCTCTTCCTCCGCCACTTCCCATTTATCCCTCTGTTGTAGTAAACCATTCTATGGCGACATATCCTGCTTGGCTTCCATGGTCCTGCCTTTTGCCATCCTCCAGTCCAGGAATGGAAGCTATTTCCAAAGTTCTGATTTCAGTTCTTTCTATAGTTTCTCTTTCTTAGTCATTGCCTACATTTTTATGACTTTAACTACAATCTATGTTGATGACTCTCACATATTTCTGACCTCTCCACCCACTTTTCCATGGGCTTGCTGGATATTTTCACACTGATGTCCTTCTGACACCTCCACCTCAAAGGGTCTAAAATGCAACTTGTCAAATTCCCCTTCAAAACTCTTGTTCCAGCCTAGCTCAAAACTTGTCATCTTCAACTTTTCCCTTCCCCTCAATTGGTTTGCTATAGTTTAGGATGGAAAATTTTCTTCTTCCTGACCCATTAAATTATGAACTTGTGTCACAACTTGCTACATCTAGAGGAGTACTGCTGTAGATGTTTCTGGCATTGTATTTTTAAAAATTTATCTTCAATTTTATTTAATTTTAGTCATTGTCATTATTTTATTTTTTGAAGTTGACCAGAGAGAGAGGGAGAGAGAGAGAGAGAAATGAAAAAGCAAGCTGCCAGGTCTGGGACTAGAATCATAGTCAGCCATGTGGGAGTCCAGCCCCCTGGCATTGTATTAAAAACCCTTTACTCTCTTGGGACCAGCAGTTGCCGTAATGGCTATGTAGCTGGACTCACGCGTAGTCGACCGCAGTTCGCGTCCTGGACCTGGTGGCTTAAAACTCATACCGGGCGTGTGTGCGTGCATGCCCAAGATCCCGAGAGGAGAACGGAGGAGAAGGGATCGTGGCGTGGCCATCCCCCCTGGGGGGTGATTTCTCGCTTTCTGTCTGTCTCTGTCTCTCTCTGTCTGTCTGGCGAGCGCACACACCCTATAGCAAAAACCTCTCAACAAACAAACAAACAAACAAAAACACAAAAAACAAACAAACAAAAAAACCCTTTACTGTCTCTTACCTTTGGGAGGTGCAAAGACTTAGTGATGGGGTAAGTTGGGTGCTGAGGGGAAGGGGCTGCAAGTCAGTAATGGGTAAGGCTGATGTGTAAGAGTCTCTTCATGGGACCAGTAGCTGGTGTAATGGTTACATTGCTGGGCTCCCATGGAGTTGACTGTAGTTCAAGTCCCAGACCCAGTGACTTAAAACTCACAGCAGGCACATGTGTGTGCGTGCGTACCCAAAATCCTGAGAGGAGAATAAAGGAGAAGGAATTGTGGCATGGCTATTCCCCCTAGGGGGTGATATCTCACTTTCTGTCTTTCTGTCTCTCTCTGTCTTTCTGGCAAGCACACGTGCCCTATGGCAAAAATGTTTTTTAAAAAAGAGTTCCTTCTTACAGATGGGACTGTCTCCTGCCCAATCATCCTTTGTGTTTCAATGACTGGGAAATGTCAAAGACTAATCTCTCTAAAAGAATTTGTATAGGTTGGGCTGCTTTCTGCCCTAGCGTTGGGGAGGTCCATCTTTTTTCAGCTGTGACTGAGTGGCATTCTAAATTAGGGGGAAAGAAATAAGATGCCTCATTTTTAGTATTGAGTTTAAATTGTTTTTCAATCTAACTTTACCCTGAATAAAGTTAATATTTGAATTTCCTGTTGATTCATCATTTCTATTCCCAATTTGGATGAGGCTCAAAAGAAAGAGAGCTGTATGATAGATCAACTTCTTTATTTAAACAGTTTTTAAAAATAATTATTTTATTTATTTTTATTACTTAATTTGCTACAGGGTGTGTGCACTCACCAGAGAGAGAGACAGAGAGAGAGAGAGAAAGAGAGAGAGAGAAAGGAGACCACCAGGCCTGGGATTTGAACCACAATCAGCCATGTAGGAGTCCAGAGCCTTAACCACATCCCTTGGTGGCCCTGTTATATGAACTTCCACATACCTGATACCAAACTCTCTTAGCTATTTTCCCCAAATCTTCCATTTTTTAAAAGAATTATTTATTTTATTAATTTATTATAATTATTTAATTTTCTATAGGGCATGTACACTCACCAGAGAGAGAGAGAGAGAGAGAAAGAGAGAGAGAGAGAGAGAGAGAGAGAGAGAGAGAGGGAACATGAGAATGCCAGGTGCCTGGTCTGGGACGTGAACTGCAGTTAGCTGTGTGGGAGTTCAGTGCCTAAACCACCATGCCACTGCTGGCCTCTCCCAAACTCTTTTATCTTCTCTTGGGAGACAATGCTAACTTACTGTCATAAGAAAGCAAATTATACATAACTTTTTCTTTATGATTTGTCTTTCTTGGTATAAAAAATTTTGGTCATGAGCCTTTCTCCTTTAATCCTTTCTCTCCAATTGTGTGTGTGTGTGACTTTTATACAATGCCAATTATTCTTTTTTTCCAATTAAAACTTAGTGAAAGAAAAGGTAAAATCCTAGGGCTGGCAGTGGCATGGTGGTTAAGGGCGCTGGACTCCCACATGGCTGACCACGGTTCAAGTCCCTGGTGGCTTGCTTTCTCACTTGCCTCTCTCTCACTGTCCCTCTCTGGTCAAATAAAGTAAATAAATAAATAAAGCTGAATAAAATACATTTTTTTTTAAAAAGGAAAGATAAAATTCTACTATAGTAACTTTTTTTTTGGAGAGGTTTTTTTTGGTTTGTTTGTTTGTTTGTTTTGCAATAGGGCATGTGCACTCGCCAGAAAGACAGAGACAGACAGAGAGACAGAAAGTGAGAAATCACCCCCCAGGGGAATGGCCACACCACAATCTCTTCTCCTCCATTCTCCTCTCGGGATCTTGGGCACCCATGCACACGCGCCTGGTGTGAGTTTAAGCCACCAGGTTCGGGACTTGAACCACGGTCAACTACATGGGAGTTCAGCGACATAACCATTATGCTAACTGCTGGTCATTACTATAGTAACTTCTGAAAGGACTGATTGGCTGATTTAATATTTATTGAATTTCACAATGTATTAGGCACCACATAAACACAAAGAAAGAGCCATTAATAACATGCCATTATTTTGGGGGAAATGATAAATTAGCAACAACGAAGCAGAAAATAACAACAGAACAAAATACTAAATTCTTTCAAGGCTTGGGTTTGCTTACTATTTGTACCCCTAAGATAACTGATGCATAGAACAGAAACGAATGCATTTAAAATGAAGTATCTATAATCCTACTGCATGGCAGGAAAGCGTTTGCCTGCCAAGAGAGATAAATGATGTTCTCTTGTGCACTTGAAACTTATAAATTGCTGCAGCAAGACTGGATGATAACAACTGTGCTAAAATAATAGCTCAGAAAACCATAATTGCTAGTTAGTTGCATTTTGTTGTTAAAAATGCAGAGTTTGGGGTAAACTGGCTACTGTATTTGTAGTACTAGATACATTTCTGTTCAAGGATATTTAAGCCATTTTAACTCCTTTACACATTTTAGTCAATGAGAAGCATAAAGTTAGGATGACCTTCCTAAATTCTGGTATTATTTCTACCCAATGTTTGCAAAAGCTTAGCTCAGTTTTGTTGTGTTTTAAATGACTCTACCATGTCACTGTTGAGTCAATGTGACAGAGAATTCCTTCTTTCCTGATGTGCCACATATTGCAGGCTCTCAGGATTCTCTTCAATAACCCCTGCATAATGGGCAGGAATAGTTTCTCACTGCAGTGGGCTGCGGTATCAGGAAACCTAAAGCCATGTGCATATGATGCAGTGCTACCTGTCAGCCTCCCAGAGTGCCAGGGACCTAGGAACCTCTGCTGGCATCCAGCACAGCCTACACTCTGGCATTCAGGAGTCCCACTTGACAGCATCTCCCAGCAATATCCCTTCCATCTACCACCCAAATCAACTCCATGAGTGAGATAGTAACACTTGAATGTTTATTTTATTTTAGAAAATCAGCTAAAAAAAAAAAAAAAAAAAAGGAAAAAAAAAAACCCTTAAAGAAAACCAAACCAAACCAAACTGTGACCATTGTTTTCTATGTATATGAAATATGAATCTGGCAGTTAAGAGATTGCATTAGGCTATGTCTTCGATTTTCTTTCACGTTTATATGTGATAGTATGCTATCAGCCTTAAAAACATTCCTGGTTAAGCTTTTATGCAGCGCTGTACGGTGGTTTTGTATAGTTAGAAAACAATATTGATTCTGAGATGCCTATAAGCAAATGAAACTTAAGTATTCTTACCAAATCTTTAACTGCTTTTCAGAATTTTACAAATTTTTACAATTGTCTCTTAAATATTCCAAACGAAGAGTCCAACCTACTAGTTATTATGAAACTCCACGAATGCAGTAATGTGCTACCTTATCACTCTAACTGTGGTTTCCTCATGCAAGTAAATGAAACCAAACCAAACAGACCCAGGCCCACACAGGAAAAGCCAGCTTTGCCTTGGGGGCAGCAGACCGCGGTACTGCACCGGCCCGCCAAGGCCGCAAGATGCCGCAGACTGCTGCAGCAAGACTTCCTGGCCAGGTGGCCCTGGTCCGCGGGCCATGCCTCCTGCATGGGCATTGCACCAGCGTCCACAGACAAGTCCCCCAGCCATCAACTGCAATATACTTTTTGGATGGGCATGAAGAAGTGTCAGGGAGGAAGCAAAGGAGAGACAGAGCGAGTGTGTGAGCGAGTGTGACAGATCACCATTCCCTCACACACCCTACAAAATTTCTCCTCAAAATATTTATATATCAATCCGCAACTTCCTTCATTTGTCAGGCGCTTACATCACAAGTCGCCTCTCCTTTCAAACGCACTAAATCAGTCGTTTTTACGGTGAGCGCACGGATGCAAGAGGACCTAAGGTGCCGGTTCTCCACTGCCACCAAGTTTGGGGTGGAACAGTTTGCGTCTGCAGATCACGGCATTCTGCTCCCGAACGCTCCGAGTTTACAAGGGGCTTGGAGATGGCTGGGCTCCCGTTCCTGGGGGACCCCAATTCCCAGGGAAGGCCCTTCCCGATGTTCGCGCCTCAGGGTGCGAGGAACCCTCCCGCCCCCAAAGCAATAGCTCACCCGGCTGCATCCTCCAAAGCCCCGACCTCGGGGCGGAGCGCAGGGAGGTGGGGGTGAGGATAGCACCTCTTGGAGGCTCCCGCCAGCACCTCAAGGTTTTCCCCCCGGCTCCTTGGCGCCCCCTGACGCCGGACTCCCCAGCAATTCCACCGAGGGGGGCTGGATTGGTGGCAGCCCCAGGTGTCCAGGCAGCGAAGAGGCGCTCGCCTCCGGCGTTCGCGGACGGCGCGGACCAG